>NW_028270150.1:12201555-12503302 GCF_037043375.1 Chiloscyllium plagiosum
CACCAGATAAAACAGCACAGGGAAACATTGCAAATACCAAATCAAACAATATGGAAGTGGGAATGCAGACAGAAGTAAAAAATAGCATGGGGAGAAATAGCATACACGAGATATAATAGCACCGGGAGAGAAGATGAATAGCAGACAAAACAGCATAGGCAGAGTGGAGACCCCAAATAAAGCAGACAAAAAAACCCAAGGAACTGAGGATGCTGGAAATCAGAAACACAATCAGAAGTTGCTGGAAAAGCTCAGCAAGTCCGGCAGCATTTGTGAAGAGAAAGTAGAGTTGACAATTCCGGTCTCTTCTTCAAAACCCAGGTAATCCAGTTCAGGGAGCGAGTACACGCACAAGGTGAAACAGTACGGGGAGATAGAACAAATACCAGGTAAAGCAGTATGACGAGACAGCAAAGACAGCAGATCAAAAAGCACGGGAAGAGAGAGCAGACGCGGGAACACAACACAGAGAGAGGATGCAGACACCAGATAAAACGGAGATTGATCATGGGGCTTAAAATAAAACAGCACAAAGAGAGAGAATGGACAGCAGGTATGACAACATCACAAGACAGGGAGAGGGCAGATACCAAATAAAACAGGTAAAAACAATGACTGCAGATGCTGGCAACCAGATTCTGGATTAGTGGTGCTGGAAGAGCACAGCAATTCAGGCAGCATCCGAGGAGCAGCAAAATCAACGTTTCGGGCAAAAGCCCTTCATCAGGAATAAAGGCAGAGAGCCTGAAGGGTGGAGAAATAAGTTAGAGGAGGGTGGGGGTTTGGAGAAAGTAGCATAGAGCACAATGGGTGAGTGGGGGAGGGGATGAAGGTGATAGGTCAGGGAGGAGAGGGTGGAGTGGACAGGTGGAAAAGAAGATAGGCAGGTAGGACAGGTCAAGGGAACAGTGCTGAGCTGGAAGTTTGGAACTAGGATGAGGTGGGGGAAGGGGAAATGAGGAAACTGTTGAAGTCCACACTGATGCCCTGGGGTTGAAGTATTCCGAGGCGGAAGATGAGGCGTTCTTCCTCCAGGTGTCTGGTGGTGAGGGAGCAGCAGTGAAGGAGGCCCAGGACCTCCATGTCCTCGGCAGAGTGGGAGGGGGAGTTGAAATGTTGGGCCACAGGGCGGTGTGGTTGATTGGTGCGGGTGTCCCGGAGATGTTCGCTAAAGCGCTCTGCTAGGAGGCGTCCAGTCTCCCCAATGTAGAGGAGACCGCATCGGGAGCAACGGATACAATAAATGATATTAGTGGATGTGCAGGTAAAACTTTGATGGATGTGGAAGGCTCCTTTAGGGCCTTGGATAGAGGTGAGGGAGGAGGTGTGGGTGCAGGTTTTACAGTTCCTGCGGTGGCAGGGGAAGGTGCCAGGATGGGAGGGTGGGTTGTAGGGGGGCGTGGACCTGACCAGGTAGTCACGGAGGGAACGGTCTTTGCGGAAGGCGGAAAGGGGTGGGGAGGGAAATATATCCCTGGTGGTGGGGTCTTTTTGGAGGTGGCGAAAATGTCGGCGGATGATTTGGTTTATGCGAAGGTTGGTAGGGTGGAAGGTGAGCACCAGGGGCGTTCTGTCCTTGTTACGGTTGGAGGGGTGGGGTCTGAGGGCAGAGGTGCGGAATGTGGACGAAATGTGTTGGAGGGCATCTTTAACCACGTGGGAAGGGAAATTGCGGTCTCTAAAGAAAGAGGCCATCTGGTATGTTTTGTGGTGGAACTGGTCCTCCTGGGAGCAGATATGGCAGAGGCGGAGGAATTGGGAATATGGGATGGCATTTTTGCAAGAGGTAGGGTGGTAAGAGGTGTAATCCAGGTAGCTGTGGGAGTCGGTGGGTTTGTAAAAAATGTCAGTGTCAAGTCGGTCGTCACTAATGGAGATGGAGAGGTCCAGGAAGGGGAGGGAGGTGTCAGAGATGGTCCAGGTAAATTTAAGGTCAGGGTGGAATGTGTTGGTGAAGTTGATGAATTGCTCAACCTCCTCGCGGGAGCACGAGGTGGCGCCAACACAGTCATCAATGTCGCGGAGGAAGAGGTGGGGAGTGGTGCCGGTGTAATTACGGAAGATCAACTGCTCTACGTAGCCAGCAAAGAGACAGGCATAGCTGGGGCCCATACGTGTGCCCATGGCTACCCCTTTGGTCTGGAGGAAGTGGGAGGATTCAAAGGAGAAATTGTTAGGGGTGAGGACTAGTTCGGCCAAACGAATGAGAGTGTCGGTGGAAGGGTACTGTTGGGGACGTCTGGAGAGGAAAAAACAGAGGGCTTGGAGGCCCTGGTCATGGCGGATGGAGGTGTAGAGGGATTGGATATCCATGGTGAAGATGAGGCGTTGGAGGCCGGGGAAACAGAAGTCTTGGAGGAGGTGGAGGGCGTGGGTGGTGTCTCGAACATATGTGGGGGAATTCCTGGACTAGGGGGGATAGGACAGTGTCAAGGTAGGTAGAGATGAGTTCAGTGGGGCAGGAGCATGCTGAGACAACAGCACAGGCAGAAAGCACATGCACCAGATAAAACAGCATGGAGAGAGAGTGCAAATAACAATAAAAACAGCATGGGGAAAGCACACAGACAACCGACATAACAGCCTAGGGAGAGAGCACCAAACAAAACAGCACAATCAAAGAACAGCAATACAAAACAAAGCAGCATGGGTAGAGATTGCAGACACCAGAAAAAAAAGAGCATGGCAAGAGTGCGCAGATACCAGATAAACGAGAAATGCAATTGCCTCGCCACTTGCGAAGATCCTTGCATCCTCGCTCTTCACTAGAGTCGTACCTGAGGACTGGAGAGAGGCAAATGTAATTCCTCTCTTCAAGAAAGGAAATAGGGAAATCCCCGGCAATTACAGACCAGTCAGTCTCCCATCTGTCATCTGCAAGGTGTTAGAAAGGATTCTGAGGGGTAGGATTTATGACCATCTGGAAGAGCATGGCTTGATTAATGCAGTCAACACAGCTTTGCGAGAGGCAGGTCATGCCTCACAAACCTTATCGAGTTCTTTGAGGATGTGACGAGAAAAGTTGATGAGGGTCGAGCTGTGGATGTCGTGTATATGGACTTCAGCAAGGTATTTGATAAGGTTCCCCATGGTAAGCTCATTCAGAAGGTCAGGAGGAATGGGATTCAGGGGAACATAGCTGTCTGGATACAGAATTGGCTGGTCAACAGAAGACAGCGAGTGGTAGTAGAAGGAAAATATTCTGCCTGGAAGTCTGCGGTGAGTGGTGTTCCACAGGACTCTGTCCTTGGGCCTCTCCTGTTTGTAATTTTTATTAATGACTTGGATGAGGGTATTGAAGGATGGGTCAGCAAGTTTGCAGATGACACAAAGGTTGGAGGTGTCATTGACAGTATAGAGGGCTGTCGTAGGCTGCAGCGGGACATTGACAGGATGCAGAGATGGGCTGAGAGGTGGCAGATGGAGTTCAACCTGGATAAATGCGCAGTGATGCATTTTGGAAGGTAGAATTTGAAAGCTGAGTACAGGATTAAGGATAGGATGCTTGGCAGTGTGGAGTAACAGAGGGATCTTGGTGTGCAGGTACATAGATCCCTTAAAATGGCCACCCAAATGGACAGGGTTGTTAAGAAAGCATATGGTGTTTTGGCTTTCATTAATAGGGGGATTGAGGTTAAGAGTCGTGAGATCTTGTTGCAGCTCTATAAAACTTTGGTTAGACTGCACTTGGAATACTGCGTCCAGTTCTGGTCGCCCTATTATAGGAAAGATGTGGATGCTTTGGAGAGGGTTCAGAGGAGGTTTACCAGGATGCTGCCTGGACTGGAGGACTTATCTTATGAAGAGAGGTTGACTGAGCTCGGACTTTTTTCATTGGAGAAAAGGAGGAGGAGAGGGGACCTAATTGAGGTATACAAGATAATGAGAGGCATAGATAGAGTCGATAGCCAGAGACTATTTCCCAGGGCAGAAATGACTAACACGAGGGGTCATAGTTTTAAGCTGGTTGGAGGAAGGTATAAAGGGGATGTCAGGGGTGGGTTCTTTACACAGAGAGTTGTGAGAGCATGGAATGCGTTGCCAGCAGCAGTTGTGGAGGCAGGGTCATGGGGACATTTAAGAGACTGCTGGACATGCATATGGTCACAGAAATTTGAGGGTACATACATGAGGATCAGTGGTCGACGCAACATTGTGGGCTGAAGGGCCTGTTCTGTGCTGTACTGTTCTATGTTCTATGTATAAAGCACCACAGGGAGAGAACAGTAAAATAGCTTGGTCTCCTATCACCGAGTCACCTTTGATTTACACATGGACAGCCTTTCCTCTAATGCTGCCTCATTCAGAGCCAGCACTCTGACTCTCCTCCTTTTACCTGTCAGCCAGGGCTCCCAGATTAGACCAGGTTAACAGCCCCAATCAGGGAACTCATAATATATGAGATCCCTCTCCCTGACCTCATTCCCATCACTACATCTGTGCCCCTCTGAGTCTGAGGACATAGGCTGCTCCTTTTCCTTGGCAAACCTCCTGGAGTGTTTTAGCACTGGATCTGACTACTCTGACTGGACACAGGCAGCGTGTAACACACAGGAGCTCACCTCTTGGTTCAGAAGCACCTTGCTCGAATTTCACTCATTTTCCATGGCAAAGGGGTGGAGGCTGCTCCATCTGTTATGTCCCCTTCTGATCCTGAGGATATGTTAATGCTTGATGGAGAGGATGAACCCACGGTTTCTGGCAGCCTATCCAATTGTTCCAAGGGGCAGGGCCCAATTTCCTCCCACACCGTTCATGAATTTATATCTTTCAGATGGTCAATGAGCTTGTTTAGGAGTGTCACACTGGCCGCAGCTTTATACATCACATCACCAGCCCTCACAGCCACCATGCCTCTTTCCCCGAGAGTGACATGCCTGTGATTCTACAGCAAGCCTGATCCCCTGTATCAGACTACTTCTCTCACTTGGCGGAGTCTTGTGTCTGACATTGGAGTACCTGCTGCCATTTAACCCGCCATCCCTGGTCCATGAAGAGGAGACTTAACCATCTCCCCATTAGCAACTCTGCAAGATCGATCCCTGTAGTTGCACAAGCAGTGGATACCAGGTCAAACAGCACCGGGAGAGGGAGCACAGAAACCAGATCAAACAGCACAGGGAGAGGGAGCACAGAAACCAGATCAAACAGCACAGGGAGAGATAGCGCAGAAACCAGATCTAACAGCACCGGGAGACAGAGCGGAGAAACCAGATATAACAGCACAGGGAGAGAGAGCTCAGACACAAGATCTAACAGCACAGGGAGAGAGAGTGCAGAAACCAGATCTAACAGCACAGGGAGAGATAGCGCAGAAACCAGATCTAACAGCACCGGGAGACAGAGCGGAGAAACCAGATCAAACAGCACAGGGAGAGAGAGCGCAGAAACCAGATCTAACAGCACATGGAGAGAGAGCGCAGAAACTAGGTCAAACAACACAGGGAGAAAGAGCACAGAAATCAGATCAAACAGCACAGGGAGAGAGAGCGCAGAAACCAGATCTAACAGCACAGAGAGAGAGCGCAGAAACCAGGTCAAACAACACAGGGAGAGAGAGCGCAGAAACCAGATCAAACAGCACATGGAGAGAGAGCACAGAAACCAGGTCAAGTAGCAGAGGGAGAAAGAGCGCAAAAACCAGATCAAACAACACAGGGAGAGAGCGCAGAAAACAGATCTAACAGCACAGGGGGAGAGAGAGCGCAGAAATGAGATCAAACAGCACAGCGAGAGAGCGCAGATACCAGATATAACAGCAGGGAGAGAGAGCACAGAAACCAGATCAAACAGCACAGGGAGAGAGCGCAGAAACCAGATATAACAGCACAGGGAGAGAGAGCACAGAAACCAGACCAAACAGCACAGGGAGAGAGCGCAGAAACCAGATATAACAGCACAGGGGAAGAGAGCGCAGAAACCAGATCAAACAGCACAGGGAGAGAGAGTGCAGAAACCAGGTCAAACAGACAAGGAAAGAGAGAGCGCAGAAACCAAATCAATCAGCACAGGAATTGAGAGCGCAGAAACCAGATCAAACAGCACAGCGAGAGAGCGCAGATACCAGATATAACAGCAGGGAGAGAGAGCACAGAAACCAGATCAAACAGCACAGGGAGAGAGCGCAGAAACCAGATATAACAGCACAGGGAGAGAGAGCACAGAAACCAGACCAAACAGCACAGGGAGAGAGCGCAGAAACCAGATATAACAGCACAGGGAGAGAGAGCGCAGAAACAATATCAAACAGCACAGGGAGAGAGAGCGCAGAAACCAGATCTAACAGCAAAGGGGAAGAGAGCACAGAAACCAGATCAAACAGCACAGGGAGAGAGAGTGCAGAAACCAGGTCAAACAGACAAGGAAAGAGAGAGCGCAGAAACCAAATCAATCAGCACAGGAATTGAGAGCGCAGAAACCAGATCAAACAGCAAAGGGAGAGAGCGCAGAAACCAGATATAACAGCACAGGGAGAGAGAGCGCAGAAACCAGAGCTAACAGCACAGGGAGAGAGCGCAGAAACCAGATCAAACAGCACAGGGAGAGAGAGCGCAGAAACCAGATCAAACAGCACAGGGAGAGAGAGCGCAGAAACCAGATCTCACAGCATAGGGAGAGAGAGCACAGAAACCACATAAAACAGCACAGTGAGAAAGAGCGCAGAAACGAGATCAAACAGCACTGGGAGAGAGAGCGCAGAAACAAGATCTAACAGCACAGGGAGAGAGAGTGCAGAAACCAGATCTAAAAGCACAGAGAGGGAGAGCGCAGAAGCCCGATCAAACAGCACAGGGAGAAAGAGCGCAGAAACCAGATCAAACAGTAGCGGGAAAGGGAATGCAGAAAACAGATCTAACAGCACAGGGAGAGAGAGCGCAGAAACGAGATCAAACAGCACAGGGAGAGAGAGTGCAGAAACCAGATCAAACAGCACAGCGAGAATGAGCATAGAAAACAGATCTAATAGCACAGGGAGAGAGAGCGCAGAAACCAGATCAAACAGTACAGGGAGTGAGCGCAGAAACCACATATAACAGCACAGGGAGATAGAGCGCAGAAACCATATCAAACAGCACAGGGAGAGAAAGCGCAGAAACAAGATCTAACAGCACAGGGAGAGAGAATGCAGAAACCCGATCAAACAGCACAGGGAGAGAGAAGGCGCAGAAACCAGATATAACAGCACAGGGAGAGAGAGCGCAGAAACCAGATCAAACAGCACAGGGAGAGAGCGCAGAAACAAGATCTAACAGCACAGGGAGAGAGAATGCAGAAACCCGATCAAACAGCACAGGGAGAGAGAGCGCAGAAACCAGATATAACAGCACAGAGAGAGAGAACGCAGAAACCATATCAAACAGCACAGGGAGAGGGAGCGCAGAAACCAGATCAAACAGCACAGGGAGAGAGAGTGCAGAAACCAGATCAAACAGCAAAGGGAGAGAGCGCAGAAACCAGATCAAACAGCACAGGGAGAGAGAGCGCAGAAACCAGATCAAACAGCACAGGGAGAGAGTGCAGAAAATAGACCAAACAGCACAGGGAGAGAGAGCGCAGAAACCAGATCAAACAGCACAGGGAGAGAGAGCGCAGAAACCAGATCAAACAGCACAGGGAGAGAGAGCGCAGAAACCAGATCTAACAGCATAGGGAGAGAGAGCACAGAAACCACATAAAACAGCATAGGGAGAAAGAGCGCAGAAACAAGATCTAACAGCACAGGGAGAGAGAGTGCAGAAACCAGATCTAACAGCACATGGAGAGAGAGAGCGCAGAAGCCCGGTCAAACAACACAGGGAGAGAGAGCGCAGAAACCCGATCAAACAGCACAGGGAGAAAGAGCGCAGAAACCAGATCAAACAGCGCAGGGACAGAGAGCGCAGAAACCAGATCAAACAGTGTGGGGAGCGAGAGCGCAGAAACCAGATCAAATAGCACAGGGAGAGAGAGCGCAGAAACCAGATCAAACAGCGCAGGGACAGAGAGCGCAGAAACCAGATCAAACAGTGTGGGGAGAGAGAGCGCAGAAACCAGATCAAACAGCACAGGGAGAGAGAGCACAGAAACCAGATCAAGCAGCACAGGGAGAGAGAGCGCAGAAACCGGATCAAACAGCACACGGAGTGAAAGTGCAGAAACCAGATCAAACAGCGCAGGGAGAGAGGGCAGAAAACAGATCAAACAGCACTGGGTGAGAGAGCGCAGAATCCAGATCAAACAGCAGCGGGACTGAGAGCGCAGAAACCAGTTCAAACAGTGCAGGGAGAGAGAGCACAGAAACCACATCAAACAGAGTAGAGAGAGAGAGAGAGTGCAGAAAGCAGGTCAAACAGCACAGGGAGAGACAATGCAGAAACCAGATCAAACAGCACAGGGAGAGAGAGCACAGAATCCGAATCAAACAGCACAGGGAGAGAGAGCGCAGAAACCAGATCAAACAGCGCAGGGAGAGAGAGCGCAGAAACCAGATCTAACAGCACAGGGAGAGAGTGCACAGAAACCACATCAAACACCACAGGGAGAGAGCACAGAAACCAGATCAAACAGCACAGGGAGAGAGAAGGTGCAGAAACTAGATCAAACACCACAGGGAGAGCGCGGAGAAACCAGTTCAAACAGCACAGGGATAGAGAGCGCAGAAACCAGATCTCACAGCACAGGGAGAGAGAGCGCTAAAACCAGGTCAAACAACACAGGGAGGGAGCTCAGAAACCAGGTCAAACAGCAGCGGGGAAGAGAGCGCAGAAACCAGATCAAACAGAATAGGGAGAGAGAGTGCAGAATCCAAATCAAACAGCACGGGGAAATAGAGCACAGAAACCAGATCAAACAGCACAGGGAGACAGAGCGCAGAAACCAGATCAAACAGCACAGGTATAGAGTGCGCAGAAACCAGATCTAAGAGCACAGGGAGAGAGAGCGCAGAAACCAGATCAAACAGCGCAGGGAGAGAGCGCAGAAACCAGATCAAACAGCACAGGGAGACAGAGCGCAGAAACGAGATCAAACAGCACGGGGATAGAGAGCGCAGAAACCAGATCAACAGCAGCGGGGAAGAGAGCGCAGAAACCAGATCAAACAGAACAGGGAGAGAGAGTGCAGAATCCAAGTCAAACAGCACAGGGAGATAGAGCGCAGAAACCAGATCAAACAGCACAGGGAGACAGAGCGCAGAAGCCAGATCAAACAGCACAGGGAGAGAGCGCAGAAATCAGATCAAACAGCACAGGGAGAGAGAGCACAGAAAACAGATCAACAGCACAGGGAGAGAGAGCACAGAAACCACATCAAATACCACAGGGAGAGAGCAGAGAAACCAGATCAAACAGCAGCGGGAGAGAGAAGGTGCAGTAACTGGATCAAACACCACAGGGAGAAAGCGCAGAAACCAGATCAAACAACACAGGGAGATGAGAGCGCAGAAACCAGGTCAAACAACACAGGGAGAGAGAGTGCAGAAACTAGATCAAACAGCACAGGGAGAGAGCGCAGAAACCAGACCAAACAGCACAGGGAGAGAGCACAGAAACCAGACCAAACAGCATAGGGAGAGAGAGCGCAGAAACCAGATCAAACAGCACATGGAGGGAGCGCAGAAACCAGATCAACTGCACAGGGAGAGAGAGCACAGAAACCACATCAAATACCACAGGGAGAGAGCACAGAAACCAGATCAAACAGCAGCGGGAGAGAGAAGGTGCAGTAACTGGATCAAACACCACAGGGAGAAAGCGCAGAAACCAGATCAAACAACACAGGGAGATGAGAGCGCAGAAACTAGATCAAACAGCACAGGGAGAGAGAGCGCAGAATCCAAATCAAACAGCACAGGGAGAGAGCGCAGAAACCAGACCAAACAGCACAGGGAGAGAGCGCAGAAACCAGACCAAACAGCATAGGGAGAGAGAGCGCAGAAACCAGATCAAACAGCACAGGGAGAGAGCGCAGAAACCAGATCAACAGCACAGGGAGAGAGAGCGCAGAAACCAGATCAAACAGCACAGGGAGAGAGAGCGCAGAAACCAGATCTAGCAGCACAGGGAGAGAGAGCACAGAAACCACATAAAACAGCACAGGGAGAAAGAGCGCAGAAACCAGATAAAACAGCACAGGGAGAGAGAGCGCAGAAACAAGATCAAACAGCACAGGGATAGAGAGCGCAGAAACCAGATCAAACAGCAGCGGGAGTGAGAGTGCAGAAACCAGATCAAACAGTGCAGGGAGAGAGAGCACAGAAACCACATCAAACAGTGTAGAGAGAGAGAGAGAGTGCAGAAACCAGGTCAAACAGCACAGGGAGAGACAATGCAGAAACCAGATCAAACAGCACAGGGAGAGAGAGCACAGAATTTGAATCAAACAGCACAGGGAGAGAGAGCGCAGAAACAAGATCAAACAGCACAGGGATAGAGAGCGCAGAAACCAGATCAAACAGCACAGGGAGAGAGAGCGCAGAAACCCGATCAAACAGTAGCGGGAAAGGGAATGCAGAAAACAGATCTAACAGCACAGGGAGAGAGAGTGCAGAAACGAGATCAAACAGCACAGGGAGAGAGAGCGCAGAAACCAGATCAAACAGCACAGGGATAGAGAGCACAGAAACCAGATCAAACAGCATAGGGAGAGAGAGCACAGAAACCAGATCAAACAACACAGGGAGAGAACGCAGAAATCAGATATAACAGCACAGGGAGAGAGATCGCAGAAACCAGATCAAACAGCACAGGGAGAGAGAGCGCAGAAACCAGATCAAACAACACAGGGAGAGAAAATACAGAAAGCAGATCAAACAGCATCGGGAGAAAGAGCGCAGAAACCAGATCAAACAGCACATGGGGAGAGAGCGCAGGACCAAATCAAACAGCACAGGGAGAGAGAGCGCAGAAACAAGATCAACAGCAGCGGGGAAGAGAGCACAGAAACCAGATCAAACAGAATAGGGAGAGAGAGTGCAGAATCCAAATCAAACAGGACAGGGAGAGAGAGCGCAGAATCCAAATCAAACAGCACAGGGAGATCGAGCGCAGAAACCAGATCAAACAGCACAGGGAGAGAGCGCAGAAACCAGATCAAACAGCACAGGGAGACAGAGCGCAGAAACCAGATCTAACAGCACAGGGATAGAGAGCGCAGAAACCAGATCTAACAGCACAGGGAAAGAGAGCGCTAAAACCAGGTCAAACAACACAGGGAGAGAGCTCATAAACCAGGTCAAACAGCACCGGAAGAAAGAGTGCAGAAACCAGATCAACAGCAGCGGGGAAGAGAGCGCAGAAACCAGATCAAACAGAATAGGGCGAGAGAGTGCAGAATCCAAATCAAACAGCACAGGGAGATAGAGCACAGAAACCAGATCAAACAGCACAGGGAGAGAGCGCAGAAACCAGATCAAACAACACAGGGAGATGAGAGCGCAGAAATCAGGTCAAACAACACAGGGAGAGAGAGTGCAGAAACTAGATCAAACAGCACAGGGAGAGAGAGCGCAGAATCCAAATCAAACAGCACAGGGAGAGAGCGCAGAAACCAGACCAAACAGCATAGGGAGAGAGAGCGCAGAAACCAGATCAAACAGCACAGGGAGGGAGCGCAGAAACCAGATCAAACAGCACAGGGAGAGAGAGCGCAGAAACCAGATCAAACAGCACAGGGAGAGAGAACGCAGAAACCAGATCTAACAGCACAGGGAGAGAGAGCACAGAAACCACATAAAACAGCACAGGGAAAGAGAGCGCAGAAACCAGATCTAACAGCACAGGGAGAGAGACCGTTAAAACCAGGTCAAACAACACAGGGAGAGAGCTCAGAAACCAGGTCAAACAGCACCGGAAGAAAGAGCGCAGAAACCAGATCAACAGCAGCGGGGAAGAGAGCGCAGAAACCAGATCAAACAGAATAGGGAGAGAGAGTGCAGAATCCAAATCAAACAGCACAGGGAGATAGAGCGCAGAAACCAGATCAAACAGGACAGGAAGAGAGCGGAGAAACCAGACCAAACAGCACAGGGAGAGAGAGCGCTGGAACCAAATCAAATAGCACAGGGAGAGAGAGTGCACAAACCATATCAAACAGCGCAGGGAGAGAGAGCGCAGAAACAAGATCAACAGCAGCGGGGAAGAGAGCACAGAAACCAGATCAAACAGAATAGGGAGAGAGAGTGCAGAATCCAAATCAAACAGCACAGGGAGAGAGAGCGCAGAATCCAAATCAAACAGCACAGGGAGATAGAGCGCAGAAACCAGATCAAACAGCACAGGGAGAGAGCGCAGAAACCAGATCAAACAGCACAGGGAGACAGAGCGCAGAAACCAGATCTAACAGCACAGGGATAGAGAGCGCAGAAACCAGATCTAACAGCACAGGGAAAGAGAGCGCTAAAACCAGGTCAAACAACACAAGGAGAGAGCTCATAAACCATGTCAAACAGCAACGGGAGAGAGAAGGTGCAGTAACTGGATCAAACACCACAGGGAGAATGCGCAGAAACCAGATCAAACAACACAGGGAGATGAGAGTGCAGAAACTAGATCAGACAGCACAGGGAGAGAGAGCGCAGAATCCAAATCAAACAGCACAGGGAGAGAGCGCAGAAACCAGACCAAACAGCACAGGGAGAGAGCGCAGAAACCAGACCAAACAGCATAGGGAGAGAGAGTGCAGAAACCAGATCAAACAGCACAGGGAGAGAGAGCGCAGAAACCAGATCAAACAGCACAGGGAGAGAGAGCGCAGAAACGAGATCTAACAGCAGAGGGAGAGAGAGCACAGAAACCACATAAAACAGCACAGGGAGAAAGAGTGCAGAAACCAGATAAAACAGCACAGGGAGAGAGCGGAGAAACCAGATCAAACAGCAGCGAGAGAGAGAGCGCAGAAACCTGTTCAAACAGTGAAGGGAGAGAGAGCACAGAAACCACATCAAACAGTGTAGAGAGAGAGAGAGAGAGCGCAGAACCCTGGTCAAACAGTGTAGGGAGAGAGAGCACAGAAATCAGATCAAACAGCATTGGGAGTGAGAGCGCAGAAACCAGATCAAACAGCACAGAGAGAGAGAGAGCGCAGAAACAAGATCTAACAGCACAGGGAGAGAGAATGCAGAAACCAGATCAAACAGCACAGGGAGAGAGAGCGCAGAAACAAGATCTAACAGCACAGGGAGAGAGAATGCAGAAACCAGATCTAACAGCACATGGAGAGAGAGCGCAGAAACCCCGTCAAACAACACAGGGAGAAAGAGCACAGAAACCCGATCAAACAGCACAGGGAGAGAGAGCGTAGAAACCAGATATAACAGCACAGGGAGAGAGAGCGCAGAAACCATATCAAACAACACAGGGAGAGGGAGCGCAAAAACCAGATTTAACAGCACAGGGAGAGAGAGCGCAGAAACCAGATCAAACAGCAACGGGAGAGAGCGCAGAAACCAGATCAAACAGCACAGGGAGAGAGAGCGCAGAAACCAGATCAAACAGCACAGGGATAGAGAGCACAGAAACCAGATCAAACAGCACAGGGAGAGACAATGCAGAAACCAGATCAAACAGCACAGGGAGAGACAGGACAGAATCCGAATCAAACAGCACAGGGAGAGAGAGCGCAGAAATTAGATCAAACAGCGCAGGGAGACAGAGCGCAGAAACCAGATCAAACAGCACAGGGAGAGAGAGCGCAGGAACCAAATCAAATAGCACAGGGAGAGAGAGTGCAGAAACCATATCAAACAGCGCAGGGAGAGAGAGCGCAGAAACCAGATCTAACAGCACAGGGAGAGAGTGCACAGAAACCATATCAAACACCATAGGGAGAGAGCACAGAAACCAGATCAAACAGCACAGGGAGAGAGAAGGTGCAGAAACTGGATCAAACACCACAGGGAGAGAGCGGAGAAACCAGTTCAAACAGCACAGGGAAAGAGAGCGCAGAAACCAGATCTAACAGCACAGGGAGAGAGAGCGCTAAAACCAGGTCAAACAACACAGGGAGAGAGCTCAGAAACCAGGTCAAACAGCACCGGAAGAAAGAGCGCAGAAACCAGATCAACAGCAGCGGGGAAGAGAGCGCAGAAACCAGATCAAACAGAATAGGGAGAGAGAGTGCAGAATCCAAATCAAACAGCACAGAGAGATAGAGCGCAGAAACCAGATCAAACAGGACAGGGAGAGAGCGCAGAAACCAGACCAAACAGCACAAGGAGAGAGAGCGCAGGAACCAAATCAAATAGCACAGGGAGAGAGAGTGCAGAAACCATATCAAACAGCGCAGGGAGAGAGAGCGCAGAAACAAGATCAACAGCAGCGGGGAAGAGAGCACAGAAACCAGATCAAACAGAATAGGGAGAGAGAGTGCAGAATCCAAATCAAACAGCACAGGGAGATAGAGCGCAGAAACCAGATCAAACAGCACAGGGAGAGAGCGCAGAAACCAGATCAAACAGCACAGGGAGACAGAGCGCAGAAACCAGATCTAACAGCACAGGGATAGAGAGCGCAGAAACCAGATCTAACAGCACAGGGAAAGAGAGCGCTAAAACCAGGTCAAACAACACAAGGAGAGAGCTCATAAACCAGGTCAAACAGCACCGGAAGAAAGAGCGCAGAAACCAGATCAACAGCAGCAGGGAAGAGAGCGCAGAAACCAGATCAAACAGAAAAGGGAGAGAGAGTGCAGAATCCAAATCAAACAGCACAGGGAGATAGAGCACAGAAACCAGATCAAACAGCACAGGGAGAAAGCACAGAAACCAGATCAAACAGCAACGGGAGAGAGAAGGTGCAGTAACTGGATCAAACACCACAGGGAGAATGCGCAGAAACCAGATCAAACAACACAGGGAGATGAGAGCGCAGAAATCAGGTCAAACAACACAGGGAGAGAGAGTGCAGAAACTAGATCAAACAGCACAGGGAGAGAGAGCGCAGAATCCAAATCAAACAGCACAGGGAGAGAGCGCAGAAACCAGACCAAACAGCACAGGGAGAGAGCGCAGAAACCAGACCAAACAGCATCGGGAGGGAGCACAGAAACCAGATCAAACAGCACAGGGAGACAGAGTGCAGAAACCAGATCAAACAGCACAGGGAGAGAGCGCAGAAACTAGACCAAACAGCACAGGGAGACAGAGTGCAGCAACCAGAACAAACAGCACAGGGAGAGAGCGCAGAAACCAGATCAAACAGCACAGGGAGAAAGAGCGCAGAAACCCGATCAAACAGCACAGGGAGAGAGAGCGCAGAAACCAGATCAAACAGCACAGGGAGAGAGAGCGCAGAAAGCAGATCTAACAGCATAGGGAGAGAGAGCACAGAAACCACATAAAACAGCACAGGGAGAAAGAGCGCAGAAACAAGATCTAACAGCACAGGGAGAGAGAGTGCAGAAACCAGATCTAACAGCACATGGAGAGAGAGCGCAGAAGCCCGATCAAACAGCACAGGGAGAAAGAGCGCAGAAACCAGATCAAACAGCGCAGGGACAGATTGCGCAGAAACCAGATCAAACAGTGTGGGGAGAGAGAGCGCAGAAACCAGATCAAACAGCACAGGGAGAGAGCGCGCAGAAACCGGATCAAACAGCACAGGGAGAGAGAGTGCAGAAACCAGATCAAACAGCGCAGGGAGAGAGCGCAGAAACCAGATCAAACAGTGTAGGGAGAGAGAGTGAAGAAACCAGATCAGCAGTGTAGGGAGAGTGAGGGCAGAAACCAGATCAAACAGCACGGGGTGAGAGAGCGCAGAAACCAGATCAAACAGCAGCGGGAGTGAGAGCGCAGAAACCTGTTCAAACAGTGTAGGGAGAGAGAGCACAGAAACCACATCAAACAGTGTCGAGAGAGAGAGAGAGAGTGCAGAAACCAGGTCAAACAGCACAGGGAGAGACAATGCAGAAACCAGATCAAACAGCACAGGGCGAGAGAGCACAGAATCCGAAACAAACAGCACAGGGAGAGAGAGCGCAGAAAATCGATCGAACAGCATGGGAGAGAGAGCGCAGAAACCAGATCAAACAGCACAGGGAGAGAGAGCGCAGGAACCAAATCAAATAGCACAGGGAGAGAGAGTGCAGAAACCATATCAAACAGCGCAGGGAGAGAGAGCGCAGAAACCAGATCTAACAGCACAGGGAGAGAGTGCACAGAAACCATATCAAACACCACAGGGAGAGAGCACAGAAACCAGATCAAACAGCACAGGGAGAGAGAAGGTGCAGAAACTGGATCAAACACCACAGGGAGAATGCGCAGAAACCAGACCAAACAGCACAGGGAGAGAGGGCAGAAACCAGAACAAACAGCATAGGGAGAGAGAGCGCAGAAACCAGATCAAACAGCACAGGGAGGGAGCGCAGAAACCAGATCAAACAGCACAGGGAGAGAGAATGCAGAAACCAGATCAAACATCACAGGGAGAGAGAGCGCAGAAACCAGATCTAACAGCACAGGGAGAGAGAGCGCAGAAACCAGATCAAACAGCACAGGGAGAAAGAGCGCAGAAACCAGATCAAACAGCACAGGGAGAGAGAGCGCAGAAACCAGATCAAACAGCACAGGGAGAGAGAGCGCAGAAACCAGATCAAACAGCACAGGGAGAGAGAGCGCAGAAACCAGATCTAACAGCACAGGGAGAGAGAGCGCAGAAACCAGATCAAACATCACAGGGAGAGAGAGCGCAGAAACCAGATCTAACAGCACAGGGAGAGAGAGCACAGAAACCAAATCAAACAGCACAGGGAGAAAGAGCGCAGAAACAAGATCTAACAGCACAGGGAGAGAGAGAGCAGAAACCAGATCAAACAGCACATGGAGAGAGAGTGCAAAAACCAGGTCAAACAACACAGCGAGAAAGAGCGTAGAAAACAGATCTAATAGCACAGGGAGAGAGAGCGCAGAAACCAGATCAACAGTACAGGGAGTGAGCGCAGAAACCACATATAACAGCACAGGGAGAGAGAGTGCAGAAAGCGGGTCAAATAACACAGGGAGGGACAGCGCAGAAACCATATCAAACAGCTCAGGGAGAGAGAGCGCAGGAACCAAAACAAACAACACAGGGAGAGGGAGCGCAAAAACCAGATTTAACAGCACAGGGAGAGAGAGCGCAGAAACCAGATCAAACAGCAAAGGGAGAGAGCGCAGAAACCAGATCAAACAGCACAGGGAGAGAGCGCAGAAACTAGACCAAACAGCACAGGGAGACAGAGTGCAGAAACCAGATCAAACAGCACAGGGAGAGAGCGCAGAAACCAGATCAAACAGCACAGGGAGAAAGAGCGCAGAAACCCGATCAAACAGCACAGGGAGAGAGAGTGCAGAAAGCAGATCAAACAGCACAGGGAGAGAGAGCGCAGAAAGCAGATCTAACAGCAAAGGGAGAGAGAGCACAGAAACCACATAAAACAGCACAGGGAGAAAGAGCGCAGAAACAATATCTAACAGCACAGGGAGAGAGAGTGCAGAAACCAGATCTAACAGCACATGGAGAGAGAGCGCAGAAGCCCGATCAAACAGCACAGGGAGAAAGAGCGCAGAAACCAGATCAAACAGCGCAGGGACAGATTGCGCAGAAACCAGATCAAACAGTGTGGGGAGAGAGAGCGCAGAAACCAGATCAAACAGCACAGGGAGAGAGCGCGCAGAAACCGGATCAAACAGCACAGGGAGAGAGCGCGCAGAAACCGGATCAAACAGCACAGGGAGAGAGAGTGCAGAAACCAGATCAAACAGCGCAGGGAGAGAGCGCAGAAACCAGATCAAACAGTGTAGGGAGAGAGAGTGAAGAAACCAGATCAGCAGTGTAGGGAGAGAGAGGGCAGAAACCAGATCAAACAGCACGGAGTGAGAGAGCGCAGAAACCAGATCAAACAGCAGCGGGAGTGAGAGCGCAGAAACCTGTTCAAACAGTGTAGGGAGAGAGAGCACAGAAACCACATCAAACAGTGTCGAGAGAGAGAGAGAGAGTGCAGAAACCAGGTCAAACAGCACAGGGAGAGACAATGCAGAAACCAGATCAAACAGCACAGGGAGAGAGAGCACAGAATCCGAATCAAACAGCACAGGGAGAGAGAGCGCAGAAATTAGATCAAACAGCATGGGAGAGAGAGCGCAGAAACCAGATCAAACAGCACAGGGAGAGAGAGCGCAGGAACCAAATCAAATAGCACAGGGAGAGAGAGTGCAGAAACCAGATCAAACAGCGCAGGGAGAGAGAGCGCAGAAACCAGATCTAACAGCACAGGGAGAGAGTGCACAGAAACCATATCAAACACCACAGGGAGAGAGCACAGAAACCAGATGAAACAGCACAGGGAGAGAGAAGGTGCAGAAACTGGATCAAACACCACAGGGAGAATGCGCAGAAACCACACCAAACAGCACAGGGAGAGAGGGCAGAAACCAGAACAAACAGCATAGGGAGAGAGAGCGCAGAAACCAGATCAAACAGCACAGGGAGGGAGCGCAGAAACCAGATCAAACAGCACAGGGAGAGAGAATGCAGAAACCAGATCAAACATCACAGGGAGAGAGAGCGCAGAAACCAGATCTAACAGCACAGGGAGAGAGAGCGCAGAAACCAGATCAAACATCACAGGGAGAGAGAGTGCAGAAACCAGATCTAACAGCACAGGGAGAGAGAGCACAGAAACCAAATCAAACAGCACAGGGAGAAAGAGCGCAGAAACCAGATCAAACAGCACAGGGAGAGAGAGCACAGAAACCAGATCAAACAGCACAGGGAGAGAGCGCAGAAACTAGACCAAACAGCACAGGGAGACAGAGCGCAGAAACCAGATCAAACAGCACAGGGAGAGAGCGCAGAAACCAGATCAAACAGCACAGGGAGAGAGAGCGCAGAAACCAGATCCAACAGCACAGGGAGAGAGAGCGCAGAAACCAGATCAAACAGCGCAGGGAGAGAGCGTAGAAACCAGATCAAACAGCACAGGGAGAGAGTTCAGAAATTAGATCAAACAGCACAGGGAGAGACAGCGCAGAAACCAGATCAAACAGCACAGGGAGAGAGAGCGCAGGAACCAAATCAAATAGCACAGGGAGAGAGAGTGCAGAAACCATATCAAACAGCGCAGGGAGAGAGAGCGCAGAAACCAGATCTAACAGCACAGGGAGAGAGAAGATGCAGAAACTGGATCAAACACCACAGGGAGAATGTGCAGAAACCAGACCAAACAGCACAGGGAGAGAGCGCAGAAACCAGACCAAACAGCATAGGGAGAGAGAGCGCAGAAACCAGATCAAACAGCACAGGGAGGGAGCGCAGAAACCAGATCAAACAGCACAGGGAGAGAGAATGCAGAAACCAGATCAAACACCACAGGGAGAGAGAGCGCAGAAACCAGATCTAACAGCACAGGGAGAGAGAGCGCAGAAACCAGATCAAACATCACAGGGAGAGAGAGCACAGAAACCAAATCAAACAGCACAGGGAGAAAGAGCGCAGAAACCAGATCAAACAGCACAGGGAGAGAGAGCGCAGAAACAAGATCAAACAGCACAGGGATAGAGAGCGCAGAATCCAGATCAAACTGCACAGGGAGAGAGAGCGCAGAAGCCCGGTCAAACAACACAGGGAGAGAGAGCGCAGAAACCCGATCAAACAGCACAGGGAGAAAGAGCGCAGAAACCCAATCGAACAGTAGCGGGAAAGGGAATGCAGAAAACAGATCTAACAGCACAGGGAGAGAGACTGCAGAAACGAGATCAAACAGCACAGGGAGAGAGCGCAGAAATCAGATATAACAGCACAGGGAGAGAGAGCGCAGAAACCAGACCAAACAGCACAGGGATAGAGAGCACAGAAACCACATAAAACAGCACAGGGAGAGAGAGCGCAGAAACCAGATCTAACAGCATAGGGAGAGAGCGCAGAATCCCGATCAAACAGCACCGGGAGAGAGAGCGCAGAAACAAGATCTAACAGCACAGGGAGAGAGAGAGCAGAAACCAGATCAAACAGCACATGGAGAGAGAGTGCAAAAACCAGGTCAAACAACACAGCGAGAAAGAGCGTAGAAAACAGATCTAATAGCACAGGGAGAGAGAGTGCAGAAACCGGATCCAACAGTACAGGGAGTGAGCGCAGAAACCACATATAACAGCACAGGGAGAGAGAGTGCAGAAAGCGGATCAAATAACACAGGGAGGGACAGCGCAGAAACCATATCAAACAGCTCAGGAACCAAATCAAACAACACAGGGAGAGGGAGCGCAAAAACCAGATTTAACAGCACAGGGAGAGAGAGCGCAGAAACCAGACCAAACAGCAAAGGGAGAGAGCGCAGAAACCTGATCAAACAGCACAGGGAGAGAGAGCGCAGAAACCAGATCAAACAGCACAGGGAGAGAGCGCAGAAACTAGACCAAACAGCACAGGGAGACAGAGTGCAGAAACCAGATCAAACAGCACAGGGAGAGAGCGCAGAAACCAGATCAAACAGCACAGGGAGAGAGAGCGCAGAAACCAGATCAAACAGCACAGGGAGAGAGAGCGTAGAAACCAGATCTAACAGCATAGGGAGAGAGAGCACAGAAACCACATAAAACAGCACAGGGAGAAAGAGCGCAGAAACAAGATCTAACAGCACAGGGAGAGAGAGTGCAGAAACCAGATCTAACAGCACATGGAGAGAGCGCAGAAGCCCGGTCAAACAACATAGGGAGAGAGAGCGCAGAAACCCGATCAAACAGCACAGGGAGAAAGAGCGCAGAAACCAGATCAAACAGCGCAGGGACAGAGAGCGCAGAAACCAGATCAAACAGTGTGGGGAGAGAGAGCGCAGAAACCAGATCAAACAGCACAGGGAGAGAGAGTGCAGAAACCAGATCAAACAGCACAGGGAGAGACATCGCAGGAACCAAATCAAATAACACAGGGAGAGAGAGTGCAGAAACCATATCAAACAGCGCGGGGAGAGAGAGCGCAGAAACCAGATCTAACAGCACAGGGAGAGAGTGCACAGAAACCATATTAAACACCACAGGGAGAGAGCACAGAAACCAGATCAAACAGCACAGGGAGAGAGAAGGTTCAGAAACTGGATCAAACACCACAGGGAGAATGCGCAGAAACCAGATCTAACAGCACAGGGAGAGAGTGCACAGAAACCATATTAAACACCACAGGGAGAGAGCGCAGAAACCAGATCAAACAGCACAGGGAGGGAGCGCAGAAACCAGATCAAACAGCACAGGGAGAGAGAATGCAGAAACCAGATCAAACATCACAGGGAGAGAGAGCGCAGAAACCAGATCTAACAGCACAGGGAGAGAGAGCGCAGAAACCAGATCAAACATCACAGGGAGAGAGAGCGCAGAAACCAGATCTAACAGCACAGGGAGAGAGAGCACAGAAACCAAATCAAACAGCACAGGGAGAAAGAGCGCAGAAACCAGATAAAACAGCACAGGGAGAGAGAGCGCAGAAACAAGATCAAACAGCACAGGGATAGAGAGCGCAGAATACAGATCAAACAGCACAGGGAGAGAGAGCGCAGAAGCCCGGTCAAACAACACAGGGAGAGAGAGCGCAGAAACCCGATCAAACAGCACAGGGAGAAAGAGCGCAGAAACCCGATCAAACAGTAGCGGGAAAGGGAATGCAGAAAACAGATCTAACAGCACAGGGAGAGAGAGTGCAGAAATGAGATCAAACAGCACAGGGAGAGAGCGCAGAAATCAGATATAACAGCACAGGGAGAGAGAGCGCAGAAACCAGATCAAACAGCACAGGGATAGAGAGCACAGAAACCAGATCAAACAGCACAGGGAGAGAGAGCGCAGGAACCAAATCAAATAGCACAGGGAGAGAGAGTGCAGAAACCATATCAAACAGCGCAGGGAGAGAGAGCGCAGAAACCAGATCTAACAGCACAGGGAGAGAGTGCACAGAAACCAGTTCAAACAGCACAGGGAAAGAGAGCGCAGAAACCAGATCTAACAGCACAGGGAGAGAGAGCGCTAAAACCAGGTCAAACAACACAGGGAGAGAGCTCAGAAACCAGGTCAAACAGCACCGGAAGAAAGAGCGCAGAAACCAGATCAACAGCAGCGGGGAAGAGAGCGCAGAAACCAGATCAAACAGAATAGGGAGAGAGAGTGCAGAATCCAAATCAAACAGCACAGGGAGATAGAGCGCAGAAACCAGATCAAACAGGACAGGGAGAGAGCGCAGAAACCAGACCAAACAGCACAGGGAGAGAGAGCGCAGGAACCAAATCAAATAGCACAGGGAGATAGAGTGCACAAACCATATCAAACAGCGCAGGGAGAGAGAGCGCAGAAACAAGATCAACAGCAGCGGGGAAGAGAGCACAGAAACCAGATCAAACAGAATAGGGAGAGAGAGTGCAGAATCCAAATCAAACAGCACAGGGAGAGAGAGCGCAGAATCCAAATCAAACAGCACAGGGAGATAGAGCGCAGAAACCAGATCAAACAGCACAGGGAGAGAGCGCAGAAACCAGATCAAACAGCACAGGGAGACAGAGCGCAGAAACCAGATCTAACAGCACAGGGATAGAGAGCGCAGAAACCAGATCTAACAGCACAGGGAAAGAGAGCGCAAAAACCAGGTCATACAACACAGGGAGAGAGCACAGAAACCAGATCAAACAGCAACGGGAGAGAGAAGGTGCAGTAACTGGATCAAACACCACAGGGAGAATGCGCAGAAACCAGATCAAACAACACAGGGAGAGGAGAGCACAGAAACCAGGTCAAACAACACAGGGAGAGAGAGTGCAGAAACTAGATCAAACAGCACAGGGAGAGAGAGCGCAGAATCCAAATCAAACAGCACAGGGAGAGAGCGCAGAAACCAGACCAAACAGCACAGGGAGAGAGCGCAGAAACCAGACCAAACAGCATAGGGAGAGAGAGCGCAGAAACCAGATCAAACAGCACAGGGAGAAAGCGCAGAAACCAGATCTAACAGCATAGGGAGAGAGAGCACAGAAACCAGATCAAACAGCAAAGGGAGAGAGCGCAGAAACCAGATCAAACAGCACAGGGAGAGAGCGCAGAAACTAGACCAAACAGCACAGGGAGACAGAGCGCAGAAACCAGATCAAACAGCACAGGGAGAGAGCGCAGAAACCAGATCAAACAGCACAGGGAGAAAGAGCGCAGAAACAAGATCTAACAGCACAGGGAGAGAGAGTGCAGAAACCAGATCTAACAGCACATGGAGAGAGAGCGCAGAAGCCCGGTCAAACAACACAGGGAGAGAGAGCGCAGAAACCCGATCAAACAGCACAGGGAGAAAGAGCGCAGAAACCAGATCAAACAGCGCAGGGACAGAGAGCGCAGAAACCAGATCAAACAGTGTGGGGAGAGAGAGCGCAGAAACCAGATCAAACAGCACAGGGAGAGAGCGCGCAGAAACCAGATCAAACAGCACAGGGAGAGAGAGCGCAGAAACCAGATCAAACAGCACAGGGAGAGAGAGTGCAGAAACCAGATCTAACAGCATAGGGAGAGAGAGCACAGAAACCAAATCAAACAGCACAGGGAGAAAGAGCGCAGAAACCAGATCAAACAGCGCAGGGACAGAGAGCGCAGAAACCAGATCAAACAGCACAGGGAGACAGAGCGCAGAAACCAGATCAAACAGCACAGGGAGAGAGAGCGCAGAAACCAGATCAAACAGCACAGGGAGAGAGAGTGCAGAAACCAGGTCAAACAGCACCGGAAGAAAGAGCGCAGAAACCAGATCAAACAGCGCAGGGACAGAGAGCGCAGAAACCAGATCAAACAGCACAGGGAGACAGAGCGCAGAAACCAGATCAAACAGCACAGGGAGAGAGCGCAGAAACCAGATCAAACAGCACAGGGAGAGAGAGCGCAGAAACCAGATCAAACAGCACAGGGAGAGAGAGTGCAGAAACCAGATCTAACAGCATAGGGAGAGAGAGCACAGAAACCAAATCAAACAGCACAGGGAGAAAGAGCGCAGAAACCAGATAAAACAGCACAGGGAGAGAGAGCTCAGAAACCAGGTCAAACAGCACCGGAAGAAAGTGCGCAGAAACCAGATCAACAGCAGCGGGGAAGAGAGCGCAGAAACCAGATCAAACAGAATAGGGAGAGAGTGCAGAATCCAAATCAAACAGCACAGGGAGATAGAGCACAGAAACCAGATCAAACAGCACAGGGAGAGAGCACAGAAACCAGATCAAACAGCAACAGGAGAGAGAAGGTGCAGTAACTGGATCAAACACCACAGGGAGAATGCGCAGAAACCAGATCAAACAACACAGGGAGAGGAGAGCACAGAAACCAGGTCAAACAACACAGGGAGAGAGAGTGCAGAAACTAGATCAAACAGCACAGGGAGAGAGAGCGCAGAATCCAAATCAAACAGCACAGGGAGAGAGCGCAGAAACCAGACCAAACAGCACAGGGAGAGAGCGCAGAAACCAGACCAAACAGCATAGGGAGAGAGAGCGCAGAAACCAGATCAAACAGCACAGGGAGAAAGCGCAGAAACCAGATCTAACAGCACAGGGAGCTGAGAGCGTAGAAAGCAGGTCAAAAAACACAGGGAGATGAGAGCGCAGAAACCAGGTCAAACAACACAGGGAGAGAGAGCGCAGAATCCAAATCAAACAGCACAGGGAGAGAGAGCGCAGAAACCAGATCAAACGGCTCAGGGAGAGAGAGCACAGAAACCAGATCAAACAGCAAAGAGAGAGAGAGCGCAGAAACCAGATCAACCAGCACAGGGAGACAGAGCGCAGAATACAGATCAAACAGCACAGGGATAGAGAGCGCAGAATCCAAATGGAACAGCACCGGGAGTGAGAGCGCAGAAACAAGATCTAACAGCACAGGGAGAGAGAGAGCAGAAACCAGATCATACAGCACATGGAGAGAGAGTGCAAAAACCAGGTCAAACAACACAGCGAGAAAGAGCGCAGAAACCAGATCAAACAGCACAGGGAGTGAGCGCGCAGAAACCAGATCAAACAGCACAGGGAGAGAGAGCGCAGAAACCAAATCAAACAGCACAGGGAGAGAGAGTGCAGAAACCAGATCTAACAGCACAGGGAGAGAGAGCGCAGAAACCAGATCAAACAGTACAGGGAGTGAGCGCAGAAACCACATATAACAGCATAGGGAGAGAGAGTGCAGAAAGCGGATCAAATAACACAGGGAGGGACAGCGCAGAAACCATATCAACAGCTCAAGGAGAGAGAGCGCAGGAACCAAATCAAACAACACAGGGAGAGGGAGCGCAAAAATCAGATTTAACAGCACAGGGAGAGAGAGCGCAGAAACCAGATCAAACAGCAAAGGGAGAGAGCGCAGAAACCAGATCAAACAGCACAGGGAGAGAGCGCAGAAACTAGACCAAACAGCACAGGGAGACAGAGCGCAGAAACCAGATCAAACAGCACAGGGAGAGAGCGCAGAAACCAGATAAAACAGCACAGGGAGAGAGAGCGCAGAAACTAGACCAAACAGCACAGGGAGACAGAGCGCAGAAACCAGATCAAACAGCACAGGGAGAGAGCGCAGAAACCAGATCAAACAGCACAGGGAGATAGAGCGCAGAAACAAGATCTAACAGCACAGGGAGAATGAGCGCAGAAACAAGATCTAACAGCACAGGGAGAGAGAGTGCAGAAACAAGATCTAACAGCACATGGAGAGAGAGCGCAGAAGCCCGGTCAAACAACACAGGGAGAGAGAGCGCAGAAACCCGATCAAACAGCACAGGGAGAAAGAGCGCAGAAACCAGATCAAACAGCGCAGGGACAGAGAGCGCAGAAACCAGATCAAACAGTGTGGGGCGAGAGAGCGCAGAAACCAGATCAAACAGCACAGGGAGAGAGCGCGCAGAAACCAGATCAAACAGCACAGGGAGAGAGAGCGCAGAAAACAAATCAAACAGCACAGGGAGAGAGAGTGCAGAAACCAGATCTAACAGCATAGGGAGAGAGAGCACAGAAACCAAATCAAACAGCACAGGGAGAAAGAGCGCAGAAACCAGATCAAACAGCGCAGGGACAGAGAGCGCAGAAACCAGATCAAACAGCACAGGGAGACAGAGCGCAGAAACCAGATCAAACAGCACAGGGAGAGAGCACAGAAACCAGATCAAACAGCACAGGGAGAGAGAGCGCAGAAACCAGATCAAACAGCACAGGGAGAGAGAGTGCAGAAACCAGATCTAACAGCATAGGGAGAGAGAGCACAGAAACCAAATCAAACAGCACAGGGAGAAAAAGCGCAGAAACCAGATAAAACAGCACAGGGAGAGAGAGCGCAGAAACCAGATCAAACAGCACAGGGATAGAGAGCGCAGAATCCAGATCAAACAGCACAGGGAGAGAGAGCGCAGAAGCCCGGTCAAACAACACAGGGAGAGAGAGCGCAGAAACCCGATCAAACAGCACAGGGAGAAAGAGCGCAGAAACCAGATCAAACAGCACAGGGAGAGAGAGTGCAGAAACCAGATCTAACAGCATAGGGAGAGAGAGCACAGAAACCACATAAAACAGCACAGGGAGAAAGAGCGCAGAAACAAGATCTAACAGCACAGGGAGAGAGAGTGCAGAAACCAGATCTAACGCACATGGAGAGAGAGCGCAGAAGCCCGGTCAAACAACACAGGGAGAGAGAGCGCAGAAACCCGATCAAACAGCACAGGGAGAAAGAGCGCAGAAACCAGATCAAACAGCGCAGGGACAGAGAGCGCAGAAACCAGATCAAACAGTGTGGGGAGAGAGAGCGCAGAAACCAGATCAAACAGCACAGGGAGAGAGCGCGCAGAAACCGGATCAAACAGCACAGGGAGAGAGAGTGCAGAAACCAGATCAAACAGCACAGGGAGAGAGCGCGCAGAAACCAGATCAAACAGTGTAGGGAGAGAGAGTGCAGAAACCAGATCAGCAGTGTCGGGAGAGAGAGGGCAGAAACCAGATCAAACAGCACGGCGTGAGAGAGCGCAGAAACCAGATCAAACAGCAGGGGGAGTGAGAGCGCGGAAACCTGTTCAAACAGTGTAGGGAGAGAGAGCACAGAAACCACATCAACCAGTGTCGTGAGAGAGAGAGAGAGAGAGTGCAGAAATCAGGTCAAACAGCACAGGGAAAGAGAGCGCAAAAACCAGGTCATACAACACAGGGAGAGAGCACAGAAACCAGATCAAACAGCAACGGGAGAGAGAAGGTGCAGTAACTGGATCAAACACCACAGGGAGAATGCGCAGAAACCAGATCAAACAACACAGGGAGAGGAGAGCACAGAAACCAGGTCAAACAACACAGGGAGAGAGAGTGCAGAAACTAGATCAAACAGCACAGGGAGAGAGAGCGCAGAATCCAAATCAAACAGCACAGGGAGAGAGCGCAGAAACCAGACCAAACAGCACAGGGAGAGAGCGCAGAAACCAGATCTAACAGCATAGGGAGAGAGAGCACAGAAACCAGATCAAACAGCAAAGGGAGAGAGCGCAGAAACCAGATCAAACAGCACAGGGAGAGAGCGCAGAAACTAGACCAAACAGCACAGGGAGACAGAGCGCAGAAACCAGATCAAACAGCACAGGGAGAGAGCGCAGAAACCAGATCAAACAGCACAGGGAGAAAGAGCGCAGAAACAAGATCTAACAGCACAGGGAGAGAGAGTGCAGAAACCAGATCTAACAGCACATGGAGAGAGAGCGCAGAAGCCCGGTCAAACAACACAGGGAGAGAGAGCGCAGAAACCCGATCAAACAGCACAGGGAGAAAGAGCGCAGAAACCAGATCAAACAGCGCAGGGACAGAGAGCGCAGAAACCAGATCAAACAGTGTGGGGAGAGAGAGCGCAGAAACCAGATCAAACAGCACAGGGAGAGAGCGCGCAGAAACCAGATCAAACAGCACAGGGAGAGAGAGCGCAGAAACCAGATCAAACAGCACAGGGAGAGAGAGTGCAGAAACCAGATCTAACAGCATAGGGAGAGAGAGCACAGAAACCAAATCAAACAGCACAGGGAGAAAGAGCGCAGAAACCAGATCAAACAGCGCAGGGACAGAGAGCGCAGAAACCAGATCAAACAGCACAGGGAGACAGAGCGCAGAAACCAGATCAAACAGCACAGGGAGAGAGCGCAGAAACCAGATCAAACAGCACAGGGAGAGAGAGCGCAGAAACCAGATCAAACAGCACAGGGAGAGAGAGTGCAGAAACCAGATCTAACAGCATAGGGAGAGAGAGCACAGAAACCAAATCAAACAGCACAGGGAGAAAGAGCGCAGAAACCAGATAAAACAGCACAGGGAGAGAGAGCTCAGAAACCAGGTCAAACAGCACCGGAAGAAAGTGCGCAGAAACCAGATCAACAGCAGCGGGGAAGAGAGCGCAGAAACCAGATCAAACAGAATAGGGAGAGAGTGCAGAATCCAAATCAAACAGCACAGGGAGATAGAGCACAGAAACCAGATCAAACAGCACAGGGAGAGAGCACAGAAACCAGATCAAACAGCAACGGGAGAGAGAAGGTGCAGTAACTGGATCAAACACCACAGGGAGAATGCGCAGAAACCAGATCAAACAACACAGGGAGAGGAGAGCACAGAAACCAGGTCAAACAACACAGGGAGAGAGAGTGCAGAAACTAGATCAAACAGCACAGGGAGAGAGAGCGCAGAATCCAAATCAAACAGCACAGGGAGAGAGCGCAGAAACCAGACCAAACAGCACAGGGAGAGAGCGCAGAAACCAGACCAAACAGCATAGGGAGAGAGAGCGCAGAAACCAGATCAAACAGCACAGGGAGAAAGCGCAGAAACCAGATCTAACAGCACAGGGAGCTGAGAGCGTAGAAAGCAGGTCAAAAAACACAGGGAGATGAGAGCGCAGAAACCAGGTCAAACAACACAGGGAGAGAGAGCGCAGAATCCAAATCAAACAGCACAGGGAGAGAGAGCGCAGAAACCAGATCAAACGGCTCAGGGAGAGAGAGCACAGAAACCAGATCAAACAGCAAAGAGAGAGAGAGCGCAGAAACCAGATCAACCAGCACAGGGAGACAGAGCGCAGAATACAGATCAAACAGCACAGGGATAGAGAGCGCAGAATCCAAATGGAACAGCACCGGGAGTGAGAGCGCAGAAACAAGATCTAACAGCACAGGGAGAGAGAGAGCAGAAACCAGATCATACAGCACATGGAGAGAGAGTGCAAAAACCAGGTCAAACAACACAGCGAGAAAGAGCGCAGAAACCAGATCAAACAGCACAGGGAGTGAGCGCGCAGAAACCAGATCAAACAGCACAGGGAGAGAGAGCGCAGAAACCAAATCAAACAGCACAGGGAGAGAGAGTGCAGAAACCAGATCTAACAGCACAGGGAGAGAGAGCGCAGAAACCAGATCAAACAGTACAGGGAGTGAGCGCAGAAACCACATATAACAGCATAGGGAGAGAGAGTGCAGAAAGCGGATCAAATAACACAGGGAGGGACAGCGCAGAAACCATATCAACAGCTCAAGGAGAGAGAGCGCAGGAACCAAATCAAACAACACAGGGAGAGGGAGCGCAAAAATCAGATTTAACAGCACAGGGAGAGAGAGCGCAGAAACCAGATCAAACAGCAAAGGGAGAGAGCGCAGAAACCAGATCAAACAGCACAGGGAGAGAGCGCAGAAACTAGACCAAACAGCACAGGGAGACAGAGCGCAGAAACCAGATCAAACAGCACAGGGAGAGAGCGCAGAAACCAGATAAAACAGCACAGGGAGAGAGAGCGCAGAAACTAGACCAAACAGCACAGGGAGACAGAGCGCAGAAACCAGATCAAACAGCACAGGGAGAGAGCGCAGAAACCAGATCAAACAGCACAGGGAGATAGAGCGCAGAAACAAGATCTAACAGCACAGGGAGAAAGAGCGCAGAAACAAGATCTAACAGCACAGGGAGAGAGAGTGCAGAAACAAGATCTAACAGCACATGGAGAGAGAGCGCAGAAGCCCGGTCAAACAACACAGGGAGAGAGAGCGCAGAAACCCGATCAAACAGCACAGGGAGAAAGAGCGCAGAAACCAGATCAAACAGCGCAGGGACAGAGAGCGCAGAAACCAGATCAAACAGTGTGGGGCGAGAGAGCGCAGAAACCAGATCAAACAGCACAGGGAGAGAGCGCGCAGAAACCAGATCAAACAGCACAGGGAGAGAGAGCGCAGAAACCAAATCAAACAGCACAGGGAGAGAGAGTGCAGAAACCAGATCTAACAGCATAGGGAGAGAGAGCACAGAAACCAAATCAAACAGCACAGGGAGAAAGAGCGCAGAAACCAGATCAAACAGCGCAGGGACAGAGAGCGCAGAAACCAGATCAAACAGCACAGGGAGACAGAGCGCAGAAACCAGATCAAACAGCACAGGGAGAGAGCACAGAAACCAGATCAAACAGCACAGGGAGAGAGAGCGCAGAAACCAGATCAAACAGCACAGGGAGAGAGAGTGCAGAAACCAGATCTAACAGCATAGGGAGAGAGAGCACAGAAACCAAATCAAACAGCACAGGGAGAAAAAGCGCAGAAACCAGATAAAACAGCACAGGGAGAGAGAGCGCAGAAACCAGATCAAACAGCACAGGGATAGAGAGCGCAGAATCCAGATCAAACAGCACAGGGAGAGAGAGCGCAGAAGCCCGGTCAAACAACACAGGGAGAGAGAGCGCAGAAACCTGATCAAACAGCACAGGGAGAAAGAGCGCAGAAACCAGATCAAACAGCACAGGGAGAGAGAGTGCAGAAACCAGATCTAACAGCATAGGGAGAGAGAGCACAGAAACCACATAAAACAGCACAGGGAGAAAGAGCGCAGAAACAAGATCTAACAGCACAGGGAGAGAGAGTGCAGAAACCAGATCTAACGCACATGGAGAGAGAGCGCAGAAGCCCGGTCAAACAACACAGGGAGAGAGAGCGCAGAAACCCGATCAAACAGCACAGGGAGAAAGAGCGCAGAAACCAGATCAAACAGCGCAGGGACAGAGAGCGCAGAAACCAGATCAAACAGTGTGGGGAGAGAGAGCGCAGAAACCAGATCAAACAGCACAGGGAGAGAGCGCGCAGAAACCGGATCAAACAGCACAGGGAGAGAGAGTGCAGAAACCAGATCAAACAGCACAGGGAGAGAGCGCGCAGAAACCAGATCAAACAGTGTAGGGAGAGAGAGTGCAGAAACCAGATCAGCAGTGTCGGGAGAGAGAGGGCAGAAACCAGATCAAACAGCACGGCGTGAGAGAGCGCAGAAACCAGATCAAACAGCAGGGGGAGTGAGAGCGCGGAAACCTGTTCAAACAGTGTAGGGAGAGAGAGCACAGAAACCACATCAACCAGTGTCGTGAGAGAGAGAGAGAGAGAGTGCAGAAATCAGGTCAAACAGCACAGGGAGAGACAATGCAGAAACCAGTTCAAACAGCACAGGGAGAGAGAGCACAGAATCCGAATCAAACAGCACAGGGAGAGAGAGCGCAGAAATTAGATCAAACAGCACAGGGAGAGAGAGCGCAGAAACCAGACCAAACAGCACAGGGAGAGAGAGCGCAGGAACCAAATCAAATAGCACAGGGAGAGAGAGTGCAGAAACCATATCAAACAGCGCAGGGAGAGAGAGCGCAGAAACCAGATCTAACAGCACAGGGAGAGAGTGCACAGAAACCATATCAAACACCACAGGGAGAGAGTTCAGAAACCAGACCAAACAGCACAGGGAGAGAGAAGGTGCAGAAACTGGATCAAACACCACAGGGAGAGAGCAGAGAAACCAGTTCAAACAGCACAGGGAAAGAGAGCGCAGAAACCAGATCTAACAGCACAGGGAGAGAGAGCGCTAAAACCAGGTCAAACAACACAGGGAGAGAGCTCAGAAACCAGGTCAAACAGCACCGGAAGAAAGAGCGCAGAAACCAGATCAACAGCAGCGGGGAAGAGAGCGCAGAAACCAGATCAAACAGAATAGGGAGAGAGAGTGCAGAATCCAAATCAAACAGCACAGGGAGAGAGAGCGCTGAATCCAAATCAAACAGCACAGGGAGACAGAGCGCAGAAACCAGATCTAACAGCACAGGGAAAGAGAGCGCAAAAACCAGGTCATACAACACAGGGAGAGAGCTCAGAAACCAGGTCAAACAGCACCGGAAGAAAGAGCGCAGAAACCAGATCAACAGCAGCGGGGAAGAGAGCGCAGAAACCAGATCAAACAGAATAGGGAGAGAGTGCAGAATCCAAATCAAACAGCACAGGGAGATAGAGCACAGAAACCAGATCAAACAGCACAGGGAGAGAGCACAGAAACCAGATCAAACAGCAACGGGAGAGAGAAGGTGCAGTAACTGGATCAAACACCACAGGGAGAATGCGCAGAAACGAGATCAAACAACACAGGGAGTGGAGAGCACAGAAACCAGGTCAAACAACACAGGGAGAGAGAGTGCAGAAACTAGATCAAACAGCACAGGGAGAGAGAGCGCAGAATCCAAATCAAACAGCACAGGGAGAGAGCGCAGAAACCAGACCAAACAGCACAGGGAGAGAGCGCAGAAACCAGACCAAACAGCATAGGGAGAGAGAGCGCAGAAACCAGATCAAACAGCACAGGGAGAAAGCGCAGAAACCAGATATAACAGCACAGGGAGCTGAGAGCGTAGAAAGCAGGTTAAACAACACAGGGAGATGAGAGCGCAGAAACCAGGTCAAACAGCAAAGGGAGAGAGCGCAGAAACCAGATCAAACAGCACAGGGAGAGAGCGCAGAAACTAGACCAAACAGCACAGGGAGACAGAGCGCAGAAACCAGATCAAACAGCACAGGGAGAGAGCGCAGAAACCAGATAAAACAGCACAGGGAGAGAGAGCGCAGAAACTAGACCAAACAGCACAGGGAGACAGAGCGCAGAAACCAGATCAAACAGCACAGGGAGAGAGCGCAGAAACCAGATCAAACAGCACAGGGAGATAGAGCGCAGAAACAAGATCTAACAGCACAGGGAGAAAGAGCGCAGAAACAAGATCTAACAGCACAGGGAGAGAGAGTGCAGAAACAAGATCTAACAGCACATGGAGAGAGAGCGCAGAAGCCCGGTCAAACAACACAGGGAGAGAGAGCGCAGAAACCCGATCAAACAGCACAGGGAGAAAGAGCGCAGAAACCAGATCAAACAGCGCAGGGACAGAGAGCGCAGAAACCAGATCAAACAGTGTGGGGCGAGAGAGCGCAGAAACCAGATCAAACAGCACAGGGAGAGAGCGCGCAGAAACCAGATCAAACAGCACAGGGAGAGAGAGCGCAGAAACCAAATCAAACAGCACAGGGAGAGAGAGTGCAGAAACCAGATCTAACAGCATAGGGAGAGAGAGCACAGAAACCAAATCAAACAGCACAGGGAGAAAGAGCGCAGAAACCAGATCAAACAGCGCAGGGACAGAGAGCGCAGAAACCAGATCAAACAGCACAGGGAGACAGAGCGCAGAAACCAGATCAAACAGCACAGGGAGAGAGCACAGAAACCAGATCAAACAGCACAGGGAGAGAGAGCGCAGAAACCAGATCAAACAGCACAGGGAGAGAGAGTGCAGAAACCAGATCTAACAGCATAGGGAGAGAGAGCACAGAAACCAAATCAAACAGCACAGGGAGAAAAAGCGCAGAAACCAGATAAAACAGCACAGGGAGAGAGAGCGCAGAAACCAGATCAAACAGCACAGGGATAGAGAGCGCAGAATCCAGATCAAACAGCACAGGGAGAGAGAGCGCAGAAGCCCGGTCAAACAACACAGGGAGAGAGAGCGCAGAAACCTGATCAAACAGCACAGGGAGAAAGAGCGCAGAAACCAGATCAAACAGCACAGGGAGAGAGAGTGCAGAAACCAGATCTAACAGCATAGGGAGAGAGAGCACAGAAACCACATAAAACAGCACAGGGAGAAAGAGCGCAGAAACAAGATCTAACAGCACAGGGAGAGAGAGTGCAGAAACCAGATCTAACGCACATGGAGAGAGAGCGCAGAAGCCCGGTCAAACAACACAGGGAGAGAGAGCGCAGAAACCCGATCAAACAGCACAGGGAGAAAGAGCGCAGAAACCAGATCAAACAGCGCAGGGACAGAGAGCGCAGAAACCAGATCAAACAGTGTGGGGAGAGAGAGCGCAGAAACCAGATCAAACAGCACAGGGAGAGAGCGCGCAGAAACCGGATCAAACAGCACAGGGAGAGAGAGTGCAGAAACCAGATCAAACAGCACAGGGAGAGAGCGCGCAGAAACCAGATCAAACAGTGTAGGGAGAGAGAGTGCAGAAACCAGATCAGCAGTGTCGGGAGAGAGAGGGCAGAAACCAGATCAAACAGCACGGCGTGAGAGAGCGCAGAAACCAGATCAAACAGCAGGGGGAGTGAGAGCGCGGAAACCTGTTCAAACAGTGTAGGGAGAGAGAGCACAGAAACCACATCAACCAGTGTCGTGAGAGAGAGAGAGAGAGAGTGCAGAAATCAGGTCAAACAGCACAGGGAGAGACAATGCAGAAACCAGTTCAAACAGCACAGGGAGAGAGAGCACAGAATCCGAATCAAACAGCACAGGGAGAGAGAGCGCAGAAATTAGATCAAACAGCACAGGGAGAGAGAGCGCAGAAACCAGACCAAACAGCACAGGGAGAGAGAGCGCAGGAACCAAATCAAATAGCACAGGGAGAGAGAGTGCAGAAACCATATCAAACAGCGCAGGGAGAGAGAGCGCAGAAACCAGATCTAACAGCACAGGGAGAGAGTGCACAGAAACCATATCAAACACCACAGGGAGAGAGTTCAGAAACCAGACCAAACAGCACAGGGAGAGAGAAGGTGCAGAAACTGGATCAAACACCACAGGGAGAGAGCAGAGAAACCAGTTCAAACAGCACAGGGAAAGAGAGCGCAGAAACCAGATCTAACAGCACAGGGAGAGAGAGCGCTAAAACCAGGTCAAACAACACAGGGAGAGAGCTCAGAAACCAGGTCAAACAGCACCGGAAGAAAGAGCGCAGAAACCAGATCAACAGCAGCGGGGAAGAGAGCGCAGAAACCAGATCAAACAGAATAGGGAGAGAGAGTGCAGAATCCAAATCAAACAGCACAGGGAGAGAGAGCGCTGAATCCAAATCAAACAGCACAGGGAGACAGAGCGCAGAAACCAGATCTAACAGCACAGGGAAAGAGAGCGCAAAAACCAGGTCATACAACACAGGGAGAGAGCTCAGAAACCAGGTCAAACAGCACCGGAAGAAAGAGCGCAGAAACCAGATCAACAGCAGCGGGGAAGAGAGCGCAGAAACCAGATCAAACAGAATAGGGAGAGAGTGCAGAATCCAAATCAAACAGCACAGGGAGATAGAGCACAGAAACCAGATCAAACAGCACAGGGAGAGAGCACAGAAACCAGATCAAACAGCAACGGGAGAGAGAAGGTGCAGTAACTGGATCAAACACCACAGGGAGAATGCGCAGAAACGAGATCAAACAACACAGGGAGTGGAGAGCACAGAAACCAGGTCAAACAACACAGGGAGAGAGAGTGCAGAAACTAGATCAAACAGCACAGGGAGAGAGAGCGCAGAATCCAAATCAAACAGCACAGGGAGAGAGCGCAGAAACCAGACCAAACAGCACAGGGAGAGAGCGCAGAAACCAGACCAAACAGCATAGGGAGAGAGAGCGCAGAAACCAGATCAAACAGCACAGGGAGAAAGCGCAGAAACCAGATATAACAGCACAGGGAGCTGAGAGCGTAGAAAGCAGGTTAAACAACACAGGGAGATGAGAGCGCAGAAACCAGGTCAAACAACACAGGGAGAGAGAGCGCAGAATCCAAATCAAACAGCACTGGGAGAGTGAGCGCAGAGACAAGATCAAACAGCACAGGGAGAGAGAGCGCAGAAACCAGATCAAACGGCTCAGGGAGAGAGAGCACAGAAACCAGATCAAACAGCAAAGGGAGAGAGAGCGCAGAAACCAGATCATCCAGCACAGGGAGACAGAGCGCAGAATACAGATCAAACAGCACAGGGATAGAGAGCGCAGAATCCAAATGGAACAGCACCGGGAGTGAGAGCGCAGAAACAAGATCTAACAGCACTGGGAGAGAGAGAGCAGAAACCAGATCATACAGCACATGGAGAGAGAGTGCAAAAACCAGGTCAAACAACACAGCGAGAAAGAGCGTAGAAACCAGATCTAATAGCACAGGGAGAGAGAGCGCAGAAACCAGATCAAACAGTACAGGGAGTGAGCGCAGAAACCACATATAACAGCATAGGGAGGGACAGCGCAGAAACCATATCAAACAGCTCAGGGAGAGAGAGCGCAGGAACCAAATCAAACAACACAGGGAGAGGGAGCGCAAAAACCAGATTTAACAGCACAGGGAGAGAGAGCGCAGAAACCAGATCAAACAGCAAAGGGAGAGAGCGCAGAAACCAGATCAAACAGCACAGGGAGAGAGCGCAGAAACCAGATCAAACAGCACAAGGAGAGAGAGCGCAGAAACCAGATCAAACAGCACAGGGAGAGAGAGTGCAGAAACCAGATCTAACAGCATAGGGAGAGAGAGCACAGAAACCAAATCAAACAGCACAGGGAGAAAGAGCGCAGAAACCAGATAAAACAGCACAGGGAGAGAGAGCGCAGAAACCAGATCAAACAGCACAGGGATAGAGAGCGCAGAATCCAGATCAAACAGCACAGGGAGAGAGAGCGCAGAAGCCCGGTCAAACAACACAGGGAGAGAGAGCGCAGAAACCCGATCAAACAGCACAGGGAGAAAGAGCGCAGAAACCAGATCAAACAGCACAGGGAGAGAGAGTGCAGAAACCAGATCTAACAGCATAGGGAGAGAGAGCACAGAAACCACATAAAACAGCACAGGGAGAAAGAGCGCAGAAACAAGATCTAACAGCACAGGGAGAGAGAGTGCAGAAACCAGATCTAACAGCACATGGAGAGAGAGCGCAGGAACCAAATCAAACAACACAGGGAGAGAGAGCGCAGAAACCCGATCAAACAGCACAGGGAGAAAGAGCGCAGAAACCAGATCAAACAGCGCAGGGACAGAGAGCGCAGAAACCAGATCAAACAGTGTGGGGAGAGAGAGCGCAGAAACCAGATCAAACAGCACAGGGAGAGAGCGCGCAGAAATTAGATCAAACAGCACAGGGAGAGAGAGTGCAGAAACCAGATCAAACAGCACAGGGAGAGACAGCGCAGGAACCAAATCAAATAGCACAGGGAGAGAGAGTGCAGAAACCATATCAAACAGCGCGGGGAGAGAGAGCGCAGAAACCAGATCGAACAGCACAGGGGGAGAGAAGGTGCAGAAACTGGATCAAACACCACAGGGAGAATGCGCAGAAACCAGATCTAACAGCACAGGGAGAGAGTGCACAGAAACCATATTAAACACCACAGGGAGAGAGCGCAGAAACCAGATCAAACAGCACAGTGAGGGAGCGCAGAAACCAGATCAAACAGCACAGGGAGAGAGAATGCAGAAACCAGATCAAACATCACAGGGAGAGAGAGCGCAGAAACCAGATCTAACAGCACAGGGAGAGAGAGCGCAGAAACCAGATCAAACATCACAGGGAGAGAGAGCGCAGAAACCAGATCTAACAGCACAGGGAGAGAGAGCACAGAAACCAAATCAAACAGCACAGGGAGAAAGAGCGCAGGAACCAGATAAAACAGCACAGGGAGAGAGAGCGCAGAAACAAGATCAAACAGCACAGGGATAGAGAGCGCAGAATACAGATCAAACAGCACAGGGAGAGAGAGCGCAGAAGCCCGGTCAAACAACACAGGGAGAGAGAGCGCAGAAACCCGATCAAACAGCACAGGGAGAAAGAGCGCAGAAACCCGATCAAACAGTAGCGGGAAAAGGAATGCAGAAAACAGATCTAACAGCACAGGGAGAGAGAGTGCAGAAACGAGATCAAACAGCACAGGGAGAGAGCGCAGAAATCAGATATAACAGCACAGGGAGAGAGAGCGCAGAAACCAGATCAAACAGCACAGGGATAGAGAGCACAGAAACCAGATCAAACAGCACAGGGAGAGAGAGCGCAGGAACCAAATCAAATAGCACAGGGAGAGAGAGTGCAGAAACCATATCAAACAGCGCAGGGAGAGAGAGCGCAGAAACCAGATCTAACAGCACAGGGAGAGAGTGCACAGAAACCATATCAAACACCACAGGGAGAGAGCACAGAAACCAGTTCAAACAGCACAGGGAGAGAGAAGGTGCAGAAACTGGATCAAACACCACAGGGAGAGAGCAGAGAAACCAGTTCAAACAGCACAGGGAAAGAGAGCGCAGAAACCAGATCTAACAGCACAGGGAGAGAGAGCGCTAAAACCAGGTCAAACAACACAGGGAGAGAACTCAGAAACCAGGTCAAACAGCACCGGAAGAAAGAGCGCAGAAACCAGATCAACAGCAGCGGGGAAGAGAGCGCAGAAACCAGATCAAACAGAATAGGGAGAGAGAGTGCAGAATCCAAATCAAACAGCACAGGGAGAGAGAGCGCAGGAACCAAATCAAATAGCACAGGGAGATAGAGTGCACAAACCATATCAAACAGCGCAGGGAGAGAGAGCGCAGAAACAAGATCAACAGCAGCGGGGAAGAGAGCACAGAAACCAGATCAAACAGAATAGGGAGAGAGAGTGCAGAATCCAAATCAAACAGCACAGGGAGAGAGAGCGCAGAATCCAAATCAAACAGCACAGGGAGATAGAGCGCAGAAACCAGATCAAACAGCACAGGGAGAGAGCGCAGAAACCAGATCAAACAGCACAGGAAGACAGAGCGCAGAAACCAGATCTAACAGCACAGGGATAGAGAGCGCAGAAACCAGATCTAACAGCACAGGGAAAGAGAGCGCAAACACCAGGTCATACAACACAGGGAGAGAGCACAGAAACCAGATCAAACAGCAACGGGAGAGAGAAGGTGCAGTAACTGGATCAAACACCACAGGGAGAATGCGCAGAAACCAGATCTAACAGCACAGGGAGAGAGTGCACAGAAACCATATTAAACACCACAGGGAGAGAGCGCAGAAACCAGATCAAACAGCACAGGGAGGGAGCGCAGAAACCAGATCAAACAGCACAGGGAGAGAGAATGCAGAAACCAGATCAAACATCACAGGGAGAGAGAGCGCAGAAACCAGATCTAACAGCACATAGAACATAGAACATAGAAGAATACAGCGCAGTACAGGCCCTTGGGCCCTCGATGTTGCGCCGATCCAAGCCCACCTAAACTACACTAACCCACTATCCTCCATATACCTATCCAATGCCCTCTTAAATGCCCATAAAGAGGGAGAGTCCACCACTGTTACTGGCAGGGCATTCCATGAACTAACGACTCGCTGAGTGAAGAACCTACCCCTAACATCAGTCCTATATCTACCCCCCCTTAATTTAAAGCTATGCCCCCTTGTAATACCCGACTCAATACGCGGGAAAAGGTTCATACTGTCGACCCTATCTAACCCCCTAATCATCTTGTACACCTCAATCAAGTCACCCCTAAACCTTCTTTTCTCTAGTGAAAACAGCCCCAAGTGCCTCAGTCTTTCCTCATACGATTTTCCTTCCATACCAGGCAACATCCTGGTAAACCTCCTCTGCACCCGTTCCAATGCCTCCACATCCTTCCTATAGTATGGCGACCAAAACTGCACACAATATTCCAGATGCGGCCGTACCAGAGTCTTATACAACTGCATCATGACCTCAGGACTCCGGAACTCAATTCCTCTACCAATAAAAGCCAGTACGCCATATGCCTTCCTCACCGCACTATTTACCTGGGTGGCAACTTTCAGAGATCTGTGTACATGGACACCAAGATCCCTCTGCTCATCCACACTACCAAGTATCCGACCATTAGCCCAGTACCCCATCTTTTTGTTATTCTTCCCAAAGTGAATCACCTCGCACTTAGCTACATTGAATTCCATCTGCCACCTTTCTGCCCAGCTCTGCAGCTTCTCTATATCCTGCTGTAACCTGCCACATGCTTCCTCACTGTCAACAACTCCTCCGACTTTCGTGTCATCCGCAAACTTGCTCACCCAACCTTCTAACCCCTCTTCCAGGTCATTTATAAAAATGACAAACAGCAATGGTCCCAAAACAGATCCTTGCGGAACACCGCTAGTGACGGCACTCCATGAAGAAACTTTGCCATCAACTACTACCCTCTGTCTTCTTCCATCCAGCCAATTCCTAATCCAAACCTCCAACTCACCCTCAATGCCATATCTCCGTATTTTCTGCAGTAGCCTACCATGGGGAACCTTATCAAACGCCTTACTAAAATCCATATATACCACATCTACCGCTTTCCCCTCATCAACCTCCTTCGTCACCTTTTCAAAGAATTCAATAAGGTTTGTGAGGCACGACTTGCCCTTCACAAAACCATGCTGACTATCCTTGATCACATTATTCCTATCTAGATGTGCATAAATCCTATCCCTTACAATTCTCTCTAAGACTTTGCCCACAACAGAAGTGAGACTCACCGGCCTATAGTTACTAGGGCTATCCCTACTCCCCTTTTTGAACAAGGGAACCACATTTGCTATCCTCCAGTCTTCTGGGACTACTCCTGTAGACAAAGAGGACATAAAAATCAAGGCCAATGGCTCTGCAATCTCCTCCCTTGCTTCCCAGAGAATCCTAGGATAAATGCCATCAGGCCCAGGGGACTTATCTATTTTCACCTTTTCCAGGATTTCCAACACCTCTTCTCTACATACCTCAAAGCCATCCATTCTACTTATTTGTGCCTCAGTATTCTCATCGACAACAATGCCCTGTTCCTGAGTGAATACTGAAGAAAAGTATTCATTCAGTGTCTCCCCAATCTCTTCCGCCTCCACACGCAACTTCCCCCTACTATCCTTGACTGGACCTATTCCTACCCTAGTCATTCTTTTATTCCTAACATACCTATAGAAAGCCTTAGGGTTTTCCCTAATCCTATCTACTAAGGACCTTTCATGTCCCCTCCTTGCTGCTTTTAGCTCTCTCTTCAGGACCTTCCTGGCTACCCTATAACTCTCAATCGCCCCAATTGAACCTTCACGTCTCATCTTGAGATAGGCCGCCCTCTTCCATTTAACAAGGGATTCCAATTCCTTATTAAACCACGGCTCCCTCGCACGACCCTTTCCTACCTGCCTGACAGGCACATAACTTTCAAGGACACTCAATAGTTGCCCCTTGAACAAGTTCCACATATCATTTACACTCTTGCCTTGGAGTCTACTTTTCCAAGCCACACATCCTAAGTCATGCCTCACCGCATCATAATTTCCCTTACCCCAGCTATAATTCTTGCCCTGTAGTACACACTTATCCCTCTCCATCACGAGTGTAAAAATCACCGAATTATGGTCACTATCCCCAAAGTGCTCACCTACCTCTAATTCTAACACCTGGCCTGGTTCGTTACCCAGAACCAAATCCAGTATGGCCTCACCTCTTGTTGGCCTGTCTACATATTGTGTCAGGAAACTCTCCTGCACACATTGAACAAACACTGACCCATCTAACGAACTTGAGCTATAGCTTTCCCAATCAATATCAGGAAAGTTAAAGTCCCCCATAACAACCACCCTATTACTGTCACTCATCTCCTGAATCACCTTCCCAATCCTTTCTTCAATGATTCTAGGACTATTAGGAGGCCTGTAAAAGACTCCTAACAGGGTGACCTCACCTTTCCTATTCCTAACCTCAGCCCAAACTACCTCAGATGGCAAGTCCTCATCCATCGTCCTTTCCACCGCTGTAATACTATCTTTGACAAGCAATGCCACACCTCCCCCTCTTTTACCCCCACCTCTAAACCTACTAAAACATTTAAATCCCGGAACCTGCAACAGCCAATCCAGCACAGGGAGAGAGAGCGCAGAAACCAGATCAAACAGCAGCGGGAGTGAGAGCGCAGAAACCTGTTCAAACAGTGTAGGGAGAGAGAGCACAGAAACCACATCAAACAGTGTCGAGAGAGAGAGAGAGAGAGAGTGCAGAAACCAGGTCAAACAGCACAGGGAGAGACAATGCAGAAACCAGATCAAACAGCACAGGGAGAGAGAGCACAGAATCCGAATCAAACAGCACAGGGAGAGAGAGCGCAGAAATTAGATCAAACAGCACAGGGATAGAGAGCACAGAAACCAGATCAAACAGCACAGGGAGAGAGAGCGCAGGAACCAAATCAAATAGCACAGGGAGAGAGAGTGCAGAAACCATATCAAACAGCGCAGGGAGAGAGAGCGCAGAAACCAGATCTAACAGCACAGGGAGAGAGTGCACAGAAACCATATCAAACACCACAGGGAGAGAGCACAGAAACCAGATCAAACAGCACAGGGAGAGAGAAGGTGCAGAAACTGGATCAAACACCACAGGGAGAGAGCAGAGAAACCAGTTCAAACAGCACAGGGAAAGAGAGCGCAGAAACCAGATCTAACAGCACAGGGAGAGAGAGCGCTAAAACCAGGTCAAACAACACAGGGAGAGAGCTCAGAAACCAGGTCAAACAGCACCGGAAGAAAGAGCGCAGTAACCAGATCAACAGCAGCGGGGAAGAGAGCGCAGAAACCAGATCAAACAGAATAGGGAGAGAGAGTGCAGAATCCAAATCAAACAGCACAGGGAGATAGAGCGCAGAAACCAGATCAAACAGGACAGGGAGAGAGCGCAGAAACCAGACCAAACAGCACAGGGAGAGAGAGCGCAGGAACCAAATCAAATAGCACAGGGAGAGAGAGTGCAGAAACCATATCAAACAGCGCAGGGAGAGAGAGCGCAGAAACAAGATCAACAGCAGTGGGGAAGAGAGCACAGAAACCAGATCAAACAGAATAGGGAGAGAGAGTGCAGAATCCAAATCAAACAGCACAGGGAGAGAGAGTGCAGAATCCAAATCAAACAGCACAGGGAGATAGAGCGCAGAAACCAGATCAAACAGCACAGGGAGAGAGCGCAGAAACCAGATCAAACAGCACAGGGAGACAGAGCGCAGAAACCAGATCTAACAGCACAGGGATAGAGAGCGCAGAAACCAGATCTAACAGCACAGGGAAAGAGAGCGCTAAAACCAGGTCAAACAACACAGAGAGAGAGCTCAGAAACCAGGTCAAACAGCACCGGAAGAAAGAGCGCAGAAACCAGATCAACAGCAGCGGGGAAGAGAGCGCAGAAACCAGATCAAACAGAATAGGGAGAGAGAGTGCAGAATCCAAATCAAACAGCACAGGGAGATAGAGCACAGAAACCAGATCAAACAGCACAGGGAGAGAGCACAGAAACCAGATCAAACAGCAGCGGGAGAGAGAAGGTGCAGTAACTGGATCAAACACCACAGGGAGAATGCGCAGAAACCAGATCAAACAACACAGGGAGAGGAGAGCACAGAAACCAGGTCAAACAACACAGGGAGAGAGAGTGCAGAAACTAGATCAAACAGCACAGGGAGAGAGAGCGCAGAATCCAAATCAAACAGCACAAGGAGAGAGCGCAGAAACCAGACCAAACAGCATAGGGAGAGAGAGCGCAGAAACCAGACCAAACAGCACAGGGAGAGAGAGCACAGAAACCACATAAAACAGCACAGGGAGAAAGAGTGCAGAAACCAGATAAAACAGCACAGGGAGAGAGAGCGCAGAAACAAGATCAAACAGCACAGGGACAGAGAGCGCAGAAACCAGATCAACAGCAGCGGGGAAGAGAGCGCAGAAACCAGATCAAACAGAACAGGGAGAGAGAGCGCAGAAACCAAATCAAACAGCACAGGGAGAGAGCGCAGAAACCAGACCAAGCAGCACAGGGAGACAGAGCGCAGAAACCAGATCAAACAGCACAGGGGGAGAGAGCACAGAAACCAGATCAAACAGCAGCGGGAGAGAGAAGGTGCAGTAACTGGATCAAACACCACAGGGAGAAAGCGCAGAAACCAGATCAAACAACACAGGGAGATGAGAGCGCAGAAACCAGGTCAAACAACACAGGGAGAGAGAGTGCAGAAACTAGATCATACAGCACAGGGAGAGAGAGCGCAGAATCCAAATCAAACAGCACAGGGAGAGAGCGCAGAAACCAGACCAAACAGCACAGGGAGAGAGCGCAGAAACCAGACCAAACAGCATAGGGGGAGAGATAGCGCAGAAACCAGATCAAACAGCACAGGGAGGGAGCGCAGAAACCAGATCAAACAGCACAGGGAGAGAGAGTGCAGAAACCAGATCAAACATCACAGGGAGAGAGAGCACAGAAACCAAATCAAACAGCACAGGGAAAAAGAGCGCAGAAACCAGATAAAACAGCACAGGGAGATGAGAGCGCAGAAACCAGGTCAAACAACACAGGGAGAGAGAGTGCAGAAACTAGATCATACAGCACAGGGAGGGAGCGCAGAAACCAGATCAAACAGCACAGGGAGAGAGAGTGCAGAAACCACATAAAACAGCACAGGGAGAAAGAGTGCAGAAACCAGATAAAACAGCACAGGGAGAGAGAGCGCAGAAACAAGATCAAACAGCACAGGGACAGAGAGCGCAGAAACCAGACCAAACAGCATAGGGGGAGAGAGAGCGCAGAAACCAGATCAAACAGCACAGGGAGGGAGCGCAGAAACCAGATCAAACAGCACAGGGAGAGAGAGTGCAGAAACCACATAAAACAGCACAGGGAGAAAGAGTGCAGAAACCAGATAAAACAGCACAGGGAGAGAGAGCGCAGAAACAAGATCAAACAGCACAGGGACAGAGAGCGCAGAAACCAGATCAACAGCAGCGGGGAAGAGAGCGCAGAAACCAGATCAAACAGAACAGGGAGAGAGAGCGCAGAAACCAAATCAAACAGCACAGGGAGAGAGCGCAGAAACCAGACCAAACAGCACAGGGAGACAGAGCACAGAAACCAGATCAAACAGCACAGGGGGAGAGAGCACAGAAACCAGATCAAACAGCAGCGGGAGAGAGAAGGTGCAGTAACTGGATCAAACACCACAGGGAGAAAGCGCAGAAACCAGATCAAACAACACAGGGAGATGAGAGCGCAGAAACCAGGTCAAACAACACAGGGAGAGAGAGTGCAGAAACTAGATCATACAGCACAGGGAGAGAGAGCGCAGAATCCAAATCAAACAGCACAGGGAGAGAGCGCAGAAACCAGACCAAACAGCACAGGGAGAGAGCGCAGAAACCAGACCAAACAGCATAGGGGGAGAGAGAGCGCAGAAACCAGATCAAACAGCACAGGGAGGGAGTGCAGAAACCAGATCAAACAGCACAGGGAGAGAGAGTGCAGAAACCAGATCAAACATCACAGGGAGAGAGAGCACAGAAACCAAATCAAACAGCACAGGGAAAAAGAGCGCAGAAACCAGATAAAACAGCACAGGGAGATGAGAGCGCAGAAACCAGGTCAAACAACACAGGGAGAGAGAGTGCAGAAACTAGATCATACAGCACAGGGAGAGAGAGCGCAGAATCCAAATCAAACAGCACAGGGAGAGAGCGCAGAAGCCAGACCAAACAGCACAGGGAGAGAGCGCAGAAACCAGACCAAACAGCATAGGGGGAGAGAGAGCGCAGAAACCAGATCAAACAGCACAGGGAGGGAGCGCAGAAACCAGATCAAACAGCACAGGGAGAGAGAGTGCAGAAACCAGATCTAACAGCACAGGGAGAGAGAGCGCAGAAACCAGATCAAACATCACAGGGAGAGAGAGCGCAGAAACCAGATCGAACAGCACAGGGAGAGAGAGCACAGAAACCAAATCAAACAGCACAGGGAAAAAGAGCGCAGAAACCAGATAAAACAGCACAGGGAGAGAGAGAGCAGAAACAAGATCAAACAGCACAGGGATAGAGAGCGCAGAATCCAGAACAAACAGCACAGGGAGAGAGAGCGCAGAAGCCCGGTCAAACAACACAGGGAGAGAGAGCGCAGAAATCCGATCAAACAGCACAGGGAGAAAGAGCGCAGAAACCCGATCAAACAGTAGCGGGAAAGGGAATGCAGAAAACAGATCTAACAGCACAGGGAGAGAGAGTGCAGAAACGAGATCAAACAGCACAGGGAGAGAGCGCAGAAATCAGATATAACAGCACAGGGAGAGAGAGCGCAGAAACCAGATCAAACAGCACAGGGATAGAGAGCACAGAAACCACATAAAACAGCACAGGGAGTGAGAGCGCAGAAACCAGATCTAACAGCATAGGGAGAGAGCGCAGAAACCCGATCAAACAGCACCGGGAGAGAGAGCGCAGAAACAAGATCTAACAGCACAGGGAGAGAGAGAGCAGAAACCAGATCAAACAGCACATGGAGAGAGAGTGCAAAAACCAGGTCAAACCACACAGCGAGAAAGAGAGTAGAAATCAGATCTAATAGCACAGGGAGAGAGAGCGCAGAAACCAGTTCAAACAGTACAGGGAGTGAGCGCAGAAACCACACATAACAGCACAGGGAGAGAGAGCGCAGAAAGCGGATCAAATAACAGAGGGAGGGACAGCGCAGAAACCATATCAAACAGCTCAGGGAGAGAGAACGCAGGAACCAAATCAAACAGCACAGGGAGAGAGAGCGCAAAAACCAGATCTAACAGCATAGGGAGAGAGAGCACAGAAACCACATAAAACAGCACAGGGAGAAAGATCGCAGAAACCAGATCAAACAGCACAGGGAGAGAGAGCGCAGAAACAAGATCTAACAGCACAGGGAGAGAGAGTGCAGAAACCAGATCTAACAGCACATGGAGAGAGAGTGCAGAAACCAGATCAAACAGCGCAGGGAGAGAGAGCGCAGAAACCAGATCAAACACGACGGGGAGAGAGGGCGCAGAAACCAGACCAAACAGCACCATCTGAGAGAGCGCAGAAACCAGAACAATCAGTGTTGGGAGAGAGAGCGCAGTAACCAGATCAAACAGCACAGGGAGCGACAGCACAGAAACCAGATCATACAATGCAGGGAGAGAGAGCGCAGAAACCAGACCAAACAGCTCAGGGAGGGAGAGCCCAGAAATCAGGTCAAGCAGCACAGGGAGAGAGAGCACAGAAACCAGTTCAAGCAGCACAGGGAGAGAGGGCTCAGAAATCACATCATACAGCATCAGGACACAGAGCGCAGAAACCAGATTAAACAGCACAGGGAGAGAGAGCACAGAAACCAGACCAAACAGCTCGGGGAGAGAGAGCGCAGAAATCAGATCAAACCGCAAAGGGAGAGAGCGCAGAAACCAGATCAAACAGCACAGGGAGAGGGAGAGTGCAGAAACCGGATCAGGCAGCACCAGGAGAGAGATCGCAGAAACCAGATCTAACAGCAGGTGGACAAAGAGCACAGAAACCAGATCAAACAGCACAGGGAGAGAGGGAGCAGAAACCAGGTCAAACAGCATAGGGAGAGGGAGAGTGCAGAAACCAGGTCAAACAGCACCAGGAGAGAGATCGCAGAAACCAGATCTAACAGCATATGGACAAAGAGCGCAGAAACCAGATCAAACAGCACAGGGAGAGTGAGAGTGCGAAAACCGAATCAAACTGCACAGGGAGAGAGAGTGCAGAAACCAGGACAAACAGCATGGGGAGAGAGAGCGCAGAAACCAGGTCAAGCAGCACAGGGAGAGAGAGTACAGAAACCAGGTCAAACAGCATGGGGAGCGAGAGTGCAGAAACCAGGTCAAGCAGCACAGGGAGAGAGAGCGCAGAAACCTGATCAAACAGCACCAGGAGAGAGAGCGCAGAAACCAGATCAAACAGCACAGGGAGAGAGAGCGCAGAAACCAGATCAAACACGACGGGGAGAGAGGGCGCAGAAACCAGACCAAACAGCACCATCTGAGAGAGCGCAGAAACCAGAACAATCAGTGTAGGGAGAGAGAGCGCAGAAACCAGATCAAACAGCTCAGGGAGGGAGAGCCCAGAAATCAGGTCAAGCAGCACAGGGAGAGAGAGCACAGAAACCAGTTCAAGCAGCACAGGGAGAGGGCACAGAAACTAAATCAAGCAGCACAGGGAGAGAGAGCACAGAAACCAGGCCAAGCAGCACTGGGAGAGAGGGCTCAGAAATCACATCATACAGCATCAGGACACAGAGCGCAGAAACCAGATCAAACAGCACAGGGAGAGAGAGCGCAGAAACCAGATCAAACAGCACAGGGAGAGAGAGCGCAGAAACCAGTTCTAACAGCACCAGGAGAGAGAGCGCAGAAGGCAGATCAAACAGCACCAGGAGAGAGATTGCAGAAACCAGATCAAACAGCACGTGGACAGAGAGCACAGAAACCAGATCAAACAGCAACAGGAGAGAGATCGCAGAAACCAGATCTAACAGCACGTGGACAAAGAGCACAGAAACCAGATCAAACAGCCCAGGGAGAGGGAGAGTGCGGAAACCGGATCAAACCGCACAGGGAGAGAGAGTGCAGAAACCAGGTCAAACAGCATGGGGAGAGACAGCGCAGAAACCAGGTCAAGCAGCACAGGGAGAGAGAGCACAGAAACCAGATCAAACAGCTCAGGGAGAGAGAGCGCAGAAACCAGATCAAACAGCACCAGGAGAGATATCGCAGAAACCAAATCTAACAGCACCTGGACAAAGAGCACAGAAACCAGAACAAACAGCACAGGGCGAGAGAGAGAGCACAGAAACCAGATCTGACAGCACGTGGACAGAGAGCACAGAAACCAGATCTAACAGCACAAGGAAGGGTTGAATACAGAAACTGAATCAAACTGCATAGGGAGAGAGAGCACAGAAACCAGATAAAACAGCACTGCGAGGGAGCGCAGAAACCAGATCAATCAGCACGGGGAGACAGAGCGCAAAAATCAAATCAAACAGCACAGGGAGGGAGCGCAGTAACCAGATAAGACAGCAAAGGGAGAGACAATACAGAAACCAGATCAAACACCACATGGAGAGAAAGCACAGAAATCAGATAAAACAGCACAGGGAGAGAGAGCGCAAAAATCAGATCAAACAGCACAGGGAGCGACAGCACAGAAACCAGATCATACAGTGCAGGGAGAGAGAGCGCAGAAACCAGACCAAACAGCTCAGGGAGGGAGAGCCCAGAAATCAGGTCAAGCAGCACAGGGAGAGAGAGCACAGAAACCAGTTCAAGCAGCACAGGGAGAGGGCGCAGAAACTAAATCAAGCAGCACAGGGAGAGAGAGCACAGAAACCAGGCCAAGCAGCACTGGGAGAGAGGGCTCAGAAATCACACCATACAGCATCAGGACACAGAGCGCAGAAACCAAATCAAACAGCACAGGGAGAGAGAGCGCAGAAACCAGATCTAACAGCACAGGGGGAGAGAGCACAGAGGCCAGATCAAACAGCACCAGGAGAGAGATCGCAGAAACCAGATCAAACAGCACGGGGAGACAGAGCGCAAAAATCAAATCAAACAGCACAGGGAGGGAGCGCAGAAACCAGATAAGACAGCAAAGGGAGAGACAATACAGAAACCAGATCAAACACCACATGGAGAGAAAGCACAGAAATCAGATAAAACAGCACAGGGAGAGAGAGCGCAAAAATCAGATCAAACAGCACAGGGAGCGACAGCACAGAAACCAGATCATACAGTGCAGGGAGAGAGAGCGCAGAAACCAGACCAAACAGCTCAGGGAGGGAGAGCCCAGAAATCAGGTCAAGCAGCACAGGGAGAGAGAGCACAGAAATCACATCAAACAGCATCAGGGAGAGAGGGCTCAGAAATCACATCATACAGCATCAGGACACAGAGCGCAGAAACCAGATTAAACAGCACAGGGAGAGAGAGCGCGGAAACCAGATCAAACAGCACAGGGAGAGGGAGAGTGCAGATACCGGATCAAACAGCACCAGGCGAGAGATCGCAGAAAGCAGATCTAACAACACGTGGACAAAGAGCGCAGAAACCAGATCGAACAGCACAGGGAGAGAGAGAGCACAGAAACCAGATCAAACAGCACAGGGAGAGAGAGCGCAGAAACCAGATCAAACAGCACCAGGAAAGAGAGCACAGAAACCAGATCTAACAGCAAGTGGACAAAGAACACAGAAACCAGATCAAACAGCACAGGGAGAGAGAGCGCAGAAACCAGATCAAACAGCCCAGGGAGAGGGAGAGTGCGGAAACTGGATCAAACCGCACAGGGAGAGAGAGCGCAGAAACCAGGTCAAACAGCACAGGGAGAGAGAGCGCAGAAACCAGATCAAACAGCCCAGGGAGAGGGAGAGTGCGGAAACCGGATCAAACTGCACAGGGAGAGAGAGTGCAGAAACCAGGTTAAACAGCATGGGGAGAGAGAGCGCAGAAACCAGGTCAAGCAGCACAGGGAGAGAGAGCGCAGAAACCAGGTCAAGCAGCACATGGAGAGGGAGAGTGCAGAAACTGGATCAAACAGCACCCGGAGAGAGATCACAGAAACCAGATCTAACAGCATGTGGGCAGAAATCAGATCAAAGAGCACAGGGAGAGAGACAGCACAGAAACCAGATGAAACAGCACAGGGAGAGAGATCGCAGAAACCAGATCTAACAGCACATGGACAGAGAGCACAGAAAACAGGTCAAACAGCACAGGCAGACAGAGCGCAGAAAACAAATCAAACAGCACAGGGTGGGGGTGAGTGCAGAAACCGGAACAAAGTGCATTGGGAGAGGGAACACAGAAACCAGATCAAACAGCAGCGGGAGAGAGAGCACAGAAACCACGTCAAACAGCACAGGGGGAGAGAGCGCAGAGGCCAGATCAAACAGCACGGGGAGACAGAGCGCAGAAATCAAATCAAACAGCACAGGGAGGGAGCTCAGAAATCAGATAAGACAGCAAAGAGAGAGACAATACAGAAACCAGATCAAACACCACAGGGAGAGAAAGTGCAGAAACCAGATCAAACAGAGCAGGGAGAGAGAGCGCAGAAATCAGATCGAACCGCAAAGGGAGAGAGCGCAGAAACCAGATCAAACAGCACAGGGAGAGAGAGCGCAGAAACCATATTAAACAGCACAGGGAGAGAGAGCACAGAAACCAGATCAAACAGCTCGGGGAGAGAGAGCGCAGAAATCAGATCAAACCGCAAAGGGAGAGAGCGAAGAAACCAGATCAAACAGCACAGGAGAGGGAGAGTGCAGAAACCGGATCAAACAGCACCAGGAGAGAGATCGCAGAAACCAGATCTAACAGCAGGTGGGGAGAGAGGGCGCAGAAACCAGACCAAACAGCACCATCTGAGAGAGCGCAGAAACCAGAACAATCAGTGTAGGGAGAGAGAGCGCAGAAACCAGATCAAACAGCACAGGGAGCGACAGCACAGAAACCAGATCATACAGTGCAGGGAGAGAGAGCGCAGAAACCAGGTCAAACAACACAGGGAGAGAGAGTGCAGAAACTAGATCATACAGCACAGGGAGAGAGAGCGCAAAATCCAAATCAAACAGCACAGGGAGAGAGCGCAGAAACCAGACCAAACAGCACAGGGAGAGAGCGCAGAAACCAGACCAAACAGCATAGGGGGAGAGAGAGCGCAGAAACCAGATCAAACAGCACAGGGAGGGAGCGCAGAAACCAGATCAAACAGCACAGGGAGAGAGAATGCAGAAACCAGATCAAACATCACAGGGATAGAGAGTGCAGAAACCAGATCTAACAGCACAGGGAGAGAGAGCGCAGAAACCAGATCAAACATCACAGGGAGAGAGAGCACAGAAACCAAATCAAACAGCACAGGGAAAAAGAGCGCAGAAACCAGACAAAACAGCACAGGGAGATGAGAGCGCAGAAACCAGGTCAAACAACACAGGGAGAGAGAGTGCAGAAACTAGATCATACAGCACAGGGAGAGAGAGCGCAGAATCCAAATCAAACAGCACAGGGAGAGAGCGCAGAAACCAGACCAAATAGCACAGGGAGAGAGCGCAGAAACCAGACCAAACAGCATAGGGGGAGAGAGAGCGCAGAAACCAGATCAAACAGCACAGGGAGGGAGCGCAGAAACCAGATCAAACAGCACAGGGAGAGAGAGTGCAGAAACCAGATCTAACAGCACAGGGAGAGAGAGTGCAGAAACCAGATCAAACATCACAGGGAGAGAGAGCGCAGAAACCAGATCTAACAGCACAGGGAGAGAGAGCACAGAAACCAAATCAAACAGCACAGGGAAAAAGAGCGCAGAAACCAGTTAAAACAGCACAGGGAGAGAGAGAGCAGAAACAAGATCAAACAGCACAGGGATAGAGAGCGCAGAATCCAGAACAAACAGCACAGGGAGAGAGAGCGCAGAAGCCCGGTCAAACAACACAGGGAGAGAGAGCGCAGAAATCCGATCAAACAGCACAGGGAGAAAGAGCGCAGAAACCCGATCAAACAGTAGCGGGAAAGGGAATGCAGAAAACAGATCTAACAGCACAGGGAGAGAGAGTGCAGAAACGAGATCAAACAGCACAGGGAGAGAGCGCAGAAATCAGATATAACAGCACAGGGAGTGAGAGCGCAGAAACCAGATCAAACAGCACAGGGATAGAGAGCACAGAAACCACATAAAACAGCACAGGGAGTGAGAGCGCAGAAACCAGATCTAACAGCATAGGGAGAGAGCGCAGAAACCCGATCAAACAGCACCGGGAGAGAGAGCGCAGAAACAAGATCTAACAGCACAGGGAGAGAGAGAGCAGAAACCAGATCAAACAGCACATGGAGAGAGAGTGCAAAAACCAGGTCAAACCACACAGCGAGAAAGAGAGTAGAAATCAGATCTAATAGCACAGGGAGAGAGAGCGCAGAAACCAGTTCAAACAGTACAGGGAGTGAGCGCAGAAACCACACATAACAGCACAGGGAGAGAGAGCGCAGAAAGCAGATCAAATAACAGAGGGAGGGACAGCGCAGAAACCATATCAAACAGCTCAGGGAGAGAGAGCGCAGGAACCAAATCAAACAGCACAGGGAGAGAGAGCGCAAAAACCAGATCTAACAGCATAGGGAGAGAGAGCACAGAAACCACATAAAACAGCACAGGGAGAAAGATCGCAGAAACCAGATCAAACAGCACAGGGAGAGAGAGCGCAGAAACAAGATCTAACAGCACAGGGAGAGAGAGTGCAGAAACCAGATCTAACAGCACATGGAGAGAGAGTGCAGAAACCAGATCAAACAGCGCAGGGAGAGAGAGCGCAGAAACCAGATCAAACACGACGGGGAGAGAGGGCGCAGAAACCAGACCAAACAGCACCATCTGAGAGAGCGCAGAAACCAGAACAATTAGTGTTGGGAGAGAGAGCGCAGTAACCAGATCAAACAGCACAGGGAGCGACAGCACAGAAACCAGATCATACAGTGCAGGGAGAGAGAGCGCAGAAACCAGACCAAACAGCTCAGGGAGGGAGAGCCCAGAAATCAGGTCAAGCAGCACAGGGAGAGAGAGCACAGAAACCAGTTCAAGCAGCACAGGGAGAGAGGGCTCAGAAATCACATCATACAGCATCAGGACACAGAGCGCAGAAACCAGATTAAACAGCACAGGGAGAGAGAGCACAGAAACCAGATCAAACAGCTCGGGGAGAGAGAGCGCAGAAATCAGATCAAACCGCAAAGGGAGAGAGCGCAGAAACCAGATCAAACAGCACAGGGAGAGGGAGAGTGCAGAAACCGGATCAAGCAGCACCAGGAGAGAGATCGCAGAAACCAGATCTAACAGCAGGTGGACAAAGAGCACAGAAACCAGATCAAACAGCACAGGGAGAGAGAGCGCAGAAACCAGGTCAAACAGCATAGGGAGAGGGAGAGTGCAGAAACCAGGTCAAACAGCACCAGGAGAGAGATCGCAGAAACCAGATCTAACAGCATATGGACAAAGAGCGCAGAAACCAGATCAAACAGCACAGGGAGAGTGAGAGTGCGAAAACCGAATCAAACTGCACAGGGAGAGAGAGTGCAGAAACCAGGACAAACAGCATGGGGAGAGAGAGCGCAGAAACCAGGTCAAGCAGCACAGGGAGAGAGAGTACAGAAACCAGGTCAAACAGCATGGGGAGCGAGAGTGCAGAAACCAGGTCAAGCAGCACAGGGAGAGAGAGCGCAGAAACCTGATCAAACAGCACCAGGAGAGAGAGCGCAGAAACCAGATCAAACAGCACAGGGAGAGAGAGCGCAGAAACCAGATCAAACACGACGGGGAGAGAGGGCACAGAAACCAGACCAAACAGCACCATCTGAGAGAGCGCAGAAACCAGAACAATCAGTGTAGGGAGAGAGAGCGCAGAAACCAGATCAAACAGCTCAGGGAGGGAGAGCCCAGAAATCAGGTCAAGCAGCACAGGGAGAGAGAGCACAGAAACCAGTTCAAGCAGCACAGGGAGAGGGCACAGAAACTAAATCAAGCAGCACAGGGAGAGAGAGCACAGAAACCAGGCCAAGCAGCACTGGGAGAGAGGGCTCAGAAATCACATCATACAGCATCAGGACACAGAGCGCAGAAACCAGATCAAACAGCACAGGGAGAGAGAGCGCAGAAACCAGATCAAACAGCACAGGGAGAGAGAGCGCAGAAACCAGTTCTAACAGCACCAGGAGAGAGAGCGCAGAAGGCAGATCAAACAGCACCAGGAGAGAGATTGCAGAAACCAGATCAAACAGCACGTGGACAGAGAGCACAGAAACCAGATCAAACAGCAACAGGAGAGAGAGCGCAGAAACCAGGTCAAACAGCACGTGGACAAAGAGCACAGAAACCAGATCAAACAGCCCAGGGAGAGGGAGAGTGCGGAAACCGGATCAAACCGCACAGGGAGAGAGAGTGCAGAAACCAGGTCAAACAGCATGGGGAGAGAGAGCGCAGAAACCAGGTCAAGCAGCACAGGGAGAGAGAGCACAGAAACCAGATCAAACAGCTCAGGGAGAGAGAGCGCAGAAACCAGATCAAACAGCACCAGGAGAGAGATCGCAGAAACCAAATCTAACAGCACCTGGACAAAGAGCACAGAAACCAGAACAAACAGCACAGGGCGAGAGAGAGAGCACAGAAACCAGATCTGACAGCACGTGGACAGAGAGCACAGAAACCAGATCTAACAGCACAAGGAAGGGTTGAATACAGAAACTGAATCAAACTGCATAGGGAGAGAGAGCGCAGAAACCAGATAAAACAGCACTGCGAGGGAGCGCAGAAACCAGATCAATCAGCACGGGATGAGAGAGCGCAGAAATCAAATCAAACAGCACAGAGAGAGAGCACAGAAACCAGATCAAACAGCACATTGAGTGAGAAGGCGCAGAAACCAGATCAAACTGCACAGAGAGTGAGAAGGCGCAGAAACCAAATCAAACAGCACAGAGAGAGAGAGCACAGAAACCAGATCAAACAGCACATTGAGTGAGAAGGCGCAGAAACCAGATCAAACAGCACAGGGAGAGAGAGCACAGAATCCAGATCAAACAGCACAGGGAGAGAGATCGCAAAAATCAAATCAAACAGCACAGGGAGAGAAAGCGCAGAAACCAGATCTAACAGCACAGCTGGAGAGAGCACAGAGGCCAGATCAAACAGCACCAGGAGAGAGATCGCAGAAACCAGATCAAACAGCACGGGGAGACAGAGCGCAAAAATCAAATCAAACAGCACAGGGAGGGAGCGCAGAAACCAGATAAGACAGCAAAGGGAGAGACAATACAGAAACCAGATCAAACACCACATGGAGAGAAAGCACAGAAATCAGATAAAACAGCACAGGGAGAGAGAGCGCAGAAATCAGATCGAACAGCACAGGGAGCGACAGCACAGAAACCAGATCATACAGTGCAGGGAGAGAGAGCACAGAAACCAGACCAAACAGCTCAGGGAGGGAGAGCCCAGAAATCAGGTCAAGCAGCACAGGGAGAGAGAGCACAGAAACCAGTTCAAGCAGCACAGGGAGAGGGCGCAGAAACTAAATCAAGCAGCACAGGGAGAGAGAGCACAGAAACCAGATCAAGCAGCACTGGGAGAGAGGGCTCAGAAATCACACCATACAGCATCAGGACACAGAGCGCAGAAACCAGATCAAACAGCACAGGGAGAGAGAGCGCAGAAACCAGATCTAACAGCACAGGGGGAGAGAGCACAGAGGCCAGATCAAACAGCACCAGGAGAGAGATCGCAGAAACCAGATCAAACAGCACGGGGAGACAGAGCGCAAAAATCAAATCAAACAGCACAGGGAGGGAGCGCAGAAACCAGATAAGACAGCAAAGGGAGAGACAATACAGAAACCAGATCAAACACCACATGGAGAGAAAGCACAGAAATCAGATAAAACAGCACAGGGAGAGAGAGCGCAAAAATCAGATCAAACAGCACAGGGAGCGACAGCACAGAAACCAGATCATACAGTGCAGGGAGAGAGAGCGCAGAAACCAGACCAAACAGCTCAGGGAGGGAGAGCCCAGAAATCAGGTCAAGCAGCACAGGGAGAGAGAGCACAGAAATCACATCAAACAGCATCAGGGAGAGAGGGCTCAGAAATCACAGCATACAGCATCAGGACACAGAGCGCAGAAACCAGATTAAACGGCACAGGGAGAGAGAGCGCGGAAACCAGATCAAACAGCACAGGGAGAGGGAGAGTGCAGATACCGGATCAAACAGCACCAGGCGAGAGATCGCAGAAAGCAGATCTAACAACACGTGGACAAAGAGCGCAGAAACCAGATCGAACAGCACAGGGAGAGAGAGAGCACAGAAACCAGATCAAACAGCACAGGGAGAGAGAGCGCAGAAACCAGATCAAACAGCACCAGGAAAGAGAGCACAGAAACCAGATCTAACAGCACGTGGACAAAGAACACAGAAACCAGATCAAACAGCACAGGGAGAGAGAGCGCAGAAACCAGATCAAACAGCACCAGGAAAGAGAGCACAGAAACCAGATCTAACAGCACGTGGACAAAGAACACAGAAACCAGATCAAACAGCACAGGGAGAGAGAGCGCAGAAACCAGATCAAACAGCCCAGGGAGAGGGAGAGTGCGGAAACTGGATCAAACCGCACAGGGAGAGAGAGCGCAGAAACCAGGTCAAACAGCACAGGGAGAGAGAGCGCAGAAACCAGATCAAACAGCCCAGGGAGAGGGAGAGTGCGGAAACCGGATCAAACTGCACAGGGAGAGAGAGTGCAGAAACCAGGTTAAACAGCATGGGGAGAGAGAGCGCAGAAACCAGGTCAAGCAGCACAGGGAGAGAGAGCGCAGAAACCAGGTCAAGCAGCACATGGAGAGGGAGAGTGCAGAAACTGGATCAAACAGCACCCGGAGAGAGATCACAGAAACCAGATCTAACAGCATGTGGGCAGAAATCAGATCAAAGAGCACAGGGAGAGAGACAGCACAGAAACCAGATGAAACAGCACAGGGAGAGAGATCGCAGAAACCAGATCTAACAGCACATGGACAGAGAGCACAGAAACCAGGTCAAACAGCACAGGCAGACCAAGCGCAGAAAACAAATCAAACAGCACAGGGTGGGGGTGAGTGCAGAAACCGGAACAAAGTGCATTGGGAGAGGGAACACAGAAACCAGATCAAACAGCAGCGGGAGAGAGAGCACAAAAACCACGTCAAACAGCACAGGGGGAGAGAGCGCAGAGGCCAGATCAAACAGCACGGGGAGACAGAGCGCAGAAATCAAATCAAACAGCACAGGGAGGGAGCTCAGAAATCAGATAAGACAGCAAAGAGAGAGACAATACAGAAACCAGATCAAACACCACAGGGAGAGAAAGCGCAGAAACCAGATCAAACAGAGCAGGGAGAGAGAGCGCAGAAATCAGATCAAACCGCAAAGGGAGAGAGCGCAGAAACCAGATCAAACAGCACAGGGAGAGAGAGCGCAGAAACCAGATTAAACAGCACAGGGAGAGAGAGCACAGAAACCAGATCAAACAGCTCGGGGAGAGAGAGCGCAGAAATCAGATCAAACCGCAAAGGGAGAGAGCGAAGAAACCAGATCAAACAGCACAGGAGAGGGAGAGTGCAGAAACTGGATCAAACAGCACCAGGAGAGAGATCGCAGAAACCAGATCTAACAGCAGGTGGGGAGAGAGGGCGCAGAAACCAGACCAAACAGCACCATCTGAGAGAGCGCAGAAACCAGAACAATCAGTGTAGGGAGAGAGAGCGCAGAAACCAGATCAAACAGCACAGGGAGCGACAGCACAGAAACCAGATCATACAGTGCAGGGAGAGAGAGCGCAGAAACCAGACCAAACAGCTCAGGGAGGGAGAGAGCGCAGTAATCAGGTCAAGCAGCACAGGGAGAGAGAGCACAGAAACCAGTTCAAGCAGCACAGGGAGAGGGCGCAGAAACTAAATAAAGCAGCACAGGGAGAGAGAGCACAGAAACCAGGCCAAGCAGCACTGGGAGAGAGGGCTCAGAAATCACATCATACAGCATCAGGACACAGAGCGCAGAAACCAGATTAAACAGCACAGGGAGAGGGAGAGTGCAGAAACCGGATCAAACAGCACAGGGGGAGAGAGCACAGAGGCCAGATCAAACAGCACCAGGAGAGAGATCGCAGAAACCAGATCAAACAGCACGGGGAGACAGAGCGCAAAAATCAAATCAAACAGCACAGGGAGGGAGTGCAGAAACCAGATAAGACAGCAAAGGGAGAGACAATACAGAAACCAGATCAAACACCACATGGAGAGAAAGCACAGAAATCAGATAAAACAGCACAGGGAGAGAGAGCGCAAAAATCAGATCAAACAGCACAGGGAGCGACAGCACAGAAACCAGATCATACAGTGCAGGGAGAGAGAGCGCAGAAACCAGACCAAACAGCTCAGGGAGGGAGAGCCCAGAAATCAGGTCAAGCAGCACAGGGAGAGAGAGCACAGAAACCAGTTCAAGCAGCACAGGGAGAGGGCGCAGAAACTAAATCAAGCAGCACAGGGAGAGAGAGCACAGAAACCAGGCCAAGCAGCACTGGGAGAGAGGGCTCAGAAATCACACCATACAGCATCAGGACACAGAGCGCAGAAACCAGATCAAACAGCACAGGGAGAGAGAGCGCAGAAACCAGATCTAACAGCACAGGGGGAGAGAGCACAGAGGCCAGATCAAACAGCACCAGGAGAGAGATCGCAGAAACCAGATCAAACAGCACGGGGAGACAGAGCGCAAAAATCAAATCAAACAGCACAGGGAGGGAGCGCAGAAACCAGATAAGACAGCAAAGGGAGAGACAATACAGAAACCGGATCAAACACCACATGGAGAGAAAGCACAGAAATCAGATAAAACAGCACAGGGAGAGAGAGCGCAAAAATCAGATCAAACAGCTCAGGGAGGGAGAGCCCAGAAATCAGGTCAAGCAGCACAGGGAGAGAGAGCACAGAAATCACTTCAAACAGCATCAGGGAGAGAGGGCTCAGAAATCACATCATACAGCATCAGGACACAGAGCGCAGAAACCAGATTAAACAGCACAGGGAGAGAGAGCGCGGAAACCAGATCAAACAGCACAGGGAGAGGGAGAGTGCAGATACCGGATCAAACAGCACCAGGCGAGAGATCGCAGAAAGCAGATCTAACAACACGTGGACAAAGAGCGCAGAAACCAGATCGAACAGCACAGGGAGAGAGAGAGCACAGAAACCAGATCAAACAGCACAGGGAGAGAGAGCGCAGAAACCAGATCAAACAGCACCAGGAAAGAGAGCACAGAAACCAGATCTAACAGCACGTGGACAAAGAACACAGAAACCAGATCAAACAGCACAGGGAGAGAGAGCGCAGAAACCAGATCAAACAGCACCAGGAAAGAGAGCACAGAAACCAGATCTAACAGCACGTGGACAAAGAACACAGAAACCAGATCAAACAGCACAGGGAGAGAGAGCGCAGAAACCAGATCAAACAGCCCAGGGAGAGGGAGAGTGCGGAAACTGGATCAAACCGCACAGGGAGAGAGAGCGCAGAAACCAGGTCAAACAGCACAGGGAGAGAGAGCGCAGAAACCAGATCAAACAGCCCAGGGAGAGGGAGAGTGCGGAAACCGGATCAAACTGCACAGGGAGAGAGAGTGCAGAAACCAGGTTAAACAGCATGGGGAGAGAGAGCGCAGAAACCAGGTCAAGCAGCACAGGGAGAGAGAGCGCAGAAACCAGGTCAAGCAGCACATGGAGAGGGAGAGTGCAGAAACTGGATCAAACAGCACCCGGAGAGAGATCACAGAAACCAGATCTAACAGCATGTGGGCAGAAATCAGATCAAAGAGCACAGGGAGAGAGACAGCACAGAAACCAGATGAAACAGCACAGGGAGAGAGATCGCAGAAACCAGATCTAACAGCACATGGACAGAGAGCACAGAAACCAGGTCAAACAGCACAGGCAGACAGAGCGCAGAAAACAAATCAAACAGCACAGGGTGGGGGTGAGTGCAGAAACCGGAACAAAGTGCATTGGGAGAGGGAACACAGAAACCAGATCAAACAGCAGCGGGAGAGAGAGCACAAAAACCACGTCAAACAGCACAGGGGGAGAGAGCGCAGAGGCCAGATCAAACAGCACGGGGAGACAGAGCGCAGAAATCAAATCAAACAGCACAGGGAGGGAGCTCAGAAATCAGATAAGACAGCAAAGAGAGAGACAATACAGAAACCAGATCAAACACCACAGGGAGAGAAAGCGCAGAAACCAGATCAAACAGAGCAGGGAGAGAGAGCGCAGAAATCAGATCAAACCGCAAAGGGAGAGAGCGCAGAAACCAGATCAAACAGCACAGGGAGAGAGAGCGCAGAAACCAGATTAAACAGCACAGGGAGAGAGAGCACAGAAACCAGATCAAACAGCTCGGGGAGAGAGAGCGCAGAAATCAGATCAAACCGCAAAGGGAGAGAGCGAAGAAACCAGATCAAACAGCACAGGAGAGGGAGAGTGCAGAAACTGGATCAAACAGCACCAGGAGAGAGATCGCAGAAACCAGATCTAACAGCAGGTGGGGAGAGAGGGCGCAGAAACCAGACCAAACAGCACCATCTGAGAGAGCGCAGAAACCAGAACAATCAGTGTAGGGAGAGAGAGCGCAGAAACCAGATCAAACAGCACAGGGAGCGACAGCACAGAAACCAGATCATACAGTGCAGGGAGAGAGAGCGCAGAAACCAGACCAAACAGCTCAGGGAGGGAGAGAGCGCAGTAATCAGGTCAAGCAGCACAGGGAGAGAGAGCACAGAAACCAGTTCAAGCAGCACAGGGAGAGGGCGCAGAAACTAAATAAAGCAGCACAGGGAGAGAGAGCACAGAAACCAGGCCAAGCAGCACTGGGAGAGAGGGCTCAGAAATCACATCATACAGCATCAGGACACAGAGCGCAGAAACCAGATTAAACAGCACAGGGAGAGGGAGAGTGCAGAAACCGGATCAAACAGCACAGGGGGAGAGAGCACAGAGGCCAGATCAAACAGCACCAGGAGAGAGATCGCAGAAACCAGATCAAACAGCACGGGGAGACAGAGCGCAAAAATCAAATCAAACAGCACAGGGAGGGAGCGCAGAAACCAGATAAGACAGCAAAGGGAGAGACAATACAGAAACCAGATCAAACACCACATGGAGAGAAAGCACAGAAATCAGATAAAACAGCACAGGGAGAGAGAGCGCAAAAATCAGATCAAACAGCACAGGGAGCGACAGCACAGAAACCAGATCATACAGTGCAGGGAGAGAGAGCGCAGAAACCAGACCAAACAGCTCAGGGAGGGAGAGCCCAGAAATCAGGTCAAGCAGCACAGGGAGAGAGAGCACAGAAACCAGTTCAAGCAGCACAGGGAGAGGGCGCAGAAACTAAATCAAGCAGCACAGGGAGAGAGAGCACAGAAACCAGGCCAAGCAGCACTGGGAGAGAGGGCTCAGAAATCACACCATACAGCATCAGGACACAGAGCGCAGAAACCAGATCAAACAGCACAGGGAGAGAGAGCGCAGAAACCAGATCTAACAGCACAGGGGGAGAGAGCACAGAGGCCAGATCAAACAGCACCAGGAGAGTGATCGCAGAAACCAGATCAAACAGCACGGGGAGACAGAGCGCAAAAATCAAATCAAACAGCACAGGGAGGGAGCGCAGAAACCAGATAAGACAGCAAAGGGAGAGACAATACAGAAACCGGATCAAACACCACATGGAGAGAAAGCACAGAAATCAGATAAAACAGCACAGGGAGAGAGAGCGCAAAAATCAGATCAAACAGCTCAGGGAGGGAGAGCCCAGAAATCAGGTCAAGCAGCACAGGGAGAGAGAGCACAGAAATCACATCAAACAGCATCAGGGAGAGAGGGCTCAGAAATCACATCATGCAGCATCAGGACACAGAGCGCAGAAACCAGATTAAACAGCACAGGGAGAGAGAGCGCGGAAACCAGATCAAACAGCACAGGGAGAGGGAGAGTGCAGATACCGGATCAAACAGCACCAGGCGAGAGATCGCAGAAAGCAGATCTAACAACACGTGGACAAAGAGCGCAGAAACCAGATCGAACAGCACAGGGAGAGAGAGAGCACAGAAACCAGATCAAACAGCACAGGGAGAGAGAGCGCAGAAACCAGATCAAACAGCACCAGGAAAGAGAGCACAGAAACCAGATCTAACAGCACGTGGACAAAGAACACAGAAACCAGATCAAACAGCACAGGGAGAGAGAGCGCAGAAACCAGATCAAACAGCACCAGGAAAGAGAGCACAGAAACCAGATCTAACAGCACGTGGACAAAGAACACAGAAACCAGATCAAACAGCACAGGGAGAGAGAGCGCAGAAACCAGATCAAACAGCCCAGGGAGAGGGAGAGTGCGGAAACTGGATCAAACCGCACAGGGAGAGAGAGCGCAGAAACCAGGTCAAACAGCACAGGGAGAGAGAGCGCAGAAACCAGATCAAACAGCCCAGGGAGAGGGAGAGTGCGGAAACCGGATCAAACTGCACAGGGAGAGAGAGTGCAGAAACCAGGTTAAACAGCATGGGGAGAGAGAGCGCAGAAACCAGGTCAAGCAGCACAGGGAGAGAGAGCGCAGAAACCAGGTCAAGCAGCACATGGAGAGGGAGAGTGCAGAAACTGGATCAAACAGCACCCGGAGAGAGATCACAGAAACCAGATCTAACAGCATGTGGGCAGAAATCAGATCAAAGAGCACAGGGAGAGAGACAGCACAGAAACCAGATGAAACAGCACAGGGAGAGAGATCGCAGAAACCAGATCTAACAGCACATGGACAGAGAGCACAGAAACCAGGTCAAACAGCACAGGCAGACAGAGCGCAGAAAACAAATCAAACAGCACAGGGTGGGGGTGAGTGCAGAAACCGGAACAAAGTGCATTGGGAGAGGGAACACAGAAACCAGATCAAACAGCAGCGGGAGAGAGAGCACAGAAACCACGTCAAACAGCACAGGGGGAGAGAGCGCAGAGGCCAGATCAAACAGCACGGGGAGACAGAGCGCAGAAATCAAATCAAACAGCACAGGGAGGGAGCTCAGAAATCAGATAAGACAGCAAAGAGAGAGACAATACAGAAACCAGATCAAACACCACAGGGAGAGAAAGCGCAGAAACCAGATCAAACAGAGCAGGGAGAGAGAGCGCAGAAATCAGATCAAACCGCAAAGGGAGAGAGCGCAGAAACCAGATCAAACAGCACAGGGAGAGAGAGCGCAGAAACCAGATTAAACAGCACAGGGAGAGAGAGCACAGAAACCAGATCAAACAGCTCGGGGAGAGAGAGCGCAGAAATCAGATCAAACCGCAAAGGGAGAGAGCGAAGAAACCAGATCAAACAGCACAGGAGAGGGAGAGTGCAGAAACTGGATCAAACAGCACCAGGAGAGAGATCGCAGAAACCAGATCTAACAGCAGGTGGGGAGAGAGGGCGCAGAAACCAGACCAAACAGCACCATCTGAGAGAGCGCAGAAACCAGAACAATCAGTGTAGGGAGAGAGAGCGCAGAAACCAGATCAAACAGCACAGGGAGCGACAGCACAGAAACCAGATCATACAGTGCAGGGAGAGAGAGCGCAGAAACCAGACCAAACAGCTCAGGGAGGGAGAGAGCGCAGTAATCAGGTCAAGCAGCACAGGGAGAGAGAGCACAGAAACCAGTTCAAGCAGCACAGGGAGAGGGCGCAGAAACTAAATAAAGCAGCACAGGGAGAGAGAGCACAGAAACCAGGCCAAGCAGCACTGGGAGAGAGGGCTCAGAAATCACATCATACAGCATCAGGACACAGAGCGCAGAAACCAGATTAAACAGCACAGGGAGAGGGAGAGTGCAGAAACCGGATCAAACAGCACCAGGAGAGAGATCGCAGAAACCAGATCTAACAGAAGGTGGACAAAGAGCACAGAAACAAGATCAAACAGCACAGGGAGAGAGAGCGCAGAAACCAGGTCAAACAGCACAGGGAGAGGGAGAGTGCAGAAACCAGATCAAACAGCACCAGGAGAGAGATCGCAGAAACCAGATCTAACAGCACATGGACAAAGAGCGCAGAAACCAGATCAAACAGCCCAGGGAGAGTGAGAGTGCGAAAACCGAATCAAACTGCACAGGGAGAGAGAGTGCAGAAACCAGGACAAACAGCATGGGGAGAGAGAGCGCAGAAACCAGGTCAAGCAGCACAGGGAGAGAGAGTACAGAAACCAGGTCAAACAGCATGGGGAGCGAGAGTGCAGAAACCAGGTCAAGCAGCACAGGGAGAGAGAGCGCAGAAACCTGATCAAACAGCACCAGGAGAGAGAGCGCAGAAACCAGATCAAACAGCACAGGGGGAGAGAGCACAGAGGCCAGATCAAACAGCACCAGGAGAGAGATCGCAGAAACCAGATCAAACAGCACGGGGAGACAGAGCGCAAAAATCAAATCAAACAGCACAGGGAGGGAGCGCAGAAACCAGATAAGACAGCAAAGGGAGAGACAATACAGAAACCAGATCAAACACCACATGGAGAGAAAGCACAGAAATCAGATAAAACAGCACAGGGAGAGAGAGCGCAAAAATCAGATCAAACAGCACAGGGAGCGACAGCACAGAAACCAGATCATACAGTGCAGGGAGAGAGAGCGCAGAAACCAGACCAAACAGCTCAGGGAGGGAGAGCCCAGAAATCAGGTCAAGCAGCACAGGGAGAGAGAGCACAGAAACCAGTTCAAGCAGCACAGGGAGAGGGCGCAGAAACTAAATCAAGCAGCACAGGGAGAGAGAGCACAGAAACCAGGCCAAGCAGCACTGGGAGAGAGGGCTCAGAAATCACACCATACAGCATCAGGACACAGAGCGCAGAAACCAGATCAAACAGCACAGGGAGAGAGAGCGCAGAAACCAGATCTAACAGCACAGGGGGAGAGAGCACAGAGGCCAGATCAAACAGCACCAGGAGAGTGATCGCAGAAACCAGATCAAACAGCACGGGGAGACAGAGCGCAAAAATCAAATCAAACAGCACAGGGAGGGAGCGCAGAAACCAGATAAGACAGCAAAGGGAGAGACAATACAGAAACCGGATCAAACACCACATGGAGAGAAAGCACAGAAATCAGATAAAACAGCACAGGGAGAGAGAGCGCAAAAATCAGATCAAACAGCTCAGGGAGGGAGAGCCCAGAAATCAGGTCAAGCAGCACAGGGAGAGAGAGCACAGAAATCACATCAAACAGCATCAGGGAGAGAGGGCTCAGAAATCACATCATGCAGCATCAGGACACAGAGCGCAGAAACCAGATTAAACAGCACAGGGAGAGAGAGCGCGGAAACCAGATCAAACAGCACAGGGAGAGGGAGAGTGCAGATACCGGATCAAACAGCACCAGGCGAGAGATCGCAGAAAGCAGATCTAACAACACGTGGACAAAGAGCGCAGAAACCAGATCGAACAGCACAGGGAGAGAGAGAGCACAGAAACCAGATCAAACAGCACAGGGAGAGAGAGCGCAGAAACCAGATCAAACAGCACCAGGAAAGAGAGCACAGAAACCAGATCTAACAGCACGTGGACAAAGAACACAGAAACCAGATCAAACAGCACAGGGAGAGAGAGCGCAGAAACCAGATCAAACAGCACCAGGAAAGAGAGCACAGAAACCAGATCTAACAGCACGTGGACAAAGAACACAGAAACCAGATCAAACAGCACAGGGAGAGAGAGCGCAGAAACCAGATCAAACAGCCCAGGGAGAGGGAGAGTGCGGAAACTGGATCAAACCGCACAGGGAGAGAGAGCGCAGAAACCAGGTCAAACAGCACAGGGAGAGAGAGCGCAGAAACCAGATCAAACAGCCCAGGGAGAGGGAGAGTGCGGAAACCGGATCAAACTGCACAGGGAGAGAGAGTGCAGAAACCAGGTTAAACAGCATGGGGAGAGAGAGCGCAGAAACCAGGTCAAGCAGCACAGGGAGAGAGAGCGCAGAAACCAGGTCAAGCAGCACATGGAGAGGGAGAGTGCAGAAACTGGATCAAACAGCACCCGGAGAGAGATCACAGAAACCAGATCTAACAGCATGTGGGCAGAAATCAGATCAAAGAGCACAGGGAGAGAGACAGCACAGAAACCAGATGAAACAGCACAGGGAGAGAGATCGCAGAAACCAGATCTAACAGCACATGGACAGAGAGCACAGAAACCAGGTCAAACAGCACAGGCAGACAGAGCGCAGAAAACAAATCAAACAGCACAGGGTGGGGGTGAGTGCAGAAACCGGAACAAAGTGCATTGGGAGAGGGAACACAGAAACCAGATCAAACAGCAGCGGGAGAGAGAGCACAGAAACCACGTCAAACAGCACAGGGGGAGAGAGCGCAGAGGCCAGATCAAACAGCACGGGGAGACAGAGCGCAGAAATCAAATCAAACAGCACAGGGAGGGAGCTCAGAAATCAGATAAGACAGCAAAGAGAGAGACAATACAGAAACCAGATCAAACACCACAGGGAGAGAAAGCGCAGAAACCAGATCAAACAGAGCAGGGAGAGAGAGCGCAGAAATCAGATCAAACCGCAAAGGGAGAGAGCGCAGAAACCAGATCAAACAGCACAGGGAGAGAGAGCGCAGAAACCAGATTAAACAGCACAGGGAGAGAGAGCACAGAAACCAGATCAAACAGCTCGGGGAGAGAGAGCGCAGAAATCAGATCAAACCGCAAAGGGAGAGAGCGAAGAAACCAGATCAAACAGCACAGGAGAGGGAGAGTGCAGAAACTGGATCAAACAGCACCAGGAGAGAGATCGCAGAAACCAGATCTAACAGCAGGTGGGGAGAGAGGGCGCAGAAACCAGACCAAACAGCACCATCTGAGAGAGCGCAGAAACCAGAACAATCAGTGTAGGGAGAGAGAGCGCAGAAACCAGATCAAACAGCACAGGGAGCGACAGCACAGAAACCAGATCATACAGTGCAGGGAGAGAGAGCGCAGAAACCAGACCAAACAGCTCAGGGAGGGAGAGAGCGCAGTAATCAGGTCAAGCAGCACAGGGAGAGAGAGCACAGAAACCAGTTCAAGCAGCACAGGGAGAGGGCGCAGAAACTAAATAAAGCAGCACAGGGAGAGAGAGCACAGAAACCAGGCCAAGCAGCACTGGGAGAGAGGGCTCAGAAATCACATCATACAGCATCAGGACACAGAGCGCAGAAACCAGATTAAACAGCACAGGGAGAGGGAGAGTGCAGAAACCGGATCAAACAGCACCAGGAGAGAGATCGCAGAAACCAGATCTAACAGAAGGTGGACAAAGAGCACAGAAACAAGATCAAACAGCACAGGGAGAGAGAGCGCAGAAACCAGGTCAAACAGCACAGGGAGAGGGAGAGTGCAGAAACCAGATCAAACAGCACCAGGAGAGAGATCGCAGAAACCAGATCTAACAGCACATGGACAAAGAGCGCAGAAACCAGATCAAACAGCCCAGGGAGAGTGAGAGTGCGAAAACCGAATCAAACTGCACAGGGAGAGAGAGTGCAGAAACCAGGACAAACAGCATGGGGAGAGAGAGCGCAGAAACCAGGTCAAGCAGCACAGGGAGAGAGAGTACAGAAACCAGGTCAAACAGCATGGGGAGCGAGAGTGCAGAAACCAGGTCAAGCAGCACAGGGAGAGAGAGCGCAGAAACCTGATCAAACAGCACCAGGAGAGAGAGCGCAGAAACCAGATCAAACAGCACAGGGAGAGAGAGCGCAGAAACCAGATCAAACACGACGGGGAGAGAGGGCGCAGAAATCAGACCAAACAGCACCATCTGAGAGAGCGCAGAAACCAGAACAATCAGTGTAGGGAGAGAGAGTGCAGAAACCAGATCAAACAGCACAGGGAGCGACAGCACAGAAAACAGATCATACAGTGCAGGGAGAGAGAGCGCAGAAACCAGACCAAACAGCTCAGGGAGGGAGAGCCCAGAAATCAGGTCAAGCAGCACAGGGAGAGAGAGCACAGAAACCAGTTCAAGCAGCACAGGGAGAGGGCGCAGAAACTAAATCAAGCAGCACAGGGAGAGAGAGCACAGAAACCAGGCCAAGCAGCACTGGGAGAGAGGGCTCAGAAATCACACCATACAGCATCAGGACACAGAGCGCAGAAACCAGATCAAACAGCACAGGGAGAGAGAGCGCAGAAACCAGATCAAACAGCACAGGTGGAGAGAGCACAGAGGCCAGATCAAACAGCACCAGGAGAGAGATCGCAGAAACCAGATCAAACAGCACGGGGAGACAGAGCGCAAAAATCAAATCAAACAGCACAGGGAGGGAGCGCAGAAACCAGATAAGACAGCAAAGGGAGAGACAATACAGAAACCAGATCAAACACCACATGGAGAGAAAGCACAGAAATCAGATAAAACAGCACAGGGAGAGAGAGTGCAAAAACCTGATCAAACAGCACAGTGAGAGGGAGAGTGCCGATACCGGATCAAACAGCACCAGGCGAGAGATCGCAGAAAGCAGATCTAACAACACGTGGACAAAGAGCACAGAAACCAGATCGAACAGCACAGGGAGAGAGAGAGCACAGAAACCAGATCAAACAGCACAGGGAGAGAGAGCGCAGAAACCAGATCAAACAGCACCAGGAAAGAGAGCACAGAAACCAGATCTAACAGCACGTGGACAAAGAGCACAGAAACCAGATCAAACAGCACAGGGAGAGAGAGCGCAGAAACCAGATCAAACAGCCCAGGGAGAGAGAGAGTGCGGAAACTGGATCAAACCGCACAGGGAGAGAGAGCGCAGAAACCAGGTCAAACAGCACAGGGAGAGAGAGCGCAGAAACCAGATCAAACAGCCCAGGGAGAGGGAGAGTGCGGAAACCGGATCAAACTGCACAGGGAGAGAGAGTGCAGAAATAGGTTAAACAGCATGGGGAGAGAGAGCGCAGAAACCAGGTCAAGCAGCACAGGGAGAGAGAGCACAGAAACCAGATCAAACAGCTCAGGGAGAGAAAGCGCAGAAACCAGATCAAACCGCACAGGGAGAGAGATCGCAGAAACCAAATCTAACAGCACGTGGACAAAGAGCACAGAAACCAGAACAAACAGCACAGAGCGAGAGAGAGAGCACAGAAACCAGATCTGACAGCACGTGGACAGAGAGCACAGAAACCAGATCTAACAGCACAAGGAAGGGTTGAATACAGAAACTGAATCAGACTGCATAGGGAGAGAGAGCGCAGAAACCAGATAAAACAGCACTGCGAGAGAGCGCAGAAACCAGATCAATCAGCACGGGGTGAGAGAGCGCAGAAATCAAATCAAACAGCACAGAGAGAGAGCACAGAAACCAGAATAAAGAGCACATTGAGTGAGAAGGCGCAGAAACCAGATCAAACAGCACAGAGAGTGAGAAGGCGCAGAAACCAAATCAAACAGCACAGAGAGAGAGAGCACAGAAACCAGATCAAACAGCACATTGAGTGAGAAGGCGCAGAAACCAGATCAAACAGCACAGGGAGAGAGATCGCAGAAACCAGATCTAACAGCACAGGGAGAGAAAGCGCAGAAACTAGATCAAACAGCACAGGGGGAGAGAGAGCACAGAGGCCAGATCAAACAGCACCAGGAGAGAGATCGCAGAAACCAGATCAAACAGCCCAGGGAGAGGGAGAGTGCGGAAACCGGATCAAACAGCACAGGGAGAGAGAGTGCAGAAACCAGGTCAAACAGCATGGGGAGTGAGAGCGCAGAAACCAGGTCAAGCAGCACAGAGAGAGAGAGTGCAGAAACCAGGTCAAACAGCATGGGGAGCGAGAGTGCAGAAACCAGGTCAAGCAGCACAGGGAGAGAGAGCGCAGAAACCTGATCAAACACCACCAGGAGAGAGAGCGCAGAATCCAGATCTAACAACACGTGGACAAAGAGCACAGGAACCTGATCGAACAGCACAGGGAGAGAGAGAGCACAGAAACCAGATCAAGCAGCACAGGGAGAGAGAGCGCAGACACCAGATCAAACAGCACCAGGAAAGAGAGCACAGAAACCAGATCTAACAGCACGTGGACAAAGAGCACAGAAACCAGATCAAACAGCCCAGGGAGAGGGAGTGTGCGGAAACTGGATCAAACCGCACAGGGAGAGGGAGAGCGCAGAAACCAGGTCAAACAGCACAGGGAGAGAGAGCGCAGAAACCAGATCAAACAGCCCAGGGAGAGGGAGAGTGCGGAAACCGGATCAAACTGCACAGGGAGAGAGAGTGCAGAAACCAGGTCAAACAGCATGGGGAGTGAGAGCGCAGAAACCAGGTCAAGCAGCACAGAGAGAGAGAGTGCCGAAACCAGGTCAAACAGCATGGGGAGCGAGAGCGCAGAAACCAGGTCAAGCAGCACAGGGAGAGAGAGCGCAGAAACCTGATCAAACAGCACCAGGAGAGAGAGCGCAGAAACCAGATCAAACAGCACAGGGAGAGGGAGAGTGCGGAAACCGGATCAAACTGCACAGGGGGAGAGAGTGCAGAAACCAGGTCAAACAGCATGGGGAGAGAGAGCGCAGAAACCAGGTCAAGCAGCACAGAGAGAGAGAGTGCAGAAACCAGGTCAAACAGCATGGGGAGCGAGAGTGCAGAAACCAGGTCAAGCAGCACAGGGAGAGAGAGCGCAGAAACCTGATCAAACACCACCAGGAGAGAGAGCACAGAATCCAGATCAAACAGCACCAGGAGAGAGATTGCAGAAACCAGATCTAACAGCACGTGGACAAATAGCACAGAAACCAGATCAAACAGCACAGGGAGAGAGAGAGCACAGAAACCAGATCAAACAGCACAGGGAGAGAGAGCGCAGAAACCAGATCAAACAGCCCAGGGAGAGGGAGAGTGCGGAAACCGGATCAAACTGCACAGGGAGAGAGAGTGCAGAAACCACATCAAACAGCACAGGGAGAGAGAGTGCAGAAACCAGGTCAAACTGCACAGGGAGAGAGAGTGCAGATACCAGATCAAACAGCACAGGGAGAGAGAGTGCAGAAACCAGATCAAACAGCACAGGGAGAGAGAGTGCAGAAACCAGGTAAAGCAGAACAGGGAGAGAGAACGCAGAAACCTGATCAAACAGCACCAGGAGTGAGAGCGCGGAAACCAGATGAAACAGCCCAGGGAGAGGGAGAGTGCAGAAACCGGATCAAACTGCACCCGGAGAGACATCACGGAAACCAGATCTAACAGCACGTGGACAAAGAGCGCAGAAACCAAATCAAACAGCACAGGGTGGGGGTGAGTGCAGAAACCGGAACAAAGTGCTTTGGGAGAGGGAGCGCAGAAACCAGATCGAACAGCAGCGGGAGAGAGAGCGCAGAAACCAGGTCAAACGGCACAGGGAGAGAGAGTGGAGAAACCAGATCAAATAGCACAGAGAGAGAGAGCAGAGAAACCAAATCAAACACCACGGGGAGAGAGATCGCAGCAACCAGACCAAACAGCACAGGGGGAGAGAGTGCAGAGGCCAGATCAAACAGCACAGGGAGACAGAGCGCAGAAATCAAATCCAACAGCACAGGGAGTGAGCGCAGAAATTAGATAAGTCAGCAAAATGAGAGACAATACGGAAACCAAATCAAACAGCACAGGGAGAAAGCGCAGAAACCAGATCAAACAGCACAGGGAGAGAGAGCGCAGAAACCAGATCTAACAGCAAAGGGAGAGAGAGCACAGAAACCAGATCAAACAGCACAGGGAGACGGAGAGTGCAGAAACCGGATCAAACAACACAAGGCGAGAGATCGCAGAAACCAGATCTAACAGCACGTGGACAAAGTGCACAGAAACCAGATCAAACAGCACAGGGAGAGAGAGAGAGAGCACAGAAACCAGATCAAACAGTACAGGGAGAGAGAGCGCAGAAACCAGATCTAACAGCAAAGGGAGAGAGAGCACAGAAACCAGATCAAACAGCACAGGGAGACGGAGAGTGCAGAAACCGGATCAAACAGCACAAGGCGAGAGATCGCAGAAACCAGATCTAACAGCACGTGGACAAAGTGCACAGAAACCAGATCAAACAGCACAGGGAGAGAGAGAGAGAGCACAGAAACCAGATCAAACAGTACAGGGAGAGAGAGCGCAGAAACCAGATCAAACAGCGCCAGGAGAGAGATCGCAGAAACCAGATCCAACAGCACGTGGACAAAGAGCACAGAAACCAGATCAAACAGCACAGGGAGAGACAGCGCAGAAACCAGATCAAACAGCCCAGGGAGAGGGAGAGTGCAGAAACCGGATCAAACCGCAAAGGGAGAGAGAGTGCAGAAACCAGATCAAACAGCATGGGGAGAGAGAGCGCAGAAACCAGGTCAAGCAGCACAGGGAGAGAGAGCGCAGAAACTAGATCAAACAGCACAGAGAGAGAGAGCACAGAAACCAGATCTAACAGCACCAGGAAGGGTTGAATAGAGAAACTGAATCAAACTGCAGAGGGAGAGAGAGCGCAGAAACCAGATAAAACAGCACAGGGAGAGAGAGCGCAGAAACCAGGTCAAACGGCACAGGGAGAGAGAGTGGAGAAACCCGATCAAATAGCACAGAGAGAGAGAGCAGAGAAACCAAATCAAACAACACGGGGAGAGAGATCGCAGCAACCAGACCAAACAGCACAGGGGGAGAGAGCGCAGAGGCCAGATCAAACAGCATGGGGAGACAGAGCGCAGAAATCAAATCTAACAGCACAGGGAGTGAGCGCAGAAATTAGATAAGTCAGCAAAATGAGAGACAATACGGAAACCAAATCAAACAGCACAGGGAGAAAGCGCAGAAACCAGATCAAACAGCACAGGGAGAGAGAGCGCAGAAACCAGATCTAACAGCAAAGGGAGAGAGAGCACAGAAACCAGATCAAACAGCACAGGGAGACGGAGAGTGCAGAAACCGGATCAAACAGCACAAGGCGAGAGATCGCAGAAACCAGATCTAACAGCACGTGGACAAAGTGCACAGAAACCAGATCAAACAGCACAGGGAGAGAGAGCGCAGAAACCAGATCAAACAGCGCAGGGAGAGAGAGCGCAGAAACCAGATCAAACAGCGCAGGGAGAGAGATCGCAGAAACCAGATCCAACAGCACGTGGACAAAGAGCACAGAAACCAGATCAAACAGCACAGGGAGAGAGAGAGAGTGCAGAAACCAGATCAAACAGCCCAGGGAGAGGGAGAGTGCAGAAACCGGATCAAACAGCACCCGAAGAGATATCACGGAAACCAGATCTAACAGCACGTGGACAAGGAGCGCAGAAACCAAATCAAACAGCACAGGGTGGGGGTGAGTGCAGAAACCGGAACAAAGTGCTTTGGGAGAGGGAGCGCAGAAACCAGATCGAACAGCAGCGGGAGAGAGAGCGCAGAAACCAGGTCAAACGGCATAGGGAGAGAGAGCGCAGAAACCAGATCAAACAGCACAGAGAGTGAGAAGGCGCAGAAACCAAATCAAACAGCACAGAGAGAGAGAGCACAGAAACCAGATCAAACAGCACATTGAGTGAGAAGGCGCAGAAACCAGATCAAACAGCACAGGGAGAGAGAGCACAGAATCCAGATCAAACAGCACAGGGAGAGAGATCGCAGAAACCAGATCTAACAGCACAGGGAGAGAAAGCGCAGAAACTAGATCAAACAGCACAGGGGGAGAGAGCACAGAGGCCAGATCAAACAGCACCAGGAGAGAGATCGCAGAAACCAGATCAAACAGCCCAGGGAGAGGGAGAGTGCGGAAACCGGATCAAACAGCACAGGGAGAGAGAGTGCAGAAACCAGGTCAAACAGCATGGGGAGTGAGAGCGCAGAAACCAGGTCAAGCAGCACAGAGAGAGAGAGTGCAGAAACCAGGTCAAACAGCATGGGGAGAGAGAGCGCAGAAACCAGGTCAAGCAGCACAGGGAGAGAGAGCGCAGAAACCTGATCAAACACCACCAGGAGAGAGAGCGCAGAATCCAGATCTAACAACACGTGGACAAAGAGCACAGAAACCAGATCAAACAGCCCAGGGAGAGGGAGAGTGCGGAAACTGGATCAAACCGCACAGGGAGAGAGAGCGCAGAAACCAGGTCAAACAGCACAGGGAGAGAGAGCGCAGAAACCAGATCAAACAGCCCAGGGAGAGGGAGAGTGCGGAAACCGGATCAAACTGCACAGGGAGAGAGAGTGCAGACACCAGGTCAAACAGCATGGGGAGTGAGAGCGCAGAAACCAGGTCAAGCAGCACAGAGAGAGAGAGTGCCGAAACCAGGTCAAACAGCATGGGGAGCGAGAGTGCAGAAACCAGGTCAAGCAGCACAGGGAGAGAGAGCGCAGAAACCTGATCAAACAGCACAGGGAGAGAGAGCGCAAAAACCAGATCTAACAGCATAGGGAGAGAGAGCACAGAAACCACATAAAACAGCACAGGGAGAAAGATCGCAGAAACCAGATCAAACAGCACAGGGAGAGAGAGCGCAGAAACAAGATCTAACAGCACAGGGAGAGAGAGTGCAGAAACCAGATCTAACAGCACATGGAGAGAGAGTGCAGAAACCAGATCAAACAGCGCAGGGAGAGAGAGCGCAGAAACCAGATCAAACACGACGGGGAGAGAGGGCGCAGAAACCAGACCAAACAGCACCATCTGAGAGAGCGCAGAAACCAGAACAATCAGTGTTGGGAGAGAGAGCGCAGTAACCAGATCAAACAGCACAGGGAGTGACAGCACAGAAACCAGATCATACAGTGCAGGGAGAGAGAGCGCAGAAACCAGACCAAACAGCTCAGGGAGGGAGAGCCCAGAAATCAGGTCAAGCAGCACAGGGAGAGAGAGCACAGAAACCAGTTCAAGCAGCACAGGGAGAGAGGGCTCAGAAATCACATCATACAGCATCAGGACACAGAGCGCAGAAACCAGATTAAACAGCACAGGGAGAGAGAGCACAGAAACCAGATCAAACAGCTCGGGGAGAGAGAGCGCAGAAATCAGATCAAACCGCAAAGGGAGAGAGCGCAGAAACCAGATCAAACAGCACAGGGAGAGGGAGAGTGCAGAAAACGGATCAGGCAGCACCAGGAGAGAGATCGCAGAAACCAGATCTAACAGCAGGTGGACAAAGAGCACAGAAACCAGATCAAACAGCACAGGGAGAGAGAGCGCAGAAACCAGGTCAAACAGCATAGGGAGAGGGAGAGTGCAGAAACCAGGTCAAACAGCACCAGGAGAGAGATCGCAGAAACCAGATCTAACAGCATATGGACAAAGAGCGCAGAAACCAGATCAAACAGCACAGGGAGAGTGAGAGTGCGAAAACCGAATCAAACTGCACAGGGAGAGAGAGTGCAGAAACCAGGACAAACAGCATGGGGAGAGAGAGCGCAGAAACCAGGTCAAGCAGCACAGGGAGAGAGAGTACAGAAACCAGGTCAAACAGCATGGGGAGCGAGAGTGCAGAAACCAGGTCAAGCAGCACAGGGAGAGAGAGCGCAGAAACCTGATCAAACAGCACCAGGAGAGAGAGCGCAGAAACCAGATCAAACAGCACAGGGAGAGAGAGCGCAGAAACCAGATCAAACACGACGGGGAGAGAGGGCGCAGAAACCAGACCAAACAGCACCATCTGAGAGAGCGCAGAAACCAGAACAATCAGTGTAGGGAGAGAGAGCGCAGAAACCAGATCAAACAGCTCAGGGAGGGAGAGCCCAGAAATCAGGTCAAGCAGCACAAGGAGAGAGAGCACAGAAACCAGTTCAAGCAGCACAGGGAGAGGGCGCAGAAACTAAATCAAGCAGCACAGGGAGAGAGAGCACAGAAACCAGGCCAAGCAGCACTGGGAGAGAGGGCTCAGAAATCACATCATACAGCATCAGGACACAGAGCGCAGAAACCAGATCAAACAGCACAGGGAGAGAGAGCGCAGAAACCAGATCAAACAGCACAGGGAGAGAGAGCGCAGAAACCAGTTCTAACAGCACCAGGAGAGAGAGCGCAGAAGGCAGATCAAACAGCACCAGGAGAGAGATTGCAGAAACCAGATCAAACAGCACGTGGACAGAGAGCACAGAATCCAGATCAAACAGCAACAGGAGAGAGATCGCAGAAACCAGATCTAACAGCACGTGACAAAGAGCACAGAAACCAGATCAAACAGCCCAGGGAGAGGGAGAGTGCGGAAACCGGATCAAACCGCACAGGGAGAGAGAGTGCAGAAACCAGGTCAAACAGCATGGGGAGAGAGAGCGCAGAAACCAGGTCAAGCAGCACAGGGAGAGAGAGCACAGAAACCAGATCAAACAGCTCAGGGAGAGAGAGCGCAGAAACCAGATCAAACAGCACCAGGAGAGAGATCGCAGAAACCAAATCTAACAGCACCTGGACAAAGAGCACAGAAACCAGAACAAACAGCACAGGGCGAGAGAGAGAGCACAGAAACCAGATCTGACAGCACGTGGACAGAGAGCACAGAAACCAGATCTAACAGCACAAGGAAGGGTTGAATACAGAAACTGAATCAAACTGCATAGGGAGAGAGAGCGCAGAAACCAGATAAAACAGCACTGCGAGGGAGCGCAGAAACCAGATCAATCAGCACGGGATGAGAGAGCGCAGAAATCAAATCAAACAGCACAGAGAGAGAGAGCACAGAAACCAGATCAAACAGCACATTGAGTGAGAAGGCGCAGAAACCAGATCAAACTGCACAGAGAGTGAGAAGGCGCAGAAACCAAATCAAACAGCACAGAGAGAGAGAGCACAGAAACCAGATCAAACAGCACATTGAGTGAGAAGGCGCAGAAACCAGATCAAACAGCACAGGGAGAGAGAGCACAGAATCCAGATCAAACAGCACAGGGAGAGAGATCGCAGAAACCAGATCTAACAGCACAGGGAGAGAAAGCGCAGAAACTAAATCAAACAGCACAGGGGGAGAGAGCACAGAGGCCAGATCAAACAGCACAGGGAGACAGAGCGCAAAAATCAAATCAAACAGCACAGGGAGGGAGCGCAGAAACCAGATAAGACAGCAAAGGGAGAGACAATACAGAAACCAGATCAAACACCACATGGAGAGAAAGCACAGAAATCAGATAAAACAGCACAGGGAGAGAGAGCGCAAAAATCAGATCAAACAGCACAGGGAGCGACAGCACAGAAACCAGATCATACAGTGCAGGGAGAGAGAGCGCAGAAACCAGACCAAACAGCTCAGGGAGGGAGAGCCCAGAAATCAGGTCAAGCAGCACAGGGAGAGAGAGCACAGAAATCACATCATACAGCATCAGGGAGAGAGGGCTCAGAAATCACATCATACAGCATCAGGACACAGAGCGCAGAAACCAGATTAAACAGCACAGGGAGAGAGAGCGCAGAAACCAGATCAAACAGCACAGGGAGAGGGAGAGTGCAGATACCGGATCAAACAGCACCAGGCGAGAGATCGCAGAAAGCAGATCTAACAACACGTGGACAAAGAGCGCAGAAACCAGATCAAACAGCACAGGGAGAGAGAGAGCACAGAAACCAGATCAAACAGCACAGGGAGAGAGAGCGCAGAAACCAGATCAAACAGCACCAGGAAAGAGAGCACAGAAACCAGATCTAACAGCACGTGGACAAAGAACACAGAAACCAGATCAAACAGCACAGGGAGAGAGAGCGCAGAAACCAGATCAAACAGCCCAGGGAGAGGGAGAGTGCGGAAACTGGATCAAACCGCACAGGGAGAGAGAGCGCAGAAACCAGGTCAAACAGCACAGGGAGAGAGAGCGCAGAAACCAGATCAAACAGCCCAGGGAGAGGGAGAGTGCGGAAACCGGATCAAACTGCACAGGGAGAGAGAGTGCAGAAACCAGGTTAAACAGCATGGGGAGAGAGAGCGCAGAAACCAGGTCAAGCAGCACAGGGAGAGAGAGCGCAGAAACCAGGTCAAGCAGCACATGGAGAGGGAGAGTGCAGAAACTGGATCAAACAGCACCCGGAGAGAGATCACAGAAACCAGATCTAACAGCATGTGGGCAGAAATCAGATCAAAGAGCACAGGGAGAGAGACAGCACAGAAACCAGATGAAACAGCACAGGGAGAGAGATCGCAGAAACCAGATCTAACAGCACATGGACAGAGAGCACAGAAACCAGGTCAAACAGCACAGGCAGACAGAGCGCAGAAAACAAATCAAACAGCACAGGGTGGGGGTGAGTGCAGAAACCGGAACAAAGTGCATTGGGAGAGGGAACACAGAAACCAGATCAAACAGCACAGGGAGAGAGAGCACAGAAACCACGTCAAACAGCCCAGGGAGAGGGAGAGTGCAGAAACCGGATCAAACCGCACCCGAAGAGATATCACGGAAACCAGATCTAACAGCACGTGGACAAGGAGCGCAGAAACCAAATCAAACAGCACAGGGTGGGGGTGAGTGCAGAAACCGGAACAAAGTGCTTTGGGAGAGGGAGCGCAGAAACCAGATCGAACAGCAGCGGGAGAGAGAGCGCAGAAACCAGGTCAAACGGCATAGGGAGAGAGAGCGCAGAAACCAGATCAAACAGCACAGAGAGTGAGAAGGCGCAGAAACCAAATCAAACAGCACAGAGAGAGAGAGCACAGAAACCAGATCAAACAGCACATTGAGTGAGAAGGCGCCGAAACCAGATCAAACAGCACAGGGAGAGAGAGCACAGAATCCAGATCAAACAGCACAGGGAGAGAGATCGCAGAAACCAGATCTAACAGCACAGGGAGAGAAAGCGCAGAAACTAGATCAAACAGCACAGGGGGAGAGAGCACAGAGGCCAGATCAAACAGCACCAGGAGAGAGATCGCAGAAACCAGATCAAACAGCCCAGGGAGAGGGAGAGTGCGGAAACCGGATCAAACAGCACAGGGAGAGAGAGTGCAGAAACCAGGTCAAACAGCATGGGGAGTGAGAGCGCAGAAACCAGGTCAAGCAGCACAGAGAGAGAGAGCGCAGAAACCAGGTCAAGCAGCACAGGGAGAGAGAGCGCAGAAACCTGATCAAACACCACCAGGAGAGAGATTGCAGAATCCAGATCTAACAACACGTGGACAAAGAGCACAGAAACCTGATCGAACAGCACAGGGAGAGAGAGAGCACAGAAACCAGATCAAACAGCCCAGGGAGAGGGAGAGTGCGGAAACTGGATCAAACCGCACAGGGAGAGCGCAGAAACCAGGTCAAACAGCACAGGGAGAGAGAGCGCAGAAACCAGATCAAACAGCCCAGGGAGAGGGAGAGTGCGGAAACCGGATCAAACTGCACAGGGAGAGAGAGTGCAGAAACCAGGTCAAGCAGCACAGGGAGAGAGAGCGCAAAAACCAGATCTAACAGCATAGGGAGAGAGAGCACAGAAACCACATAAAACAGCACAGGGAGAAAGATCGCAGAAACCAGATCAAATAGCACAGGGAGAGAGAGCGCAGAAACAAGATCTAACAGCACAGGGAGAGAGAGTGCAGAAACCAGATCTAACAGCGCATGGAGAGAGAGTGCAGAAACCAGATCAAACAGCGCAGGGAGAGAGAGCGCAGAAACCAGATCAAACACGACGGGGAGAGAGGGCGCAGAAACCAGACCAAACAGCACCATCTGAGAGAGCGCAGAAACCAGAACAATCAGTGTTGGGAGAGAGAGCGCAGTAACCAGATCAAACAGCACAGGGAGTGACAGCACAGAAACCAGATCATACAGTGCAGGGAGAGAGAGCGCAGAAACCAGACCAAACAGCTCAGGGAGGGAGAGCCCAGAAATCAGGTCAAGCAGCACAGGGAGAGAGAGCACAGAAACCAGTTCAAGCAGCACAGGGAGAGAGGGCTCAGAAATCACATCATACAGCATCAGGACACAGAGCGCAGAAACCAGATTAAACAGCACAGGGAGAGAGAGCACAGAAACCAGATCAAACAGCTCGGGGAGAGAGAGCGCAGAAATCAGATCAAACCGCAAAGGGAGAGAGCACAGAAACCAGATCAAACAGCACAGGGAGAGGGAGAGTGCAGAAACCGGATCAAGCAGCACCAGGAGAGAGATCGCAGAAACCAGATCTAACAGCAGGTGGACAAAGAGCACAGAAACCAGATCAAACAGCACAGGGAGAGAGAGCGCAGAAACCAGATCTAACAGCACAGGGAGCGACAGCACAGAAACCAGATCATACAGTGCAGGGAGAGAGAGCGCAGAAACCAGACCAAACAGCTCAGGGAGGGAGAGCCCAGAAATCAGGTCAAGCAGCACAGGGAGAGAGAGCACAGAAATCACATCATACAGCATCAGGGAGAGAGGGCTCAGAAATCACATCATACAGCATCAGGACACAGAGCGCAGAAACCAGATTAAACAGCACAGGGAGAGAGAGCGCAGAAACCAGATCAAACAGCACAGGGAGAGGGAGAGTGCAGATACCGGATCAAACAGCACCAGGCGAGAGATCGCAGAAAGCAGATCTAACAACACGTGGACAAAGAGCGCAGAAACCAGATCGAACAGCACAGGGAGAGAGAGAGCACAGAAACCAGATCAAACAGCACAGGGAGAGAGAGCGCAGAAACCAGATCTAACAGCACGTGGACAAAGAACACAGAAACCAGATCAAACAGCACAGGGAGAGAGAGCGCAGAAACCAGATCAAACAGCCCAGGGAGAGGGAGAGTGCGGAAACTGGATCAAACCGCACAGGGAGAGAGAGCGCAGAAACCAGGTCAAACAGCACAGGGAGAGAGAGCGCAGAAACCAGATCAAACAGCCCAGGGAGAGGGAGAGTGCGGAAACCAGATCAAACTGCACAGGGAGAGAGAGTGCAGAAACCAGGTTAAACAGCATGGGGAGAGAGAGCGCAGAAACCAGGTCAAGCAGCACAGGGAGAGAGAGCGCAGAAACCAGGTCAAGCAGCACATGGAGAGGGAGAGTGCAGAAACTGGATCAAACAGCACCCAGAGAGAGATCACAGAAACCAGATCTAACAGCATTTGGGCAGAAATCAGATCAAAGAGCACAGGGAGAGAGACAGCACAGAAACCAGATGAAACAGCACAGGGAGAGAGATCGCAGAAACCAGATCTAACAGCACATGGACAGAGAGCACAGAAACCAGGTCAAACAGCACAGGCAGACAGAGCGCAGAAAACAAATCAAACAGCACAGGGTGGGGGTGAGTGCAGAAACCGGAACAAAGTGCATTGGGAGAGGGAACACAGAAACCAGATCAAACAGCAGCGGGAGAGAGAGCACAGAAACCACGTCAAACAGCACAGGGGGAGAGAGCGCAGAGGCCAGATCAAACAGCACGGGGAGACAGAGCGCAGAAATCAAATCAAACAGCACAGGGAGGGAGCTCAGAAATCAGATAAGACAGCAAAGAGAGAGACAATACAGAAACCAGATCAAACACCACAGGGAGAGAAAGCGCAGAAACCAGATCAAACAGAGCAGGGAGAGAGAGCGCAGAAATCAGATCAAACCGCAAAGGGAGAGAGCGCAGAAACCAGATCAAACAGCACAGGGAGAGAGAGCGCAGAAACCAGATTAAACAGCACAGGGAGAGAGAGCACAGAAACCAGATCAAACAGCTCGGGGAGAGAGAGCGCAGAAATCAGATCAAACCGCAAAGGGAGAGAGCGAAGAAACCAGATCAAACAGCACAGGAGAGGGAGAGTGCAGAAACCGGATCAAACAGCACCAGGAGAGAGATCGCAGAAACCAGATCTAACAGCAGGTGGGGAGAGAGGGCGCAGAAACCAGACCAAACAGCACCATCTGAGAGAGCGCAGAAACCAGAACAATCAGTGTAGGGAGAGAGAGCGCAGAAACCAGATCAAACAGCACAGGGAGCGACAGCACAGAAACCAGATCATACAGTGCAGGGAGAGAGAGCGCAGAAACCAGACCAAACAGCTCAGGGAGGGAGAGAGCGCAGTAATCAGGTCAAGCAGCACAGGGAGAGAGAGCACAGAAACCAGTTCAAGCAGCACAGGGAGAGGGCGCAGAAACTAAATAAAGCAGCACAGGGAGAGAGAGCACAGAAACCAGGCCAAGCAGCACTGGGAGAGAGGGCTCAGAAATCACATCATACAGCATCAGGACACAGAGCGCAGAAACCAGATTAAACAGCACAGGGAGAGGGAGAGTGCAGAAACCGGATCAAACAGCACCGGGAGAGAGATCGCAGAAACCAGATCTAACAGCAGGTGGACAAAGAGCACAGAAACAAGATCAAACAGCACAGGGAGAGAGAGCGCAGAAACCAGGTCAAACAGCACAGGGAGAGGGAGAGTGCAGAAACCAGATCAAACAGCACCAGGAGAGAGATTGCAGAAACCAGATCTAACAGCACATGGACAAAGAGCGCAGAAACCAGATCGAACAGCCCAGGGAGAGTGAGAGTGCGAAAACCGAATCAAACTGCACAGGGAGAGAGAGTGCAGAAACCAGGACAAACAGCATGGGGAGAGAGAGCGCAGAAACCAGGTCAAGCAGCACAGGGAGAGAGAGTACAGAAACCAGGTCAAACAGCATGGGGAGCGAGAGTGCAGAAACCAGGTCAAGCAGCACAGGGAGAGAGAGCGCAGAAACCAGATCAAACAGCACAGGGAGAGAGAGCGCAGAAACCAGATCAAACACGACGGGGAGAGAGGGCGCAGAAACCAGACCAAACAGCACCATCTGAGAGAGCGCAGAAACCAGAACAATCAGTGTAGGGAGAGAGAGTGCAGAAACCAGATCAAACATCACAGGGAGCGACAGCACAGAAACCAGATCATACAGTGCAGGGAGAGAGAGCGCAGAAACCAGACCAAACAGCTCAGGGAGGGAGAGCCCAGAAATCAGGTCAAGCAGCACAGGGAGAGAGAGCACAGAAACCAGTTCAAGCAGCACAGGGAGAGGGCGCAGAAACTAAATCAAGCAGCACAGGGAGAGAGAGCACAGAAACCAGGCCAAGCAGCACTGGGAGAGAGGGCTCAGAAATCACACCATACAGCATCAGGACACAGAGCGCAGAAACCAGATCAAACAGCACAGGGAGAGAGAGCGCAGAAACCAGATCAAACAGCACAGGTGGAGAGAGCACTGAGGCCAGATCAAACAGCACCAGGAGAGAGATCGCAGAAACCAGATCAAACAGCACGGGGAGACAGAGCGCAAAAATCAAATCAAACAGCACAGGGAGGGAGCGCAGAAACCAGATAAGACAGCAAAGGGAGAGACAATACAGAAACCAGATCAAACACCACATGGAGAGAAAGCACAGAAATCAGATAAAACAGCACAGGGAGAGAGAGCGCAGAAACCAGATCAAACAGCCCAGGGAGAGGGAGAGTGCGGAAACCGGATCAAACTGCACAGGGAGAGAGAGTGCAGAAATAGGTTAAACAGCATGGGGAGAGAGAGCGCAGAAACCAGGTCAAGCAGCACAGAGAGAGAGAGTACTGAAACCAGATCAAACAGCTCAGGGAGAGAAAGCGCAGAAACCAGATCAAACCGCACAGGGAGAGAGATCGCAGAAACCAAATCTAACAGCACGTGGACAAAGAGCACAGAAACAGAACAAACAGCACAGAGCGAGAGAGAGAGCACAGAAACCAGATCTGACAGCACGTGGACAGAGAGCACAGAAACCAGATCTAACAGCACAAGGAAGGGTTGAATACAGAAACTGAATCAGACTGCATAGGGAGAGAGAGTGCAGAAACCAGATAAAATAGCACTGCGAGAAAGCGCAGAAACCAGATAAAACAGCACTGCGAGAGAGCGCAGAAACCAGATCAATCAGCACGGGGTGAGAGAGCGCAGAAATCAAATCAAACAGCACAGAGAGAGAGCACAGAAACCAGATCAAACAGCACATTGAGTGAGAAAGCGCAGAAACCAGATCAAACAGCACAGAGAGTGAGAAAGCGCAGAAACCAAATCAAACAGCACAGAGAGAGAGAGCACAGAAACCAGATCAAACAGCACATTGAGTGAGAAGGCGCAGAAACCAGATCAAACAGCACAGGGAGAGAGAGCACAGAATCCAGATCAAACAGCACCAGGAGAGAGATCGCAGAAACCAGATCAAACAGCCTAGGGAGAGGGAGAGTGCGGAAACCGGATCAAACAGCACAGGGAGAGAGAGTGCAGAAACCAGGTCAAACAGCATGGGGAGTGAGAGCGCAGAAACCAGGTAAGCAGCACAGAGAGAGAGAGTGCAGAAACCAGGTCAAACAGCATGGGGAGCGAGAGTGCAGAAACCAGGTCAAGCAGCACAGGGAGAGAGAGCGCAGAAACCTGATCAAACAGCACCAGGAGAGAGAGCGCAGAAACCAGATCAAACAGCACAGGGAGAGAGAGCGCAGAAACCAGATCAAACAGCACCAGGAAAGAGAGCACAGAAACCAGATCTAACAGCACGTGGACAAAGAACACAGAAACCAGATCAAACAGCACAGGGAGAGAGAGCGCAGAAACCAGATCAAACAGCACCAGGAAAGAGAGCACAGAAACCAGATCTAACAGCACGTGGACAAAGAACACAGAAACCAGATCAAACAGCACAGGGAGAGAGAGCGCAGAAACCAGATCAAACAGCCCAGGGAGAGGGAGAGTGCGGAAACTGGATCAAACCGCACAGGGAGAGGGAGAGCGCAGAAACCAGGTCAAACAGCACAGGGAGAGAGAGCGCAGAAACCAGATCAAACAGCCCAGGGAGAGGGAGAGTGCGGAAACCGGATCAAACTGCACAGGGAGAGAGAGCACAGAAACCAGATCAAACAGCACAGGGAGAGAGATCGCAGAAACCAGATCTAACAGCACAGGGAGAGAAAGCGCAGAAACTAGATCAAACAGCACAGGGGGAGAGAGCACAGAGGCCAGATCAAACAGCACCAGTAGAGAGATCGCAGAAACCAGATCAAACAGCCCAGGGAGAGGGAGAGTGCGGAAACCGGATCAAACTGCACAGGGAGAGAGAGTGCAGAAACCAGGTCAAACAGCATGGGGAGTGAGAGCGCAGAAACCAGGTCAAGCAGCACAGAGAGAGAGAGTGCCGAAACCAGGTCAAACAGCATGGGGAGCGAGAGCGCAGAAACCATGTCAAGCAGCACCAGGAGAGAGAGCGCAGAAACCAGATCAAACAGCACCAGAAGAGAGAGCGCAGTAACCAGATCAAGCAGCACAGAGAGAGAGAGTGCAGAAAACAGGTCAAACAGCATGGGGAGCGAGAGTGCAGAAACCAGGTCAAGCAGCACAGGGAGAGAGAGAGCGCAGAAACCAGGTCAAACACCACCAGGAGAGAGAGCACAGAATCCTGATCAAACAGCACCAGGAGAGAGATTGCAGAAACCAGATCTAACAGCACGTGGACAAAGAGCACAGAAACCAGATCAAACAGCACAGGGAGAGAGAGAGCACAGAAACCAGATCAAACAGCACAGGGAGAGAGAGCGCAGAAACCAGATCAAACAGCCCAGGGAGAGGAAGAGTGCGGAAACCGGATCAAACTGCACAGGGAGAGAGAGTGCAGAAACCACATCAAACAGCACAGGGAGAGAGAGTGCAGAAACCAGGTCAAACTGCACAGGGAGAGAGAGTGCAGATACCAGATCAAACAGCACGGGGTGAGAGAGCGCAGAAATCAAATCAAACAGCACAGAGAGAGAGCACAGAAACCAGATCAAACAGCACATTGAGTGAGAAGGCGCAGAAACCAGATCAAACAGCACAGAGAGTGAGAAGGCGCAGAAACCAAATCAAACAGCACAGAGAGAGAGAGCACAGAAACCAGATCAAACAGCACATTGAGTGAGAAGGCGCAGAAACCAGATCAAACAGCACAGGGAGAGAGAGCACAGAATCCAGATCAAACAGCACAGGGAGAGAGATCGCAGAAACCAGATCTAACAGTACAGGGAGAGAAAGCGCAGAAACTAGATCAAACAGCACAGGGGGAGAGAGCACAGAGGCCAGATCAAACAGCACCAGGAGAGAGATCGCAGAAACCAGATCAAACAGCCCAGGGAGAGGGAGAGTGCGGAAACCGGATCAAACAGCACAGGGAGAGAGAGTGCAGAAACCAGGTCAAACATCATGGGGAGTGAGAGTGCAGAAACCAGGTCAAGCAGCACAGAGAGAGAGAGTGCAGAAACCAGGTCAAACAGCATGGGGAGCGAGAGTGCAGAAACCAGGTCAAGCAGCACAGGGAGAGAGAGCGCAGAAACCTGATCAAACACCACCAGGAGAGAGAGCGCAGAATCCAGATCTAACAACACGTGGACAAAGAGCACAGAAACCTGATCGAACAGCACAGGGAGAGAGAGAGCACAGAAACCAGATCAAGCAGCACAGGGAGAGAGAGCGCAGACACCAGATCAAACAGCACCAGGAAAGAGAGCACAGAAACCAGATCTAACAGCATGTGGACAAAGAGCACAGAAACCAGATCAAACAGCCCAGGGAGAGGGAGAGTGCGGAAACTGGATCAAACCGCACAGGGAGAGGGAGAGCGCAGAAACCAGGTCAAACAGCACAGGGAGAGAGAGCGCAGAAACCAGATCAAACAGCCCAGGGAGAGGGAGAGTGCGGAAACCGGATCAAACTGCACAGGGAGAGAGAGCACAGAAACCAGATCAAACAGCACAGGGAGAGAGATCGCAGAAACCAGATCTAACAGCACAGGGAGAGAAAGCGCAGAAACTAGATCAAACAGCACAGGGGGAGAGAGCACAGAGGCCAGATCAAACAGCACCAGTAGAGAGATCGCAGAAACCAGATCAAACAGCCCAGGGAGAGGGAGAGTGCGGAAACCGGATCAAACTGCACAGGGAGAGAGAGTGCAGAAACCAGGTCAAACAGCATGGGGAGTGAGAGCGTAGAAACCAGGTCAAGCAGCACAGAGAGAGAGAGTGCCGAAACCAGGTCAAACAGCATGGGGAGCGAGAGCGCAGAAACCATGTCAAGCAGCACAGGGAGAGAGAGCGCAGAAACCTGATCAAACAGCACCAGGAGAGAGAGCGCAGAAACCAGATCAAACAGCCCAGGGAGAGGGAGAGTGCGGAAACCGGATCAAACTGCACAGGGGGAGAGAGTGCAGAAACCAGGTCAAACAGCATGGGGAGAGAGAGCGCAGAAGCCAGGTCAAGCAGCACAGAGAGAGAGAGTGCAGAAAACAGGTCAAACAGCATGGGGAGCGAGAGTGCAGAAACCAGGTCAAGCAGCACAGGGAGAGAGAGCGCAGAAACCAGGTCAAACACCACCAGGAGAGAGAGCACAGAATCCTGATCAAACAGCACCAGGAGAGAGATTGCAGAAACCAGATCTAACAGCACGTGGACAAAGAGCATAGAAACCAGATCAAACAGCACAGGGAGAGAGAGAGCACAGAAACCAGATCAAACAGCACAGGGAGAGAGAGCGCAGAAACCAGATCAAACAGCCCAGGGAGAGGAAGAGTGCGGAAACCGGATCAAACTGCACAGGGAGAGAGAGTGCAGAAACCACATCAAACAGCACAGGGAGAGAGAGTGCAGAAACCAGGTCAAACTGCACAGGGAGAGAGAGTGCAGATACCAGATCAAACAGCACAGGGAGAGAGAGTGCAGACACCAGATCAAACAGCACAGGGAGAGAGAGTGCAGAAACCAGGTAAAGCAGAACAGGGAGAGAGAGCGCAGAAACCTGATCAAACAGCACCAGGAGTGAGAGCGCGGAAACCAGATCAAACAGCACAGGGAGAGAGACTGCAGGAACCAGGTCGAACAGCACAGGGAGAGAGAGAGCACAGAAACCAGATCAAACAGGACAGGGAGAGAGAGCGCAGAATCCAGATCAAACAGCACCAGGAGAGAGATCGCAGAAACCAGATCTAACAGCACGTGGACAAAGAGCACAGAAACCAGATCAAACAGCACAGGGAGAGAGAGAGCACAGAAACCAGATCAAACCGCACAGGGAGAGAGAGCGCAGAAACCAGATCAAACAGCACCAGGAGAGAGATCGCAGAAACCAGATCTAACAGCACGTGGACAAAGAGCACAGAAACCAGATCAAACAGCACAGGGAGAGAGAGCGCAGAAACCAGATCAAACAGCCCAGGGAGAGGGAGAGTGCGGAAACCGGATCAAACTGCACAGGGAGAGAGAGTGCAGAAACCAGGTCAAACAGCACAGGGAGACAGAGCGCTGAAACCAAATGAAACAGCATAGGATGGGGGTGAATGCAGAAACCGGAACAAAGTGCATTGGGAGAGGGAGCACAGAAACCAGATCGAACAGCAGCGGGAGAAAGAGCGCAGAAACCAGGTCAAACGGCACAGGGAGAGAGAGCGCAGAAACCAGATGAAACAGCCCAGGGAGAGGGAGAGTGCAGAAACCGGATCAAACTGCACCCGGAGAGACATCACGGAAACCAGATCTAACAGCACGTGGACAAAGAGCGCAGAAACCAAATCAAACAGCACAGGGTGGGGGTGAGTGCAGAAACCGGAACAAAGTGCTTTGGGAGAGGGAGCGCAGAAACCAGATCGAACAGCAGCGGGAGAGAGAGCGCAGAAACCAGGTCAAACGGCACAGGGAGAGAGAGTGGAGAAACCAGATCAAATAGCACAGAGAGAGAGAGCAGAGAAACCAAATCAAACACCACGGGGAGAGAGATCGCAGCAACCAGACCAAACAGCACAGGGGGAGAGAGCGCAGAGGCCAGATCAAACAGCATGGGGAGACAGAGCGCAGAAATCAAATCCAACAGCACAGGGAGTGAGCGCAGAAATTAGATAAGTCAGCAAAATGAGAGACAATACGGAAACCAAATCAAACAGCACAGGGAGAAAGCGCAGAAACCAGATCAAACAGCACAGGGAGAGAGAGCGCAGAAACCAGATCTAACAGCAAAGGGAGAGAGAGCACAGAAACCAGATCAAACAGCACAGGGAGACGGAGAGTGCAGAAACCGGATCAAACAGCACAAGGCGAGAGATCGCAGAAACCAGATCTAACAGCACGTGGACAAAGTGCACAGAAACCAGATCAAACAGCACAGGGAGAGAGAGAGAGAGCACAGAAACCAGATCAAACAGTACAGGGAGAGAGAGCGCAGAAACCAGATCTAACAGCACCAGGAGAGAGATCGCAGAAACCAGATCCAACAGCACGTGGACAAAGAGCACAGAAACCAGATCAAACAGCACAGGGAGAGACAGCGCATAAACCAGATCAAACAGCCCAGGGAGAGGGAGAGTGCAGAAACCGGATCAAACCGCAAAGGGAGAGAGAGTGCAGAAACCAGATCAAACAGCATGGGGAGAGAGAGCGCAGAAACCAGTCAAGCAGCACAGGGAGAGAGAGCGCAGAAACTAGATCAAACAGCACAGAGAGAGAGAGCACAGAAACCAGATCTAACAGCACCAGGAAGGGTTGAATAGAGAAACTGAATCAAACTGCAGAGGGAGAGAGAGCGCAGAAACCAGATAAAACAGCACAGGGAGAGAGAGCGCAGAAACCAGGTCAAACGGCACAGGGAGAGAGAGTGGAGAAACCAGATCAAATAGCACAGAGAGAGAGAGCAGAGAAACCAAATCAAACACCACGGGGAGAGAGATCGCAGCAACCAGACCAAACAGCACAGGGGGAGAGAGCGCAGAGGCCAGATCAAACAGCATGGGGAGACAGAGCGCAGAAATCAAATCCAACAGCACAGGGAGTGAGCGCAGAAATTAGATAAGTCAGCAAAATGAGAGACAATACGGAAACCAAATCAAACAGCACAGGGAGAAAGCGCAGAAACCAGATCAAACAGCACAGGGAGAGAGAGCGCAGAAACCAGATCTAACAGCAAAGGGATAGAGAGCACAGAAACCAGATCAAACAGCACAGGGAGACGGAGAGTGCAGAAACCGGATCAAACAGCACAAGGCGAGAGATCGCAGAAACCAGATCTAACAGCACGTGGACAAAGTGCACAGAAACCAGATCAAACAGCACAGGGAGAGAGAGAGAGAGCACAGAAACCAGATCAAACAGTACAGGGAGAGAGAGCGCAGAAACCAGATCAAACAGCGCAGGGAGAGAGATCGCAGAAACCAGATCCAACAGCACGTGGACAAAGAGCACAGAAACCAGATCAAACAGCACAGGGAGAGAGAGAGAGTGCAGAAACCAGATCAAACAGCCCAGGGAGAGGGAGAGTGCAGAAACCGGATCAAACCGCACCCGAAGAGATATCACGGAAACCAGATCTAACAGCACGTGGACAAGGAGCGCAGAAACCAAATCAAACAGCACAGGGTGGGGGTGAATGCAGAAACCGGAACAAAGTGCTTTGGGAGAGGGAGCGCAGAAACCAGATCGAACAGCAGTGGGAGAGAGAGCGCAGAAACCAGGTCAAACGGCATAGGGAGAGAGAGCGCAGAAACCAGATCAAACAGCACAGAGAGTGAGAAGGCGCAGAAACCAAATCAAACAGCACAGAGAGAGAGAGCACAGAAACCAGATCAAACAGCACATTGAGTGAGAAGGCGCAGAAACCAGATCAAACAGCACAGGGAGAGAGAGCACAGAATCCAGATCAAACAGCACAGGGAGAGAGATCGCAGAAACCAGATCTAACAGCACAGGGAGAGAAAGCGCAGAAACTAGATCAAACAGCACAGGGGGAGAGAGCACAGAGGCCAGATCAAACAGCACCAGGAGAGAGATCGCAGAAACCAGATCAAACAGCCCAGGGAGAGGGAGAGTGCGGAAACCGGATCAAACAGCACAGGGAGAGAGAGTGCAGAAACCAGGTCAAACAGCATGGGGAGTGAGAGCGCAGAAACCAGGTCAAGCAGCACAGAGAGAGAGAGTGCAGAAACCAGGTCAAACAGCATGGGGAGCGAGAGTGCAGAAACCAGGTCAAGCAGCACAGGGAGAGAGAGCGCAGAAACCTGATCAAACACCACCAGGAGCGAGAGCGCAGAATCCAGATCTAACAACACGTGGACAAAGAGCACAGAAACCTGATCGAACAGCACAGGGAGAGAGAGAGCACAGAAACCAGATCAAACAGCACAGGGAGAGAGAGCGCAGAAACCAGATCAAACAGCACCAGGAAAGAGAGCACAGAAACCAGATCTAACAGCACGTGGACAAAGAGCACAGAAACCAGATCAAACAGCCCAGGGAGAGGGAGAGTGCGGAAACTGGATCAAACCGCACAGGGAGAGAGAGCGCAGAAACCAGGTCAAACAGCACAGGGAGAGAGAGCGCAGAAACCAGATCAAACAGCCCAGGGAGAGGGAGAGTGCGGAAACCGGATCAAACTGCACAGGGAGAGAGAGTGCAGACACCAGGTCAAACAGCATGGGGAGTGAGAGCGCAGAAACCAGGTCAAGCAGCACATGAGAGAGAGAGTGCCGAAACCAGGTCAAACAGCATGGGGAGCGAGAGTGCAGAAACCAGGTCAAGCAGCACAGGGAGAGAGAGCGCAGAAACCTGATCAAACAGCACCAGGAGAGAGAGCGCAGAAACCAGATTAAACAGCCCAGGGAGAGGGAGAGTGCGGAAACCGGATCAAACTGCACAGGGGGAGAGAGTGCAGAAACCAGGTCAAACAGCATGGGGAGAGAGAGCGCAGAAACCAGGTCAAGCAGCACAGAGAGAGAGAGTGCAGAAAACAGGTCAAACAGCATGGGGAGCGAGAGTGCAGAAACCAGGTCAAGCAGCACCAGGAGAGAGAGCGCAGAAACCAGGTCAAACAGCACAGGGAGAGAGACGCAGAAACCAGATCAAACAGCCCAGGGAGAGGGAGAGTGCGGAAACCGGATCAAACTGCACAGGGAGAGAGAGTGCAGAAACCAGTTCAAACAGCACAGGGAGACAGAGCGCTGAAACCAAATCAAACAGCATAGGGTGGGGGTGAATGCAGAAACCGGAACAAAGTGCATTGGGAGAGGGAGCACAGAAACCAGATCGAACAGCAGCGGGAGAAAGAGCGCAGAAACCAGGTCAAACGGCACAGGGAGAGAGAGCGCAGAAACCAGATGAAACAGCCCAGGGAGAGGGAGAGTGCAGAAACCGGATCAAACTGCACCCGGAGAGACATCACGGAAACCAGATCTAACAGCACGTGGACAAAGAGCGCAGAAACCAAATCAAACAGCACAGGGTGGGGGTGAGTGCAGAAACCGGAACAAAGTGCTTTGGGAGAGGGAGCGCAGAAACCAGATCGAACAGCAGCGGGAGAGAGAGCGCAGAAACCAGGTCAAACGGCACAGGGAGAGAGAGTGGAGAAACCAGATCAAATAGCACAGAGAGAGAGAGCAGAGAAACCAAATCAAACACCACGGGGAGAGAGATCGCAGCAACCAGACCAAACAGCACAGGGGGAGAGAGCGCAGAGGCCAGATCAAACAGCATGGGGAGACAGAGCGCAGAAATCAAATCCAACAGCAAAGGGAGTGAGCGCAGAAATTAGATAAGTCAGCAAAATGAGAGACAATACGGAAACCAAATCAAACAGCACAGGGAGAAAGCGCAGAAACCAGATCAAACAGCACAGGGAGAGAGAGCGCAGAAACCAGATCTAACAGCAAAGGGAGAGAGAGCACAGAAACCAGATCAAACAGCACAGGGAGACGGAGAGTGCAGAAACCGGATCAAACAGCACAAGGCGAGAGATCGCAGAAACCAGATCTAACAGCACGTGGACAAAGTGCACAGAAACCAGATCAAACAGCACAGGGAGAGAGAGAGAGAGCACAGAAACCAGATCAAACAGTACAGGGAGAGAGAGCGCAGAAACCAGATCAAACAGCACCAGGAGAGAGATCGCAGAAACCAGATCCAACAGCACGTGGACAAAGAGCACAGAAACCAGATCAAACAGCACAGGGAGAGAGAGAGAGTGCAGAAACCAGATCAAACAGCCCAGGGAGAGGGAGAGTGCAGAAACCGGATCAAACCGCACCCGAAGAGATATCACGGAAACCAGATCTAACAGCACGTGGACAAGGAGCGCAGAAACCAAATCAAACAGCACAGGGTGGGGGTGAGTGCAGAAACCGGAACAAAGTGCTTTGGGAGAGGGAGCGCAGAAACCAGATCGAACTGCAGCGGGAGAGAGTGCGCAGAAACCAGGTCAAACGGCATAGGGAGAGAGAGCGCAGAAACCAGATCAAACAGCACAGAGAGTGAGAAGGTGCAGAAACCAAATCAAACAGCACAGAGAGAGAGAGCACAGAAACCAGATCAAACAGCACATTGAGTGAGAAGGCGCAGAAACCAGATCAAATAGCACAGGGAGAGAGAGCACAGAGTCCAGATCAAACAGCACAGGGAGAGAGATCGCAGAAACCAGATCTAACAGCACAGGGAGAGAAAGCGCAGAAACTAGATCAAACAGCACAGGGGGAGAGAGCACAGAGGCCAGATCAAACAGCACCAGGAGAGAGATCGCAGAAACCAGATCAAAAAGCCCAGGGAGAGGGAGAGTGCGGAAACCGGATCAAACAGCACAGGGAGAGAGAGTGCAGAAACCAGGTCAAACAGCATGGGGAGTGAGAGCGCAGAAACCAGGTCAAGCAGCACAGAGAGAGAGAGTGCAGAAACCAGGTCAAACAGCATGGGGAGCGAGAGTGCAGAAACCAGGTCAAGCAGCACAGGGAGAGAGAGCGCAGAAACCTGATCAAACACCACCAGGAGCGAGAGCGCAGAATCCAGATCTAACTACACGTGGACAAAGAGCACAGAAACCTGATCGAACAGCACAGGGAGAGAGAGAGCACAGAAACCAGATCAAACAGCACAGGGAGAGAGAGCGCAGAAACCAGATCAAACAGCACCAGGAAAGAGAGCACAGAAACCAGATCTAACAGCACGTGGACAAAGAGCACAGAAACCAGATCAAACAGCCCAGGGAGAGGGAGAGTGCGGAAACTGGATCAAACCGCACAGGGAGAGAGAGCGCAGAAACCAGGTCAAACAGCACAGGGAGAGAGAGCGCAGAAACCAGATCAAACAGCCCAGGGAGAGGGAGAGTGCGGAAACCGGATCAAACTGCACAGGGAGAGAGAGTGCAGACACCAGGTCAAACAGCATGGGGAGTGAGAGCGCAGAAACCAGGTCAAGCAGCACAGAGAGAGAGAGTGCCGAAACCAGGTCAAACAGCATGGGGAGCGAGAGTGCAGAAACCAGGTCAAGCAGCACAGGGAGAGAGAGCGCAGAAACCTGATCAAACAGCACCAGGAGAGAGAGCGCAGAAACCAGATCAAACAGCCCAGGGAGAGGGAGAGTGCGGAAACCGGATCAAACTGCACAGGGGGAGAGAGTGCAGAAACCAGGTCAAACAGCATGGGGAGAGAGAGCGCAGAAACCAGGTCAAGCAGCACAGAGAGAGAGAGTGCAGAAAACAGGTCAAACAGCATGGGGAGCGAGAGTGCAGAAACCAGGTCAAGCAGCACCAGGAGAGAGAGCGCAGAAACCAGGTCAAACACCACCAGGAGAGAGAGCACAGAATCCAGATCAAACAGCACCAGAAGAGAGATTGCAGAAACCAGATCTAACAGCACGTGGACAAAGAGCACAGAAACCAGATCAAACAGCACAGGGAGAGAGAGAGCACAGAAACCAGATCAAACAGCACAGGGAGAGAGAGCGCAGAAACCAGATCAAACAGCCCAGGGAGAGGGAGAGTGCGGAAACCGGATCAAACTGCACAGGGAGAGAGAGTGCAGAAACCACATCAAACAGCACAGGGAGAGTGAGTGCAGAAACCAGGTCAAACTGCACAGGGAGAGAGAGTGCAGATACCAGATCAAACAGCACAGGGAGAGAGAGTGCAGAAACCAGATCAAACAGCACAGGGAGAGAGAGTGCAGAAACCAGGTAAAGCAGAACAGGGAGAGAGAGCGCAGAAACCTGATCAAACAGCACCAGGAGTGAGAGCGTGGAAACCAGATCAAACAGCACAGGGAGAGAGACTGCAGGAACCAGGTCGAACAGCACAGGGAGAGAGAGAGCACAGAAACCAGATCAAACAGGACAGGGAGAGAGAGCGCAGAATCCAGATCAAACAGCACCAGGAGAGAGATCGCAGAAACCAGATCTAACAGCACGTGGACAAAGAGCACAGAAACCAGATCAAACAGCACAGGGAGAGAGAGCGCAGAAACCAGATCAAACAGCCCAGGGAGAGGGAGAGTGCGGAAACCGGATCAAACTGCACAGGGAGAGAGATCGCAGAAACCAGGTCAAACAGCATGGGGAGAGAGAGTGCAGAAACCAGATCTAACAGCACGTGGACAAAGAGCACAGAAACCAGATCAAACAGCACAGGGAGAGAGAGAGCACAGAAACCAGATCAAACCGCACAGGGAGAGAGAGCGCAGAAACCAGATCAAACAGCACCAGGAGAGAGATCGCAGAAACCAGATCTAACAGCACGTGGACAAAGAGCACAGAAACCAGATCAAACAGCACAGGGAGAAAGAGCGCAGAAACCAGATCAAACAGCCCAGGGAGAGGGAGAGTGCGGAAACTGGGTCAAACTGCACAGGGAGAGAGAGTGCAGAAACCAGGTCAAACAGCACAGGGAGACAGAGCGCTGAAACCAACTCAAACAGCCCAGGGAGAGGGAGAGTGCAGAAACCGGATCAAACTGCACCCGGAGAGAGATCACGGAAACCAGATCTAACAGCACGTGGACAAAGAGCGCAGAAACCAAATCAAACAGCACAGGGTGGGGGTGAGTGCAGAAACCGGAACAAAGTGCTTTGGGAGAGGGAGCGCAGAAACCAGATCGAACAGCAGCGGGAGAGAGAGCGCAGAAACCAGGTCAAACGGCACAGGGAGAGAGAGTGGAGAAACCAGATCAAATAGCACAGAGAGAGAGAGCAGAGAAACCAAATCAAACACCACGGGGAGAGAGATCGCAGCAACCAGACCAAACAGCACAGGGGGAGAGAGCGCAGAGGCCAGATCAAACAGCATGGGGGGACAGAGCGCAGAAATCAAATCCAACAGCACAGGGAGTGAGCGCAGAAATGAGATAAGTCAGCAAAGTGAGAGACAATACAGAAACCAAATCAAACAGCACAGGGAGAAAGCGCAGAAACCAGATCAAACAGCACAGGGAGAGAGAGCGCAGAAACCAGATCTAACAGCAAAGGGATAGAGAGCACAGAAACCAGATCAAACAGCACAGGGAGACGGAGAGTGCAGAAACCGGATCAAACAGCACAAGGCGAGAGATCGCAGAAACCAGATCTAACAGCACGTGGACAAAGTGCACAGAAACCAGATCAAACAGCACAGGGAGAGAGAGAGAGAGCACAGAAACCAGATCAAACAGTACAGGGAGAGAGAGCGCAGAAACCAGATCAAACAGCACAGGGAGAGAGATCGCAGAAACCAGATCCAACAGCACGTGGACAAAGAGCACAGAAACCAGATCAAACAGCACAGGGAGAGAGAGAGAGTGCAGAAACCAGATCAAACAGCCCAGGGAGAGGGAGAGTGCAGAAACCGGATCAAACCGCACCCGAAGAGATATCACAGAAACCAGATCTAACAGCACGTGGACAAAGAGCGCAGAAACCAAATCAAACAGCACAGAGAGAGAGAGCACAGAAACCAGATCAAACAGCACATTGAGTGAGAAGGCGCAGAAACCAGATCAAACAGCACAGGGAGAGAGAGCACAGAATCCAGATCAAACAGCACAGGGAGAGAGATCGCAGAAACCAGATCTAACAGCACAGGGAGAGAAAGCGCAGAAACTAGATCAAACAGCACAGGGGGAGAGAGCACAGAGGCCAGATCAAACAGCACCAGGAGAGAGATCGCAGAAACCAGATCAAACAGCCCAGGGAGAGGGAGAGTGCGGAAACCGGATCAAACGGCACAGGGAGAGAGAGTGCAGAAACCAGGACAAACAGCATGGGGAGTGAGAGCGCAGAAACCAGGTCAAGCAGCACAGAGAGAGAGAGTGCAGAAACCAGGTCAAACAGCATGGGGAGCGAGAGTGCAGAAACCAGGTCAAGCAGCACAGGGAGAGAGAGCGCAGAAACCTGATCAAACAGCACCAGGAGAGAGAGCGCAGAAACCAGATCAAACAGCCCAGGGAGAGGGAGAGTGCGGAAACCGGATCAAACTGCACAGGGGGAGAGAGTGCAGAAACCAGGTCAAACAGCATGGGGAGAGAGAGCGCAGAAACCAGGTCAAGCAGCACAGAGAGAGAGAGTGCAGAAAACAGGTCAAACAGCATGGGGAGCGAGAGTGCAGAAACCAGGTCAAGCAGCACCAGGAGAGAGAGCGCAGAAACCAGGTCAAACAGCACAGGGAGAGAGAGCGCAGAAACCAGATCAAACAGCCCAGGGAGAGGGAGAGTGCGGAAACCGGATCAAACTGCACAGGGAGAGAGAGTGCAGAAACCAGGTCAAACAGCACAGGGAGACAGAGCGCTGAAACCAAATCAAACAGCATAGGGTGGGGGTGAATGCAGAAACCGGGACAAAGTGCATTGGGAGAGGGAGCACAGAAACCAGATCGAACAGCAGCGGGAGAAAGAGCGCAGAAACCAGGTCAAACGGCACAGGGAGAGAGAGCGCTGAAACCAGATGAAACAGCCCAGGGAGAGGGAGAGTGCAGAAACCGGATCAAACTGCACCCGGAGAGACATCACGGAAACCAGATCTAACAGCACGTGGACAAAGAGCACAGAAACCTGATCGAACAGCACAGGGAGAGAGAGAGCACAGAAACCAGATCAAACAGCACAGGGAGAGAGAGCGCAGAAACCAGATCAAACAGCACCAGGAAAGAGAGCACAGAAACCAGATCTAACAGCACGTGGACAAAGAGCACAGAAACCAGATCAAACAGCCCAGGGAGAGGGAGAGTGCGGAAACTGGATCAAACCGCACAGGGAGAGAGAGCGCAGAAACCAGGTCAAACAGCACAGGGAGAGAGAGCGCAGAAACCAGATCAAACAGCCCAGGGAGAGGGAGAGTGCGGAAACCGGATCAAACTGCACAGGGAGAGAGAGTGCAGACACCAGGTCAAACAGCATGGGGAGTGAGAGCGCAGAAACCAGGTCAAGCAGCACAGAGAGAGAGAGTGCCGAAACCAGGTCAAACAGCATGGGGAGCGAGAGTGCAGAAACCAGGTCAAGCAGCACAGGGAGAGAGAGCGCAGAAACCTGATCAAACAGCACCAGGAGAGAGAGCGCAGAAACCAGATCAAACAGCCCAGGGAGAGGGAGAGTGCGGAAACCGGATCAAACTGCACAGGGGGAGAGAGTGCAGAAACCAGGTCAAACAGCATGGGGAGAGAGAGCGCAGAAACCAGGTCAAGCAGCACAGAGAGAGAGAGTGCAGAAAACAGGTCAAACAGCATGGGGAGCGAGAGTGCAGAAACCAGGTCAAGCAGCACAGGGAGAGAGAGCGCAGAAACCTGATCAAACACCACCAGGAGAGAGATTGCAGAAACCAGATCTAACAGCACGTGGACAAAGAGCACAGAAACCAGATCAAACAGCACAGGGAGAGAGAGAGCACAGAAACCAGATCAAACAGCACAGGGAGAGAGAGCGCAGAAACCAGATCAAACAGCCCAGGGAGAGGGAGAGTGCGGAAACCGGATCAAACTGCACAGGGAGAGAGAGTGCAGAAACCACATCAAACAGCACAGGGAGAGAGAGTGCAGAAACCAGGTCAAACTGCACAGGGAGAGAGAGTGCAGATACCAGATCAAACAGCACAGGGAGAGAGAGTGCAGAAACCAGATCAAACAGCACAGGGAGAGAGAGTGCAGAAACCAGGTAAAGCAGAACAGGGAGAGAGAGCGCAGAAACCTGATCAAACAGCACCAGGAGTGAGAGCGTGGAAACCAGATCAAACAGCACAGGGAGAGAGACTGCAGGAACCAGGTCGAACAGCACAGGGAGAGAGAGAGCACAGAAACCAGATCAAACAGGACAGGGAGAGAGAGCGCAGAATCCAGATCAAACAGCACCAGGAGAGAGATCGCAGAAACCAGATCTAACAGCACGTGGACAAAGAGCACAGAAACCAGATCAAACAGCACAGGGAGAGAGAGCGCAGAAACCAGATCAAACAGCCCAGGGAGAGGGAGAGTGCGGAAACCGGATCAAACTGCACAGGGAGAGAGATCGCAGAAACCAGGTCAAACAGCATGGGGAGAGAGAGTGCAGAAACCAGATCTAACAGCACGTGGACAAAGAGCACAGAAACCAGATCAAACAGCACAGGGAGAGAGAGAGCACAGAAACCAGATCAAACCGCACAGGGAGAGAGAGCGCAGAAACCAGATCAAACAGCACCAGGAGAGAGATCGCAGAAACCAGATCTAACAGCACGTGGACAAAGAGCACAGAAACCAGATCAAACAGCACAGGGAGAAAGAGCGCAGACACCAGATCAAACAGCCCAGGGAGAGGGAGAGTGCGGAAACCGGGTCAAACTGCACAGGGAGAGAGAGTGCAGAAACCAGGTCAAACAGCACAGGGAGACAGAGCGCTGAAACCAACTCAAACAGCCCAGGGAGAGGGAGAGTGCAGAAACCGGATCAAACTGCACCCGGAGAGACATCACGGAAACCAGATCTAACAGCACGTGGACAAAGAGCGCAGAAACCAAATCAAACAGCACAGGGTGGGGGTGAGTGCAGAAACCGGAACAAAGTGCTTTGGGAGAGGGAGCGCAGAAACCAGATCGAACAGCAGCGGGAGAGAGAGCGCAGAAACCAGGTCAAACGGCACAGGGAGAGAGAGTGGAGAAACCAGATCAAATAGCACAGAGAGAGAGAGCAGAGAAACCAAATCAAACACCACGGGGAGAGAGATCGCAGCAACCAGACCAAACAGCACAGGGGGAGAGAGCGCAGAGGCCAGATCAAACAGCATGGGGGGACAGAGCGCAGAAATCAAATCCAACAGCACAGGGAGTGAGCGCAGAAATGAGATAAGTCAGCAAAGTGAGAGACAATACAGAAACCAAATCAAACAGCACAGGGAGAAAGCGCAGAAACCAGATCAAACAGCACAGGGAGAGAGAGCGCAGAAACCAGATCTAACAGCAAAGGGATAGAGAGCACAGAAACCAGATCAAACAGCACAGGGAGACGGAGAGTGCAGAAACCGGATCAAACAGCACAAGGCGAGAGATCGCAGAAACCAGATCTAACAGCACGTGGACAAAGTGCACAGAAACCAGATCAAACAGCACAGGGAGAGAGAGAGAGAGCACAGAAACCAGATCAAACAGTACAGGGAGAGAGAGCGCAGAAACCAGATCAAACAGCACAGGGAGAGAGATCGCAGAAACCAGATCCAACAGCACGTGGACAAAGAGCACAGAAACCAGATCAAACAGCACAGGGAGAGAGAGAGAGTGCAGAAACCAGATCAAACAGCCCAGGGAGAGGGAGAGTGCAGAAACCGGATCAAACCGCACCCGAAGAGATATCACAGAAACCAGATCTAACAGCACGTGGACAAAGAGCGCAGAAACCAAATCAAACAGCACAGAGAGAGAGAGCACAGAAACCAGATCAAACAGCACATTGAGTGAGAAGGCGCAGAAACCAGATCAAACAGCACAGGGAGAGAGAGCACAGAATCCAGATCAAACAGCACAGGGAGAGAGATCGCAGAAACCAGATCTAACAGCACAGGGAGAGAAAGCGCAGAAACTAGATCAAACAGCACAGGGGGAGAGAGCACAGAGGCCAGATCAAACAGCACCAGGAGAGAGATCGCAGAAACCAGATCAAACAGCCCAGGGAGAGGGAGAGTGCGGAAACCGGATCAAACGGCACAGGGAGAGAGAGTGCAGAAACCAGGTCAAACAGCATGGGGAGTGAGAGCGCAGAAACCAGGTCAAGCAGCACAGAGAGAGAGAGTGCAGAAACCAGGTCAAACAGCATGGGGAGCGAGAGTGCAGAAACCAGGTCAAGCAGCACAGGGAGAGAGAGCGCAGAAACCTGATCAAACAGCACCAGGAGAGAGAGCGCAGAAACCAGATCAAACAGCCCAGGGAGAGGGAGAGTGCGGAAACCGGATCAAACTGCACAGGGGGAGAGAGTGCAGAAACCAGGTCAAACAGCATGGGGAGAGAGAGCGCAGAAACCAGGTCAAGCAGCACAGAGAGAGAGAGTGCAGAAAACAGGTCAAACAGCATGGGGAGCGAGAGTGCAGAAACCAGGTCAAGCAGCACCAGGAGAGAGAGCGCAGAAACCAGGTCAAACAGCACAGGGAGAGAGAGCGCAGAAACCAGATCAAACAGCCCAGGGAGAGGGAGAGTGCGGAAACCGGATCAAACTGCACAGGGAGAGAGAGTGCAGAAACCAGGTCAAACAGCACAGGGAGACAGAGCGCTGAAACCAAATCAAACAGCATAGGGTGGGGGTGAATGCAGAAACCGGGACAAAGTGCATTGGGAGAGGGAGCACAGAAACCAGATCGAACAGCAGCGGGAGAAAGAGCGCAGAAACCAGGTCAAACGGCACAGGGAGAGAGAGCGCTGAAACCAGATGAAACAGCCCAGGGAGAGGGAGAGTGCAGAAACCGGATCAAACTGCACCCGGAGAGACATCACGGAAACCAGATCTAACAGCACGTGGACAAAGAGAGCAGAAACCAAATCAAACAGCACAGGGTGGGGGTGAGTGCAGAAACCGGAACAAAGTGCTTTGGGAGAGGGAGCGCAGAAACCAGATCGAACAGCAGCGGGAGAGAGAGCGCAGAAACCAGGTCAAACGGCACAGGGAGAGAGAGTGGAGAAACCAGATCAAATAGCACAGAGAGAGAGCAGAGAAACCAAATCAAACACCACGGGGAGAGAGATCGCAGCAACCAGACCAAACAGCACAGGGGGAGAGAGCGCAGAGGCCAGATCAAACAGCATGGGGAGACAGAGCGCAGAAATCAAATCCAACAGCACAGGGAGTGAGCGCAGAAATTAGATAAGTCAGCAAAATGAGAGACAATACGGAAACCAAATCAAACAGCACAGGGAGAAAGCGCAGAAACCAGATCAAACAGCACAGGGAGAGAGAGCGCAGAAACCAGATCTAACAGCAAAGGGAGAGAGAGCACAGAAACCAGATCAAACAGCACAGGGAGACGGAGAGTGCAGAAACCGGATCAAACAGCACAAGGCGAGAGATCGCAGAAACCAGATCTAACAGCACGTGGACAAAGTGCACAGAAACCAGATCAAACAGCACAGGGAGAGAGATAGAGAGCACAGAAACCAGATCAAACAGTACAGGGAGAGAGAGCGCAGAAACCAGATCAAACAGCACCAGGAGAGAGATCGCAGAAACCAGATCCAACAGCACGTGGACAAAGAGCACAGAAACCAGATCAAACAGCACAGGGAGAGAGAGAGAGTGCAGAAACCAGATCAAACAGCCCAGGGAGAGGGAGAGTGCAGAAACCGGATCAAACTGCACCCGAAGAGATATCACGGTAACCAGATCTAACAGCACGTGGACAAGGAGCGCAGAAACCAAATCAAACAGCACAGGGTGGGGGTGAGTGCAGAAACCGGAACAAAGTGCTTTGGGAGAGGGAGCGCAGAAACCAGATCGAACAGCAGCGGGAGAGAGTGCGCAGAAACCAGGTCAAACGGCATAGGGAGAGAGAGCGCAGAAACCAGATCAAACAGCACAGAGAGAGAGAGCACAGAAACCAGATCAAACAGCACATTGAGTGAGAAGGCGCAGAAACCAGATCAAACAGCACAGGGAGAGAAAGCACAGAATCCAGATCAAACAGCACAGGGAGAGAGATCGCAGAAACCAGATCTAACAGCACAGGGAGAGAGAGCACAGAAACCAGATCAAACAGCGCAGGGAGAGGGAAGTGCGGAAACCGGATCAAACTGCACAGAGAGTGAGAAGGCGCAGAAATCAAATCAAACAGCACAGAGAGAGAGAGCACAGAAACCAGATCAAACAGCACATTGAGTGAGAATGCGGAGAAACCAGATCAAACAGCACAGAGAGAGAGAGCGCAGAAACCAGATCTAACAGCACCAGAAAGGGTTGAATAGAGAAACTGAATCAAACTGCAGAGGGAGAGAGAGCGCAGAAACCAGATAAAACAGCACAGGGAGAGAGAGCGCAGAAACCAGATCAAACAGCACAGGGGGAGAGATCGCAGAAACCAGGTCAAACAGCACAGGGACAGAGAGCGCAGAGGCCAGATCAAACAGCACCAGGAGAGAGATCGCAGAAACCAGACCAAACAGCACAGGGGGAGAGAGCGCAGAGGCCAGATCAAACAGCACCAGGAGAGAGATCGCAGAAACCAGACCAAACAGCACAGGGGGAGAGAGCGCAGAGGCCAGATCAAACAGCACAGGGAGAGAGATCGCAGAAACCAGATCTAACAGCACGTGGACAAAGTGCACAGAAACCAGATCAAACAGCACAGGGAGAGAGAGCACAGAAACCAGATCAAACAGCGCAGGGAGAGGGAAGTGCGGAAACCGGATCAAACTGCACAGGGAGAGAGAGTGCAGAAACCAGGTCAAACAGCATGGGGAGCGAGAGTGCAGAAACCAGGTCAAGCTGCACAGGGAGAGGGAGAGTGCAGAAACCGGAACAAAGTGCATTGGGAGAGGGAGCGCAGAAACCAGATCGAACAGCACAGGGAGAGAGAGTGCAGAAACCGGATCAAACCACACCCAGAGAGAGATTGCAGAAACCAGATCAAACAGCACGTGGACAGAGATTGCAGTAACCAGATCTAACAGCACGTGGACAAAGAGCACAGAAACCAGATCAAACAGCACAGGGAGAGAGAGAGCACAGAAACCAGATCAAACAGCACAGGGAGAGAGAGCGCAGAAACCAGATCAAACAGCACCAGGAGAGAGATCGCAGAAACCAGATCTAACAGCACGTGGACAAAGAGCACAGAAACCAGATCAAACAGCACAGGGAGAGAGAGTGCAGAAACCAGGTCAAATAGCACAGGGAGACAGAGCGCAGAAAACAAATCAAACAGCACAGGTTGGGGGTGAGTGCAGAAACCGGAACAAAGTGCATTGGGAGAGGGAGCGCAGAAACCAGATCGAACAGCACAGGGAGAGAGAGTGCAGAAACCGGATCAAACGGCACAGGGAGAGAGAGCACAGAAACCAGATCAAACAGCACAGAGAGAGAGAGCAGAGAAACCAAACCAAACACCACGGGGAGAGAGATCGCAGCAACCAGACCAAACAGCACAGGGGGAGAGAGCGCAGAGGCCAGATCAAACAGCATGGGGAGACAGAGGGCAGAAATCAAATCCAACAGCACAGGGAGTGAGCGCAGAAATCAGATAAGTCAGCAAAGGGAGAGACAATACGGAAACCAAATCAAACAGCACAGGGAGAAAGCGCAGAAACCAGATCAAACAGCACAGGGAGAGAGAGCGCAGAAACCAGATCTAACAGCACAGGGAGAGGGAGAGTGCAGAAACCAGATCTAACAGTACGTGGACAAAGTGCGCAGAAACCAGATCAAACAGCACAGGGAGAGAGAGAGAGCGCAGAAATCAAATCAAACAGCACAGGGAGGGAGCGCAGAAATCAGATAAGACAGCAAAGGGAGAGACAATACAGAAACCAGATCAAAAACCACAGGGAGAGAAAGCGCAGAAATCAGATAAAACAGCAAAGGGAGAGAGAGTGCAGAAACCTGATCAAACAGCACCAGGAGAGAGATTGCAGAAACCAGATCAAACAGCACGTGGACAAAGAGCACAGAAACCAGATTAAACAGCACAGGGAGAGAGAGAGCACAGAAACCAGATCAAACAGCACAGGGAGAGAGAGCGCAGAAACCAGATCAAACAGCAAAGGGAGAGAGAGCACAGAAACCAGATCAAACAGCACAGGGAGAGGGAGAGTGCAGAAACCAGATCTAACAGCACGTGGACAAAGTGCACAGAAACCAGATCAAACAGCACAGGGAGAGAGAGAGAGCGCAGAAATCAAATCAAACAGCACAGGGAGGGAGCGCAGAACTCAGATAAGACAGCAAAGGGAGAGACAATACAGAAACCAGATCAAAAACCACAGGGAGAGAAAGCGCAGAAATCAGACCAAACAGCACAGGGGGAGAGAGTGCAGAAACCTGATCAAACAGCACCAGGAGAGAGATCGCAGAAACCAGATCTAACAGCACGTGGACAAAGTGCACAGAAACCAGATCAAACAGCACAGGGAGAGAGAGCACAGAAACCAGATCAAACAGCGCAGGGAGAGGGAGAGTGCGGAAACCGGATCAAACTGCACAGGGAGAGAGAGTGCAGAAACCAGGTCAAACAGCATGGGGAGCGAGAGTGCAGAAACCAGGTCAAGCAGCACAGGGAGAGGGAGAGTGCAGAAACCGGAACAAAGTGCATTGGGAGAGGGAGCGCAGAAACCAGATCGAACAGCCCAGGGAGAGAGAGTGCAGAAACTGGATCAAACCACACCCGGTGAGAGATTGCAGAAACCAGATCTAACAGCACGTGGACAAAGAGCACAAAAACCAGATCAAACAGCACAGGGAGAGAGAGAGCGCAGAAACCAGATCAAACAGCACCAGGAGAGAGATCGCAGAAACCAGATCTAACAGCACGTGGACAAAGAGCACAGAAACCAGGTCAAATAGCACAGGGAGAGAGAGCGCAGAAAACAAATCAAACAGCACAGGGTGGGGGTGAATGCAGAAACCGGAACAAAGTGCATTGGGAGAGGGAGCGCAGAAACCAGATCGAACAGCAGCGGGAGAGAGAGCGCAGAAACCAGATCAAACATCACAGAGAGAGAGAGCAGAGTAACCAAATCAAACACCACGGGGAGAGAGATCGCAGAAACCAGACCAAACAGCACAGGGGGAGAGAGCGCACAGGCCAGATCAAACAGCACGGGGAGACAGAGCGCAGAAACCAAATCAAACAGCACAGGGTGGGGCTGAGTGCAGAAACCGGAACAAAGTGCATTGGGAGAGGGAGCGCTGAAACCAGATCGAACAGCACAGGGAGAGAGAGTGCAGAAACCGGATCAAACGGCACAGGGAGAGAGAGCGCAGAAACCAGATCAAACAGCACAGAGAGAGAGAGCAGAGAAACCAAACCAAACACCACGGGGAGAGAGATCGCAGCAACCAGACCAAACAGCACAGGGGGAGAGAGCGCACAGGCCAGATCAAACAGCATGGGGAGACAGAGGGCAGAAATCAAATCCAACAGCACAGGGAGTGAGCGCAGAAATCAGATAAGTCAGCAAAGGGAGAGACAATACGGAAACCAAATCAAACAGCAAAGGGACAGAGAGCGCAGAAACCAGATCAAACAGCAAAGGGAGAGGGAGAGTGCAGAAACCAGATCTAACAGTAGGTGGACAAAGTGCACAGAAACCAGATCAAACAGCACAGGGAGAGAGAGAGAGCGCAGAAATCAAATCAAACAGCACAGGGAGGGAGCGCAGAAATCAGATAAGACAGCAAAGGGAGAGACAATACAGAAACCAGATCAAAAACCACAGGGAGAGAAAGCGCAGAAATCAGATAAAACAGCAAAGGGAGAGAGAGTGCAGAAACCTGATCAAACAGCACGTGGACAAAGAGCACAGAAACCAGATTAAACAGCACAGGGAGAGAGAGAGCACAGAAACCAGATCAAACAGCACCAGGAGAGAGAGCGCATAAACCAGATCAAACAGCACCAGGAGAGAGATCGCAGAAACCAGATCTAACAGCACGTGGACAAAGAGCACAGAAACCAGATCAAACAGCACAGGGACAGAGAGTGCAGAAACCAGGTCAAATAGCACAGGAAGACAGAGCGCAGAAAACAAATCAAACAGCACAGGGTTGGGGTGAATGCAGAAACTGGAACAAAGTGCATTGGGAGAGGGAGCGCAGAAACCAGATCGAACAGCAGCGGGAGAGAGAGCGCAGAAACCAGATCAAACATCACAGAGAGAGAGAGCAGAGTCATCAAATCAAACACCACGGGGAGAGAGATCGCAGAAACCAGACCAAACAGCACAGGGGGAGAGAGCGCAGAGGCCAGATCAAACAGCACGGGAAGACAGAGCGCAGAAACCAAATCAAACAGCACAGGGTGGGGGTGAGTGCAGAAACCGGAACAAAGTGCATTGGGAGAGGGAGCGCAGAAACCAGATCGAATAGCACAGGGAGAGAGAGTACATAAACCGGATCAAACTACACCCGGAGAGAGATCACAGAAACCAGATCTAACAGCACGTGGACAAAGTGCACAGAAACCAGATCAAACAGCACAGGAGGAGAGAGCACAGAAACCAGATCAAACCGCCCAGGGAGAGGGAGAGTGCGGAAACCCCATCAAACTGCACAGGGAGAGAGAGTGCAGAAACCAGGTCAAACAGCATGGGGAGCGAGAGTGCAGAAACCAGGTCAAGCAGCACAGGGAGAGGGAGAGTGCGGAAACCGGATCAAACAGCACAGGGAGAGAGAGCGCAGAAACCAGATCAAACAGCATTAGGAGAGAGATTGCAGAAACCAGATCTAACAGCACGTGGACAAAGAGCACAGAAACCAGATCAAACAGCACAGGGAGAGGGAGAGCACAGAAACCAGATCAAACAGCACAGGGAGAGAGAGCGCAGAAACCAGATCAAACAGCATTAGGAGAGAGATTGCAGAAACCAGATCTAACAGCACGTGGACAAAGAGCACAGAAACCAGATCAAACAGCACAGGGAGAGAGAGTGCAGAAACCAGGTCAAATAGCACAGGGAGACAGAGCGCAGAAAACAAATCAAACAGCACAGGGTGGGGGTGAATGCAGAAACCGGAACAAAGTGAATTGGGAGAGGGAGCGCAGAAACCAGATCAAACAGCACACAGAGAGAGAGCAGAGTAACCAAATCAAACACCACGGGGAGAGAGATCGCAGAAACCAGACCAAACAGCACAGGGGGAGAGAGCGCAGAGGCCAGATCAAACAGCACGGGGAGACAGAGCGCAGAAACCAAATCAAACAGCACAGGGTGGGGGTGAGTGCAGAAACCGGAACAAGGTGCATTAGGAGAGGGAGCGCAGAAAGCAGATCGAACAGCACAGGGAGAGAGAGTGCAGAAACCGGATCAAAACAAACCCGGAGAGAGATCACAGAAACCAGATCTAACAGCACGTGGAAAAAGAGCGCAGAAACCAAATCAAACAGCACAGGGTGGGAGTGAGTGCAGAAACCGGAACAAAGTGCTTTGGGAGAGGGAGCGCAGAAACCAAATCGAACAGCAGCGGGAGAGAGAGCGCAGAAACCAGGTCAAACGGCACAGCGAGAGAGAGCGCAGAAACCAGATCAAACAGCACAGAGAGAGAGAGCAGAGAAACCAAATCAAACACCACGGGGAGAGAGATCGCAGCAACCAGACCAAACAGCACAGGGGGAGAGAGCACAGAGGCCAGATCAAACAGCATGGGGAGACAGAGGGCAGAAATCAAATCCAACAGCACAGGGAGTGAGCGCAGAAATCAGATAAGTCAGCAAAGGGAGAGACAAAACGGAAACGAAATCAAACAGCACAGGGAGAGAGAGCGCAGAAACCAGATCTAACAGCACGTGGACAAAGTGCACAGAAACCAGATCAAATAGCACAGGGAGAGAGAGAGAGAGCACAGAAATCAAATCAAATAGCACAGGGAGGGAGCGCAGAAATCAGATAAGACAGCAAAGGGAGAGACAATACAGAAACCAGATCAAACACCACAGGGAGAGAGTGCGCAGAAACCAGATCAAACAGCACAGGGAGAGTGAGCACAGAAAACAGATCAAGCAGCACAGGGAGAGGAAGAGTGCAGAAACCAGATCAAACAGCACCAGGCGAGAGATCGCAGAAACCAGATCTAACAGCACGTGGACAAAGAGCACAGAAACCAGATCAAACAGCACAGGGAGAGAGAGCGCAGAAAGCGGATCAAACAGCACCAGGATAGAGATCGCAGAAACCAGATCTAACAGCACGTGGACAAAGAGCACAGAAACCAGATCAAACAGCTCAGGGAGAGATATCGCAGAAACCAGATCAAACAACACAGGGAGAGAAAGCACAGAAACCAGATCAAACAGCAGAGGGAGAGGGAGAGCACAGAAACCAGATCAAACAGCACAGGCAGAGAGAGCACAGAAACCAGATCAAACAGCACAGGGAGAGAGAGCACAGAAACCAGATCAAACAGCACAGGGTTAGGGAGATTGCAGAAACCGGATCAAACAGCACCAGGCGAGAGATCGCACAAACCAGATCTAACAGCATGTGGACAAAGAGCACAGAAACCAGATCAAACAGCACAGGGAGAGAGAGAGCACAGAAACCAGATGAAACAGCACAGGGAGAGAGAGAGCACAGAAACCAGATCAAACAGCACAGGGAGGGAGATCGCAGAGACCAGACCAAACAGCACAGGGGGAGAGAGAGCAGAGGCCAGATCAAACAGCATGGGGAGACAGAGTGCAGAAACCAAATCAAACAGCACAGGGTGGGGGTGAGTGCAGAAACCGGAACAAAGTGCATTGGGAGAGGTAGCGCAGAAACCAGATCGAACAGCAGCGGGAGAGAGCGCGCAGAAACCAGATCGAACAGCCCAGGGAGAGGGAGAGTGCAGAAACCGGATCAAACCACACCCGGAGAGAGATCACAGAAACCAGATCTAACAGCATGTGGACAAATAGCGCTGAAACCAAATCAAACAGCGCAGGGTGGGGGTGAGTGCAGAAACCGGAACAAAGTGCTTTGGGAGAGGGAGCGCAGAAACCAGATCGAACAGCAGCGGGAGAGAGAGCGCAGAAACCAGGTCAAACAGCACAGGGAGAGAGAGCGCAGAAACCAGATCAAACAGCACAGAGAGAGAGAGCAGAGAAACCAAATCAAACACCACGGGGAGAGAGATCGCAGCAACCAGACCAAACAGCACAGGGGGAGAGAGCGCAGAGGCCAGATCAAACAGCATGGGGAGACAGAGGGCAGAAATCAAATCCAACAGCACAGGGAGTGAGCGCAGAAATCAGATAAGTCAGCAAAGGGAGAGACAAAACGGAAACCAAATCAAACAGCACAGGGAGAGAGCGCAGAAACCAGATCAAACAGCACCAGGAGAGAGATCGCAGAAACCAGATCTAACAGCACGTGGACAAAGAGCACAGAAACCAGATCAAACAGCACAGGGAGAGAGAGAGCACAGAAACCAGATCTAACAGCACGTGGACAAAGAGCACAGAAACCAGATCAAACAGCAGCGGGAGAGAGAGCACAGAAACCACGTCAAATGGCACAGGGATAGAGAGCGCAGACACCAGATCAAACAGCACAGAAAGAGAGAGCAGAGTAACCAAATCAAACAGCATGGGGAGAGAGATCGCAGAAACCAGATCAAACAGCACAGGAGGAGAGAGCGCAGAGGCCAGATCAAACAGCATGGGGAGACAGAGCGCAGAAATCAAATCAAACAGCACAGGGAGGGAGCGCAGAAAAAAGATAAGACAGCAAAGGGAGAGACAATACAGAAACCAGATCAAACACCACAGGGAGAGAAATAACAGAAATCAGATAAAAAAGCAAAGGGAGAGAGAGCGCAAAAATCAAATCAAACAGCACAGGGAAAGAGAGCGCAGAAACCAGATCAAACAGCACAGGGAGACAGAGCGCAGAAACCAGATCAAACGGCACAGGGAGAGAGATTGGAGAAACAAGATCAAACAGCACAGGGAGAGGGAGAGTGCAGAAACCGGATCAAACAGCACCAGGCAAGAGATCGCAGAAACCAGATCTAACAGCACAGGGAGAGAGATTGCAGAAACCAGATCAAACAGCACAGGGAGAGGGAGAGTGTAGAAACCGGATCAAACAGCACCAGGCAAGAGATCGCAGAAACCAGATCTAACAGCACCAGGCGAGAGCGCAGAAACCAGATCAAACAGCACAGGGAGAGAGAGCGCAGAAACCAGATCAAACAGCACGGGAGAGAGAGCGCAGAAATCAAATCAAACAGCACAGTGAGTCAGAAGGCGCAGAAACCACATCAAACAGCACAGTGAGAGAGAGCACAGAAACCAGATCAAACAGCACAGAGAGAGAGAGACACGGAAACGAGATCAAACAGCACATTGAGTGAGAATGCGCAGAAACCAGATCAAACAGCACAGAGAGTGAGAAGGCGCAGAAACCGATCAAACAGCACAGAGAGAGAGAGCACAGAAACCCAGATCAAACAGCACAGCGAGTGAGAAGGCGCAGAAACCAGATCAAACAGAACAGTGAGAGAGAGCGCAGAATCCAGATTAAACTGCACAGTGAGAGAGAGCTCAGAAGCCCGGTCAATCATAACAGGGAGAGAGAGCGCAGAAACCAGGTCAAGCAGCACAGGGAGAGAGAGCGCAGAAACCAGATCAAACAGAACAGGGAGAGAGAGCGCAGAAACCAGATCAAACAGAAGCGGGGGAGAGAGCGCAGAAACCAGATCAAACAGCAGAGGCAGAGAGATCGCAGAAACCAGATCTAACAGCTCAGGGAGAGAGAGCGCAGAAACCAGATCTAACAGCACATGGAGAGAGTGAGCGCAGAAACCAGATCAAACAGCAGCGGGACAGAGAGCGCAGAAACCAGATCAAACAGCACAGGGAGAGGGAGCGTCGAAACCAGATCAAACAGCACAAGGAGAGGGAGAGTGCAGAAACCGGATCAAACAGCACCAGGCGAGAGATCACAGAAACCCGATCTAACAGCACCAGGAGAGAGAGCGCAGAAACCAGATCAAACAGTGTAGGGAGAGAGGGCGCAGAAACCAGATCAAACAGCACGTGGACAGAGAGCACAGAAACCAGATCAAACAGCACACGGAGAATGAGTGCAGAAACGAGATCAAACAGCACAAGGAAGGGTTGAATACAGAAACTGGATCAAACTGCATAGGGAGAGAGAGCGCAAAAACCAGATCAAACAGCACAGGGAGAGACAGCGCAGAAACCAGATCAAACAGCACGGGGAGAGAGAGCGCAGAAATCAAATCAAACAGCACAGTGAGTGAGAAGGCGCAGAAACCAGAACAAACAGCACAGAGAGAGAGCACAGAAACCAGATCAAACAGCACAGTGAGTGAGAAGGTGCAGAAACCAGATCAAACAGCACAGAGAGTGAGAATGCGCAGAAACCAGATCAAACAGCATAGTGAGAGAGAGCACAGAAACCCAGATCAAACAGCACAGTCAGTGAGATGGCGCAGAAACCAGATCAAACAGCACAGTGAGAGAGAGCGCAGAAACCAGATCAAACTGCACAGTGAGAGAGAGCGCAGAAACCAGATTAAACTGCACAGTGAGAGAGAGCTCAGAAGCCCGGTCAAACAGAACAGGGAGAGAGAGCGCAGAAACCAGGTCAAGCAGCACAGGGAGACAGAGGGCATAAACCAGATTAAACAGCACAGGGAGAGAGATCGCAGAAACCAGATCTAACAGCACGTGGACAGAGAGCTCAGAAACCAGGTCAAACAGCACGGGGAGACAGAGCGCAGAAATCAAATCAAACAGCACAGGGAGGGAGCGCAGAAACCAGATCAGAGAGCAAAGGGAGAGACAATACAGAAACCAGATCAAACACCACAGGGAGAGAAAGCGCAGAAATCAGATAAAACAGCAAAGGGAGAGAGCGCGCAGAAACCTGATCAAACAGCACAGGGAGAGAGAGCGCAGAAACCAGATCAAACAGCACAGAGAGACAGAGCGCAGAAACCAGATCAAACAGCACAGGGAGAGAGAGCGCACAAACCAGATCAAACAGCACAGGGAGAGGGAGAGTGCAGAAACCAGATCAAACAGCACCAGGCGAGAGATCGCAGAAACCAGATCAAACAGCACCAGGCGAGAGCGCAGAAACCAGATCAAACAGCACAGGGAGAAAGACCGCAGAAACCAGATCAAACAGCACGGGGAGAGAGAGCGCAGAAATCAAATCAAACAACACAGTGAGTGAGAAAGCGAAGAAACCACATCATACAGCACAGTGAGAGAGAGCACGGAAACCAGATCAAACAGCACATTGAGTGAGAAGGCGCAGAAACCAGATCAAACTGCACAGAGAGTGAGAAGGCGCTGAAACCAGATCAAACACCACAGAGAGAGAGAGCACAGAAACCCAGATCAAACAGCACAGAGAGTGAGAAGGCGCAGAAACCAGATCAAACAGCACAGTGAGAGAGAGCGCAGAAACCAGATCAAACTGCACAGGGAGAGAGAGCGCAGAAACCAGATCAAACAGCAGCGGGAGAGAGAGCGCAGAAACCAGATCAAACAGCAGAGGGAGAGAGAGCGCAGAAACCAGATTAAACAGCAGCGGGAGAGAGAGCACTGAAACCAGATCCAACAGCACAGGGAGAGAGATCGCAGAAACCAGATTAAACAGCAGCGGGAGAGAGAGCACTGAAACCAGATCCAACAGCACAGGGAGAGAGATCGCAGAAACCAGATCTAACAACACATGGAGAGAGAGAGCGCAGAAACCAGATCAAACAGCTCAGGGAGAGAGAGCGCAGAAACCAGATTAAACAGCACAGGAAGAGAGAGCGCAGAAACCAGATCAAACTGCACAGGGAGAGGGAGAGTGCAGAAACCGGATCAAACAGCACTAGGCGAGAGATCGCAGAAACCAGATCTAACAGCACCAGGAGAGAGAGCGCAGAAACCAAATCAAACAGTGTAGGGAGAGGGAGCGCAGAAACCAGATCAAAAAGCACGTGGACAGAGAGCACAGAAACCAGATCTAACTGCACACGGAGAATGAGCGCAGAAACCAGATCAAACAGCACAAGGAAGAGTTGAATACAGAAACTGGATCAAACTGCATAGGGAGAGAGAGCGCAGAAACCAGATCAAACAGCACAGGGAGAGAGAGCGCAGAAACCAGATCAAACTGCATAGGGAGAGAGAGCGCAGAAACCAGATCAAACAGCACAGGGAGAGAGAGCGCAGAAACCAGATCAAACAGCACGGGGAGAGAGAGCGCAGAAATCAAATCAAACAGCACAGTGAGTGAGAAGGCGCAGAAACCACATCAAACAGCACAGTGAGAGAGAGCACAGAAACCAGATCAAACAGCACATTGAGTGAGAAGGCGCAGAAACCAGATCAAACAGCACAGAGAGTGAGAAGGCGCAGAAACCAGTTCAAACAGCGCAGAGAGAGAGAGCACAGAAACCCAGATCAAACAGCACGGTGAGTGAGAAGGCGCAGAAACCAGATCAAACAGCACAGAGAGAGAGAGCACAGAAACCCAGATCAAACAGCACGGTGAGTGAGAAGGCGCAGAAACCAGATCAAACAGCACAGAGAGAGAGAGCACAGAAACCAGATCAAACAGTAGCGGGAGAGAGAGCACAGAATCCAGATCCAACAGCACAGGGAGAGAGATCGCAGAAACCAGATCAAACTGCACAGTGAGAGAGTGCGCAGAAACCAGATCAAACTGCACAGTGAGAGAGAGAGCACTGAAACCAGATCAGACTGCACAGTAGAGAGAGCTCAGAAGCCCGGGCAAACAGAACAGGGAGAGAGTGTGCAGAAACCAGATCAAACTGCACAGGAGAGAGAGCGCAGAAACCAGATCAAACAGTGTAGGGAGAGAGAGCACAGAAACAAGATCAAACAGCACAGTGAGTGAGAAGGCGCAGAAACCAAATCAAACAGCACAGAGAGTGAGAAGGCGCAGAAACCAGATCAAACTGCACAGTGAGAGAGAGCACAGAAACCAGATCAAACAGCACATTGAGTGAGACGGCGCAGAAACCAGATCAAACAGCAGCGGGAGAGAGAGCGCAGAAACCAGATCAAACAGCAGTGGGAGAGAGAGCACTGAAACCAGATCCAACAGCACAGGGAGAGAGATCGCAGAAACCAGATCTAACAGCACATGGAGAGAGAGAGAGCGCAGAAACCAGATCAAACAGCTCAGGAAGAGAGAGCGCAGAAACCAGATCAAACAGCACAGGGAGAGGGAGAGTGCAGAAACCGGATCAAACAGCAGCGGGAGAGAGAGCGCAGAAACCAGATCAAACAGCAGTGGGAGAGAGAGCACTGAAACCAGATCCAACAGCACAGGGAGAGAGATCGCAGAAACCAGATCAAACAGCACGTGGACAGAGAGCACAGAAACCAGATCTAACAGCACACAGAGAATGAGCGCAGAAACCAGATCAAACAGCACAAGGAAGGGTTGAATACAGAAACTGGATCAAACTGCATAGGGAGAGAGAGCGCAGAAACCAGATCAAAAAGCACAGGAGAGAGAGCGCAGAAACCAGATCAAACAGCACAAGGAAGGGTTGAATACAGAAGCTGGATCAAACTGCATAGGGAGAGAGAGCGCATAAACCAGATCAAACAGCACAGGGAGAGAGAGCGCAGAAACCAGATCAAACAGTACGGGGAGAGAGCGCAGAAATCACATCAAACAGCACAGTAAGTGAGAAGGCGCAGAAACCAGATCAAACAGCACAGTGAGAGAGAGCACAGAAACCAGATCAAACAGCACAGTGAGTGAGAAGGCGCAGAAACCAGATCAAACAGCACAGAGAGAGAGAACACAGAAACCAGATCAAACAGCACATTGAGTGAGAAGGCGCAGAAACCACATCAAACAGCACAGAGAGAGAGAGCACAGAAACCCAGATCAAACAGCACAGTCAGTGAGAAGGCGCAGAAACCAGATCAAACAGCACAGTGAGAGAGAGAGAGCACAGAAACCAGATCAAACTGTACAGTGAGAGAGAGCTCCGAAGCACAGGCCAACACAAACAGGGAGAGAGAGCGCAGAAACCAGGTCAAGCAGCACAGGGAGAGAGAGCGCAGAAACCAGGTCAAGCAGCACAGGGAGAGAGATCGCAGAAACCAGATCTAACAGCACGTGGACAGAGAGCACAGAAACCAGGTCAAACAGCACAGGGAGACAGAGCGCTGAAGTCAAACAGCACAGGGTGGGGGTGAGTGCAGAAACCGGAACAAACTGCATTGGGAGAGGGAGCGCAGAAACCAGATCAAACTGCACAGTGAGAGGGAGCTCAGAAGCCCGGTCAAACAGAACAGGGAGAGAGAGCGCAGAAACCAGGTCAAACTGCTCAGGGAGGGAGAGCGCAGAAATCAGGTCAAGCAGCACAGGGAGAGAGAGCACAGAAACCAGTTCAAGCAGCACAGGGAGAGGTCGCAGAAACTAGATTAAGCAGCACAGGGAGAGAGAGCGCAGAAACCAGATCAAACAGCAGTGGGAGAGAGAGCACTGAAACCTGATCCAACAGCACAGGGAGAGAGATCGCAGAAACCAGATCTAACTGCACATAGAGAGAGAGAGCGCAGAAACCAGATCAAACAGCTCAGGGAGAGAGCGCAGACTCCAGATCAAACAGCTCAGGGAGAGAGAGCGCAGAAACCAGATCAAACAGCACAGGAAAAGAGAGCGCAGAAACCAGATCAAACTGCACAGGGAGAGGGAGAGTGCAGAAACCGGATCAAACAGCACCAGGCGAGAGATCGCAGAAACCACATCTAACAACACCAGGAGAGAGAGCGCAGAAACCAGATCAAACAGTGTAGGGAGAGGGAGCGCAGAAACCAGATCAAAAAGCACGTGGACAGAGAGCACAGAAACCAGGTCAAACAGCACAGGGAGACAGAGTGCAGAAACCACATCAAACAGCACAGTGAGTGAGAAGGCGCAGAAACCAGATCAAACAGCTCAGAGAGTGAGAAGGCGCAGAAACCAGATCAAACAGCACAGAGACAAAGAGCACAGGAACGAGATCAAACAGCACAGTGAGAAGGCGCAGAAACCAGATCAAACTGCACAGTGAGAGAGAGCACAGAAACCAGATCAAACAGCACATTGAGTGAGACGGCGCAGAAACCAGATCAAACAGCAGCGGGAGAGAGAGCGCAGAAACCAGATCAAACAGCAGTGGGAGAGAGAGCACTGACACCAGATCCAACAGCACAGGGAGAGAGAGAGAGCGCAGAAACCAGATCAAACAGCTCAGGAAGAGAGAGCGCAGAAACCAGATCAAACAGCACAGGGAGAGGGAGAGTGCAGAAACCGGATCAAACAGCACCAGGCGAGAGAGACCGCAGAAACCTGATCAAACAGCAGTGGGAGAGCGAGCACTGAAACCAGATCCAACAGCACAGGGAGAGAGATCGCAGAAACCAGATCAAACAGCACGTGGACAGAGAGCACAGAAACCAGATCTAACAGCACACAGAGAATGAGCGCAGAAACCAGATCAAACAGCACAAGGAAGGGTTGAATACAGAAACTGGATCAAACTGCATAGGGAGAGAGAGCGCAGAAACCAGATCAAAAAGCACAGGAGAGAGAGCGCAGAAACCAGATCAAACAGCACAAGGAAGGGTTGAATACAGAAGCTGGATCAAACTGCATAGGGAGAGAGAGCGCAGAAACCAGATCAAACAACTCAGGGAGAGAGAGCGCAGAAACCAGATTAAACAGCACAGGAAGAGAGAGCGCAGAAACCAGATCAAACTGCACAGGGAGAGGGAGAGTGCAGAAACCGGATCAAACAGCACTAGGCGAGAGATCGCAGAAACCAGATCTAACTGCACACGGGAAATGAGCGCAGAAACCAAATCAAACAGTGTAGGGAGAGGGAGCGCAGAAACCAGATCAAAAAGCACGTCGACAGAGAGCACTGAAACCAGATCTAACTGCACACGGAGAATGAGCGCAGAAACCAGATCAAACAGCACAAGGAAGAGTTGAATACAGAAACTGGATCAAACTGCATAGGGAGAGAGAGCGCAGAAACCAGATCAAACAGCACAGGGAGAGAGAGCGCAGAAACCAGATCAAACTGCATAGGGAGAGAGAGCGCAGAAACCAGATCAAACAGCACAGGGAGAGAGAGCGCAGAAACCAGATCAAACAGCACGGGGAGAGAGAGCGCAGAAATCAAATCAAACAGCACAGTGAGTGAGAAGGCGCAGAAACCACATCAAACAGCACAGTGAGAGAGAGCACAGAAACCAGATCAAACAGCACATTGAGTGAGAAGGCGCAGAAACCAGATCAAACAGCACAGAGAGTGAGAAGGCGCAGAAACCAGTTCAAACAGCGCAGAGAGAGAGAGCACAGAAACCCAGATCAAACAGCACGGTGAGTGAGAAGGCGCAGAAACCAGATCAAACAGCACAGAGAGAGAGAGCACAGAAACCAGATCAAACAGTAGCGGGAGAGAGAGCACTGAAACCAGATCCAACAGCACAGGGAGAGAGATCGCAGAAACCAGATCAAACTGCACAGTGAGAGAGTGCGCAGAAACCAGATCAAACTGCACAGTGAGAGAGAGCACTGAAACCAGATCAGACTGCACAGTAGAGAGAGCTCAGAAGCCCGGGCAAACAGAACAGGGAGAGAGTGTGCAGAAACCAGATCAAACTGCACAGGAGAGAGAGCGCAGAAACCAGATCAAACAGTGTAGGGAGAGAGAGCACAGAAACAAGATCAAACAGCACAGTGAGTGAGAAGGCGCAGAAACCAAATCAAACAGCACAGAGAGTGAGAAGGCGCAGAAACCAGATCAAACTGCACAGTGAGAGAGAGCACAGAAACCAGATCAAACAGCACATTGAGTGAGACGGCGCAGAAACCAGATCAAACAGCAGCGGGAGAGAGAGCGCAGAAACCAGATCAAACAGCAGTGGGAGAGAGAGCACTGAAACCAGATCCAACAGCACAGGGAGAGAGATCGCAGAAACCAGATCTAACAGCACATGGAGAGAGAGAGCGCAGAAACCAGATCAAACAGCTCAGGAAGAGAGAGCGCAGAAACCAGATCAAACAGCACAGGGAGAGGGAGAGTGCAGAAACCGGATCAAACAGCAGCGGGAGAGAGACCGCAGAAACCAGATCAAACAGCGCAGAGAGAGAGAGCACAGAAACCCAGATCAAACAGCACGGTGAGTGAGAAGGCGCAGAAACCAGATCAAACAGCACAGAGAGACAGAGCACAGAAACCAGATCAAACAGTAGCGGGAGAGAGAGCACTGAAACCAGATCCAACAGCACAGGGAGAGAGATCGCAGAAACCAGATCAAACTGCACAGTGAGAGAGTGCGCAGAAACCAGATCAAACTGCACAGTGAGAGAGAGCACTGAAACCAGATCAGACTGCACAGTAGAGAGAGCTCAGAAGCCCGGGCAAACAGAACAGGGAGAGAGTGTGCAGAAACCAGATCAAACTGCACAGGAGAGAGAGCACAGAAACCAGATCAAACAGTGTAGGGAGAGAGAGCACAGAAACAAGATCAAACAGCACAGTGAGTGAGAAGGTGCAGAAACCAAATCAAACAGCACAGAGAGTGAGAAGGTGCAGAAACCAGATCAAACTGCACAGTGAGAGAGAGCACAGAAACCAGATCAAACAGCACATTGAGTGAGACGGCGCAGAAACCAGATCAAACAGCAGCGGGAGAGAGAGCGCAGAAACCAGATCAAACAGCAGTGGGAGAGAGAGCACTGAAACCAGATCCAACAGCACAGGGAGAGAGATCGCAGAAACCAGATCTAACAGCACATGGAGAGAGAGAGCGCAGAAACCAGATCAAACAGCTCAGGAAGAGAGAGCGCAGAAACCAGATCAAACAGCACAGGGAGAGGGAGAGTGCAGAAACCGGATCAAACAGCAGCGGGAGAGAGAGCGCAGAAACCAGATCAAACAGCAGTGGGAGAGAGAGCACTGAAACCAGATCCAACAGCACAGGGAGAGAGATCGCAGAAACCAGATCAAACAGCACGTGGACAGAGAGCACAGAAACCAGATCTAACAGCACACAGAGAATGAGCGCAGAAACCAGATCAAACAGCACAAGGAAGGGTTGAATACAGAAACTGGATCAAACTGCATAGGGAGAGAGAGCGCAGAAACCAGATCAAAAAGCACAGGAGAGAGAGCGCAGAAACCAGATCAAACAGCACAAGGAAGGGTTGAATACAGAAGCTGGATCAAACTGCATAGGGAGAGAGAGCGCATAAACCAGATCAAACAGCACAGGGAGAGAGAGCGCAGAAACCAGATCAAACAGTACGGGGAGAGAGAGCGCAGAAATCACATCAAACAGCACAGTAAGTGAGAAGGCGCAGAAACCAGATCAAACAGCACAGTGAGAGAGAGCACAGAAACCAGATCAAACAGCACAGTGAGTGAGAAGGCGCAGAAACCAGATCAAACAGCACAGAGAGAGAGAACACAGAAACCAGATCAAACAGCACATTGAGTGAGAAGGCGCAGAAACCACATCAAACAGCACAGAGAGAGAGAGCACAGAAACCCAGATCAAACAGCACAGTCAGTGAGAAGGCGCAGAAACCAGATCAAACAGCACAGTGAGAGAGAGAGAGCACAGAAACCAGATCAAACTGTACAGTGAGAGAGAGCTCCGAAGCACAGGCCAACACAAACAGGGAGAGAGAGCGCAGAAACCAGGTCAAGCAGCACAGGGAGAGAGAGCGCAGAAACCAGGTCAAGCAGCACAGGGAGAGAGATCGCAGAAACCAGATCTAACAGCACGTGGACAGAGAGCACAGAAACCAGGTCAAACAGCACAGGGAGACAGAGCGCTGAAGTCAAACAGCACAGGGTGGGGGTGAGTGCAGAAACCGGACCAAACTGCATTGGGAGAGGGAGCGCAGAAACCAGATCAAACTGCACAGTGAGAGGGAGCTCAGAAGCCCGGTCAAACAGAACAGGGAGAGAGAGCGCAGAAACCAGGTCAAACTGCTCAGGGAGGGAGAGCGCAGAAATCAGGTCAAGCAGCACAGGGAGAGAGAGCACAGAAACCAGTTCAAGCAGCAGTGGGAGAGAGAGCACTGAAACCTGATCCAACAGCACAGGGAGAGAGATCGCAGAAACCAGATCTAACTGCACATAGAGAGAGAGAGCGCAGAAACCAGATCAAACAGCTCAGGGAGAGAGCGCAGACTCCAGATCAAACAGCTCAGGGAGAGAGAGCGCAGAAACCAGATCAAACAGCACAGGGAAAGAGAGCGCAGAAACCAGATCAAACTGCACAGGGAGAGGGAGAGTGCAGAAACCGGATCAAACAGCACCAGGCGAGAGATCGCAGAAACCACATCTAACAACACCAGGAGAGAGAGCGCAGAAACCAGATCAAACAGTGTAGGGAGAGGGAGCGCAGAAACCAGATCAAAAAGCACGTGGACAGAGAGCACAGAAACCAGGTCAAACAGCACAGGGAGACAGAGTGCAGAAACCACATCAAACAGCACAGTGAGTGAGAAGGCGCAGAAACCAGATCAAACAGCTCAGAGAGTGAGAAGGCGCAGAAACCAGATCAAACAGCACAGAGATAAAGAGCACAGGAACGAGATCAAACAGCACAGTGAGAAGGCGCAGAAACCAGATCAAACTGCACAGTGAGAGAGAGCACAGAAACCAGATCAAACAGCACATTGAGTGAGACGGCGCAGAAACCAGATCAAACAGCAGCGGGAGAGAGAGCGCAGAAACCAGATCAAACAGCAGTGGGAGAGAGAGCACTGACACCAGATCCAACAGCACAGGGAGAGAGAGAGAGCGCAGAAACCAGATCAAACAGCTCAGGAAGAGAGAGCGCAGAAACCAGATCAAACAGCACAGGGAGAGGGAGAGTGCAGAAACCGGATCAAACAGCACCAGGCGAGAGAGACCGCAGAAACCTGATCAAACAGCAGTGGGAGAGCGAGCACTGAAACCAGATCCAACAGCACAGGGAGAGAGATCGCAGAAACCAGATCAAACAGCACGTGGACAGAGAGCACAGAAACCAGATCTAACAGCACACAGAGAATGAGCGCAGAAACCAGATCAAACAGCACAAGGAAGGGTTGAATACAGAAACTGGATCAAACTGCATAGGGAGAGAGAGCGCAGAAACCAGATCAAAAAGCACAGGAGAGAGAGCGCAGAAACCAGATCAAACAGCACGGGAGAGGGAGCGCAGAAATCAAATCAAACAGCACAGTGAGTGAGAAGGCGCAGAAACCAGATCAAACAGCACAAGGAAGGGTTGAATACAGAAACTGGATCAAACTGCATAGGGAGAGAGAGCGCAGAAACCAGATCAAAAAGCACAGGAGAGAGAGCACAGAAACCAGATCAAACAGCACATTGAGTGAGAAGGCGCAGAATCCAGATCAAACAGCACAGAGAGTGAGAAGGCGCAGAAACCAGATCAAACAGCACAGAGAGAGAGAGCACAGAAACCCAGATCAAACAGCACATTGAGTGAGAAGGCGCAGAAACCAGATCAAACAGCACAGAGAGTGAGAAGGCGTAGAAACCAGATCAAACAGCACAGAGAGAGAGAGCACAGAAACCAGATCAAACAGCACATTGAGTGAGAAGGCACAGAAACCATTTCAAACAGCACAGAGAGTGAGAAGGCGCAGAAACCAGATCAAACAGCAAGGACAGAGATAGCACAGAAACCCAGATCAAACAGCACATTGAGTGAGAAGGCGCAGAAACCGGATTATACAGCACAGAGAGTGAGAAGGTGCAGAAACCAGATCAAACAGCACAGAGAGAGAGAGCGCAGAAACCAGATCAAACAGCACAGTGAGAGAGAGCGCAGAAACCAGATCAAACTGCACAGTGAGAGAGAGCACAGAAACCAGATCAAACTGCACAGTAGAGAGAGCTCAGAAGCCCGGGCAAACAGAACAGGGAGAGAGCGCAGAAACCAGGTCAAGCAGCACAGGGAGAGAGAGCGCAGAAACCAGATTAAACGGCACAGGGAGAGAGATCACAGAAACCAGATCTAACAGCACGTGGACAGAGAGCACAGAAACCAGATCAAACAGCACATTGAGTGAGAAGGCGCAGAAACCAGATCAAGCAGCACAGAGAGCGAGAAGGCAGAAACCTGATCAAACAGCACAATGAGAGAGAGCGCAGAAACCAGATCAAACTGCACAGTGAGAGAGAGCTCAGAAGCCCGGTTAAACAGAACAGGGAGAGAGAGCGCAGAAACTTGATCGAACGGCACAGGGAGAGAGAGCGCAGAAACCAGATCAAACAGCACAGGGAGAGAGAAGGCCCAGAAACTAGATCAAACAGAACCGGGAGAGAGAAGGCACAGAAACCAGATCAAACAGCACAGGGAGAGAGAGCTCAGAAACCGGATCAACCAGCACAGGGAGAGAGAGCGCAGAATCCAGATCAAACAACACAGCCGAGAGAGCGCAGAAACCAGATCAAACAGCACAAGGAAGGGTTGAACACAGAAACTGGATCAAACTGCTTAGGGAGAGAGAGCGCATAAACCAGATCAAACAGCACAGGGAGAGAGAGCGCAGAAACCAGATCAAACAGTAGCAGGAGAGAGAGCGCAGAAATCACATCAAACAGCACAGTAAGTGAGAAGGCGCAGAAACCAGATCAAACAGCACAGTGAGAGAGAGCACAGAAACCAGATCAAATAGCACAGTGAGTGAGAAGGCGCAGAAACCAGATCAAACAACACAGAGAGAGAGACCACAGAAACCAGATCAAACAGCACATTGAGTGAGAAGGCGCAAAAACCACATCAAACAGCACAGAGAGAGAGAGCACAGAAACCCAGATCAAACAGCACAGTCAGTGAGAAGGCGCAGAAACCAGATCAAACAGCACAGTGAGAGAGAGAGAGCGCAGAAACCTGATCAAACTGCACAGGGAGAGAGAGCGCAGAAACCAGATCAAACAGCACAGGGAGAGAGAGCGCAGAAACCAGATCAAACAGCACAGTGAGAGAGCGCGCAGAAACCAGATCAAACAGCAGCGGGAGAGAGAGCACAGAAACCAGATCAAACAGTAGCGGGAGAGAGAGCACAGAAACCAGATCAAACAGCACATTGAGTGAGAAGGCGCAGAAACCCGATCAAACAGCACAGTGAGTGAGAAGGCGCAGAAACCAGATCAAACAGCACAGTGAGAGAGAGCACAGAAACCAGATCAAACAGCACAGTCAGTGAGAAGGCGCAGAAACCAGATCAAACAGCACAGTGAGAGAGAGAGAGCGCAGAAACCTGATCAAACTGCACAGGGAGAGAGAGCGCAGAAACCAGATCAAACAGCACAGGGAGAGAGAGCGCAGAAACCAGATCAAACAGCATAGGGAGAGAGAGCGCAGAAACCGGATCAAACAGCACAGGGAGAGAGAGCACAGAAACCAGATCAAACAGTAGCGGGAGAGAGAGCACTGAAACCAGATCCAACAGCACAGGGAGAGAGATCGCAGAAACCAGATCTAACAGCACATGGAGAGAGAGAGCGCAGAAACCAGATCAAACAGCTCAGGGAGAGAGAGCGCAGAAACCAGATCAAACAGCACAGGGAGAGACAGCGCAGAAACCAGATCAAACAGCACAGAGAGAGGGAGAGTGCAGAAACCGGATCAAACAGCACCAGGCGAGAGATCGCAGAAACCAGATCTAACAGCACTAGGAGAGGGAGCGCAGAAACCAGATCAAACAGCACGTGAACAGAGAGCACAGAAACCAGATCTAACAGCACACGGAGAATGAGCGCAGAAACCAGATCAAACAGCACAAGGACGGGTTGAATACAGAAACTGGATCAAACTGCACAGGGAGAGGGAGCGCATTAACCAGATCAAACAGCACAGGGAGAGAGCGCATAAACCAGATCAAACAGCACAGGGAGAGAGCGCAGAAATCACATCAAACAGCACAGTGAGTGAGAAGGTGCAGAAACCAGATCAAACAGCACAGAGAGAGAGAGCACAGAAACCAAATCAAACAGCACATTGAGTGAGAAGGCGCAGAAACCAGATCAAACAGCACAGAGAGTGAGAAGGCGCAGAAACCACATCAAACAGCACAGGGAGAGAGAGCATAGAAACCCAGATCAAACAGCACAGTGAGTGAGAAGGCGCAGAAACCAGATCAAACAGCACAGAGAGAGAGAGCACAGAAACCAGACCAAACAGCACATTGAGTGAGAAGGCGCAGAAACCAGATCAAACAGCACAGAGAGTGAGTAGGCGCAGAAACCAGATCAAACAGCATAGTGAGAGAGAGCACAGAAACCCAGATCAAACAGCACAGTGAGTGAGAAGGCGCAGAAACCAGATCAAACAGCACAGAGAGAGAGAGAGCACAGAAACCAGATCAAACAGCACAGTGAGTGAGAAGGTGCAGAAACCAGATCAAACAGCACAGAGAGAGAGAGCACAGAAACCAGATCAAACAGCACAGGGAGAGAAAGAGCACAGAAACCAGATTCAACAGAATAGTGAGAGAGAGCACAGAAACCCAGATCAAACAGCACAGTCAGTGAGAAGGCGCAGAAACCAGATCAAACAGCACAGAGAGAGAGAGAGCACAGAAACCAGATCAAACAGCACAGTGAGTGAGAAGGTGCAGAAACCAGATCAAACAGCACAGAGAGAGAGAGCACAGAAACCAGATCAAACAGCACAGGGAGAGAGAGAGCACAGAAACCAGATCAAACAGCATAGTGAGAGAGAGCACAGAAACCCAGATCAAACAGCACAGTCAGTGAGAAGGCGCAGAAACCAGATCAAACAGCACAGTGAGAGAGAGCACAGAAACCCAAATCAAACAGCACAGTGAGTGAGAAGGCGCAGAAACCAGATCAAACAGCACAGAGAGAGAGAGAGCACAGAAACCAGATCAAACAGCACAGTGAGTGAGAAGGTGCAGAAACCAGATCAAACAGCACAGAGAGAGAGAGCGCAGAAACCAGATCAAACAGCAGCGGGAGAGAGAGCACAGAAACCGGATCAAACAGCACAGGGAGAGAGAGCACAGAAACCAGATCAAACAGTAGCGGGAGAGAGAGCACTGAAACCACATCCAACAGCACAGGGAGAGAGATCGCAGAAACCAGATCTAACAGCACATGGAGAAAGAGAGCGCAGAAACCAGATCAAACAGCTCAGGGAGAGAGAGCGCAGAAACCAGATCAAACAGCACAGGGAGAGAGAGCGCAGAAACCAGATCAAACAACACAGAGAGAGGGAGAGTGCAGAAACCGGATCAAACAGCACCAGGCGAGAGATCGCAGAAACCAGATCTAACAGCACTAGGAGAGAGAGCGCAGAAACCAGATCAAACAGTGCAGGGAGAGGGAGCGCAGAAACCAGATCAAACAGCACGTGGACAGAGAGCACAGAAACCAGATCTAACAGCACACGGAGAATGAGCGCAGAAACCAGATCAAACAGCACAAGGACGGGTTGAATACAGAAACTGGATCAAACTGCATAGGGAGAGGGAGCGCATTAACCAGATCAAACAGCACAGGGAGAGAGCGCATAAACCAGATCAAACAGCACAGGGAGAGAGCGCAGAAATCACATCAAACAGCACAGTGAGTGAGAAGGTGCAGAAACCAGAACAAACAGCACAGAGAGAGAGAGCACAGAAACCAGATCAAACAGCACATTGAGTGAGAAGGCGCAGAAACCAGATCAAACAGCACAGAGAGTGAGAAGGCGCAGAAACCACATCAAACAGCACAGAGTGAGAGAGCACAGAAACCAGATCAAACAGCACAGGGAGAGAGAGCATAGAAACCCAGATCAAACAGCACAGTGAGTGAGAAGGCGCAGAAACCAGATCAAACAGCACAGAGAGAGAGAGCACAGAAACCAGACCAAACAGCACATTGAGTGAGAAGGCGCAGAAACCAGATCAAACAGCACAGAGAGTGAGTAGGCGCAGAAACCAGATCAAACAGCATAGTGAGAGAGAGCACAGAAACCCAGATCAAACAGCACAGTGAGTGAGAAGGCGCAGAAACCAGATCAAACAGCACAGAGAGAGAGAGAGCACAGAAACCAGATCAAACAGCACAGTGAGTGAGAAGGTGCAGAAACCAGATCAAACAGCACAGAGAGAGAGAGCACAGAAACCAGATCAAACAGCACAGGGAGAGAGAGAGCACAGAAACCAGATCAAACAGCATAGTGAGAGAGAGCACAGAAACCCAGATCAAACAGCACAGTCAGTGAGAAGGCGCAGAAACCAGATCAAACAGCACAGTGAGAGAGAGCACAGAAACCAGATCAAACATCACAGTGAGAGAGAGAGCACAGAAACCAGATCAAACTGCACAGTGAGAGAGAGCTCAGAAGCCCGGTCAAACAGAACAGGGAGAGAGAGCGCAGAACCCAGGTCAAACTGCTCAGGGAGGGAGAGCACAGAAATCAGGTCAAGCAGCATAGGGAGAGAGTGCACAGAAACCAGTTCAAGCAGCACAGGGAGAGGGCGCAGAAACTAGATCAAGCAGCACAGGGAGAGAGAGCACAGAAACCAGGCCAAGCAGCAGTGGGAGAGAGGGCACAGAAATCACATCATACAGCATCCGGAGAGAGAGCACAGAAACCAGATCAAACAGCACAGGGAGAGGGCACAGAAACCAGATCAAACAGCACAGAGAGTGAGAAGGCGCAGAAACCAGATCAAACAGCAAGGAGAGAGAGAAAACAGAAACCCAGATCAAACATCACAGTCAGTGAGAAGGCGCAGAAACCAGATCAAACAGCACAGTGAGAGAGAGCACAGAAACCAGATCAAACTGCACAGTAGAGAGAGCTCAGAAGCCCAGGCAAACAGAACAGGGAGAGAGTGTGCAGAAACCAGATCAAACAGTGTAGGGAGAGAGAGCGCAGAAACCAGATCAAACAGCACGTGGACAGAGAGCACAGAAACCAGATCGAACAGCACACAGAGAATGAGCGCAGAAACCAGGTCAAGCAGCACAGGGAGAGAGAGCGCAGAAACCAGATTAAACAGCACAGGGAGAGAGATCGCAGAAACCAGATCTAACAGCACGTGGACAAAGAGCACAGAAACCAGATCAAACAGCACATTGAGTGAGAAGGCGCAGAAACCAGATCAAACAGCACAGAGACAGAGAGCACAGAAACGAGATCAAACAGCACAGTGAGTGAGAGCACAGAAACCAGATCAAACAGCACAGTGAGTGAGAGCACAGAAACCAGATCAAACAGCACAGAGAGAGAGAGCACAGAAACCAGATCAAACAGCACATTGAGTGAGAAGGCGCAGAAACCAGATCAAACAGCACAGAGAGAGAGAGCACAGAAACCAGATCAAACAGCACATTGAGTGAGAAGGCGCAGAAACCAGATCAAACAGCACAGAGAGTGAGAAGGCACAGAAACCAGGTCAAACAGCACAGTGAGAGAGAGCACAGAAACCCAGATCCAACAGCACAGTCAGTGAGAAGGCGCAGAAACCAGATCAAACAGCACAGTGAGAGAGAGAGTGCAGAAACCAGATCAAACTGCACAGTGAGAGAGAGCACAGAAACCAGATCAAACTGCACAGTAGAGAGAGCTCAGAAACCCGGGCAAACAGAACAGGGAGAGAGAGCGCAGAAACCAGGTCAAGCAGCACAGGGAGAGAGAACGCAAAACCAGATCAAACAGCACAGGGAGAGAGATCGCAGAAACCAGATCAAACAGCACGGGGAGAGAGAGCGCAGAAATCAAATCAAACAGCACAGTGAGTGAGAAGGCGCAGAAACCACATCAAACAGCACAGTGAGAGAGAGCACAGAAACCAGATCAAACAGCACAGAGAGAGCGAGCACAGAAACCAGATCAAACAGCACATTGAGTGAGAAGGCGCAGAAACCAGATCAAACAGCACAGAGAGAGAGAGCACAGAAACCAGATCAAACAGCACATTGAGTGAGAAGGCGCAGAAACCAGGTCAAACAGCACAGTGAGAGAGAGCACAGAAACCCAGATCAAACAGCACAGTCAGTGAGAAGGCGCAGAAACCAGATCAAACAGCACAGTGAGAGAGAGCACAGAAACCCAGATCAAACAGCACAGTGAGTGAGAAGGCGCAGAAACCAGATCAAACAGCACAGAGAGAGAGAGCACAGAAACCAGATCAAACAGCACAGTGAGAGAGAGCGCAGAAACCAGATCAAACTGCACAGTGAGAGAGAGCACAGAAACCAGATCAAACTGCACAGTAGAGAGAGCTCAGAAGCCCGGGCAAACAGAACAGGGAGAGAGCGCAGAAACCAGGTCAAGCAGCACAGGGAGAGAGAGCGCAGAAACCAGATTAAACGGCACAGGGAGAGAGATCACAGAAACCAGATCTAACAGCACGTGGACAGAGAGCACAGAAACCAGATCAAACAGCACATTGAGTGAGAAGGCGCAGAAACCAGATCAAGCAGCACAGAGAGCGAGAAGGCAGAAACCTGATCAAACAGCACAATGAGAGAGAGCGCAGAAACCAGATCAAACTGCACAGTGAGAGAGAGCTCAGAAGCCCGGTTAAACAGAACAGGGAGAGAGAGCGCAGAAACTTGATCGAACGGCACAGGGAGAGAGAGCGCAGAAACCAGATCAAACAGCACAGGGAGAGAGAAGGCCCAGAAACTAGATCAAACAGAACCGGGAGAGAGAAGGCACAGAAACCAGATCAAACAGCACAGGGAGAGAGAGCTCAGAAACCGGATCAACCAGCACAGGGAGAGAGAGCGCAGAATCCAGATCAAACAACACAGCCGAGAGAGCGCAGAAACCAGATCAAACAGCACAAGGAAGGGTTGAACACAGAAACTGGATCAAACTGCTTAGGGAGAGAGAGCGCATAAACCAGATCAAACAGCACAGGGAGAGAGAGCGCAGAAACCAGATCAAACAGTAGCAGGAGAGAGAGCGCAGAAATCACATCAAACAGCACAGTAAGTGAGAAGGCGCAGAAACCAGATCAAACAGCACAGTGAGAGAGAGCACAGAAACCAGATCAAATAGCACAGTGAGTGAGAAGGCGCAGAAACCAGATCAAACAACACAGAGAGAGAGACCACAGAAACCAGATCAAACAGCACATTGAGTGAGAAGGCGCAAAAACCACATCAAACAGCACAGAGAGAGAGAGCACAGAAACCCAGATCAAACAGCACAGTCAGTGAGAAGGCGCAGAAACCAGATCAAACAGCACAGTGAGAGAGAGAGAGCGCAGAAACCTGATCAAACTGCACAGGGAGAGAGAGCGCAGAAACCAGATCAAACAGCACAGGGAGAGAGAGCGCAGAAACCAGATCAAACAGCACAGTGAGAGAGCGCGCAGAAACCAGATCAAACAGCAGCGGGAGAGAGAGCACAGAAACCAGATCAAACAGTAGCGGGAGAGAGAGCACAGAAACCAGATCAAACAGCACATTGAGTGAGAAGGCGCAGAAACCCGATCAAACAGCACAGTGAGTGAGAAGGCGCAGAAACCAGATCAAACAGCACAGTGAGAGAGAGCACAGAAACCAGATCAAACAGCACAGTCAGTGAGAAGGCGCAGAAACCAGATCAAACAGCACAGTGAGAGAGAGAGAGCGCAGAAACCTGATCAAACTGCACAGGGAGAGAGAGCGCAGAAACCAGATCAAACAGCACAGGGAGAGAGAGCGCAGAAACCAGATCAAACAGCATAGGGAGAGAGAGCGCAGAAACCGGATCAAACAGCACAGGGAGAGAGAGCACAGAAACCAGATCAAACAGTAGCGGGAGAGAGAGCACTGAAACCAGATCCAACAGCACAGGGAGAGAGATCGCAGAAACCAGATCTAACAGCACATGGAGAGAGAGAGCGCAGAAACCAGATCAAACAGCTCAGGGAGAGAGAGCGCAGAAACCAGATCAAACAGCACAGGGAGAGACAGCGCAGAAACCAGATCAAACAGCACAGAGAGAGGGAGAGTGCAGAAACCGGATCAAACAGCACCAGGCGAGAGATCGCAGAAACCAGATCTAACAGCACTAGGAGAGGGAGCGCAGAAACCAGATCAAACAGCACGTGAACAGAGAGCACAGAAACCAGATCTAACAGCACACGGAGAATGAGCGCAGAAACCAGATCAAACAGCACAAGGACGGGTTGAATACAGAAACTGGATCAAACTGCACAGGGAGAGGGAGCGCATTAACCAGATCAAACAGCACAGGGAGAGAGCGCATAAACCAGATCAAACAGCACAGGGAGAGAGCGCAGAAATCACATCAAACAGCACAGTGAGTGAGAAGGTGCAGAAACCAGATCAAACAGCACAGAGAGAGAGAGCACAGAAACCAAATCAAACAGCACATTGAGTGAGAAGGCGCAGAAACCAGATCAAACAGCACAGAGAGTGAGAAGGCGCAGAAACCACATCAAACAGCACAGGGAGAGAGAGCATAGAAACCCAGATCAAACAGCACAGTGAGTGAGAAGGCGCAGAAACCAGATCAAACAGCACAGAGAGAGAGAGCACAGAAACCAGACCAAACAGCACATTGAGTGAGAAGGCGCAGAAACCAGATCAAACAGCACAGAGAGTGAGTAGGCGCAGAAACCAGATCAAACAGCATAGTGAGAGAGAGCACAGAAACCCAGATCAAACAGCACAGTGAGTGAGAAGGCGCAGAAACCAGATCAAACAGCACAGAGAGAGAGAGAGCACAGAAACCAGATCAAACAGCACAGTGAGTGAGAAGGTGCAGAAACCAGATCAAACAGCACAGAGAGAGAGAGCACAGAAACCAGATCAAACAGCACAGGGAGAGAAAGAGCACAGAAACCAGATTCAACAGAATAGTGAGAGAGAGCACAGAAACCCAGATCAAACAGCACAGTCAGTGAGAAGGCGCAGAAACCAGATCAAACAGCACAGAGAGAGAGAGAGCACAGAAACCAGATCAAACAGCACAGTGAGTGAGAAGGTGCAGAAACCAGATCAAACAGCACAGAGAGAGAGAGCACAGAAACCAGATCAAACAGCACAGGGAGAGAGAGAGCACAGAAACCAGATCAAACAGCATAGTGAGAGAGAGCACAGAAACCCAGATCAAACAGCACAGTCAGTGAGAAGGCGCAGAAACCAGATCAAACAGCACAGTGAGAGAGAGCACAGAAACCCAAATCAAACAGCACAGTGAGTGAGAAGGCGCAGAAACCAGATCAAACAGCACAGAGAGAGAGAGAGCACAGAAACCAGATCAAACAGCACAGTGAGTGAGAAGGTGCAGAAACCAGATCAAACAGCACAGAGAGAGAGAGCGCAGAAACCAGATCAAACAGCAGCGGGAGAGAGAGCACAGAAACCGGATCAAACAGCACAGGGAGAGAGAGCACAGAAACCAGATCAAACAGTAGCGGGAGAGAGAGCACTGAAACCACATCCAACAGCACAGGGAGAGAGATCGCAGAAACCAGATCTAACAGCACATGGAGAAAGAGAGCGCAGAAACCAGATCAAACAGCTCAGGGAGAGAGAGCGCAGAAACCAGATCAAACAGCACAGGGAGAGAGAGCGCAGAAACCAGATCAAACAACACAGAGAGAGGGAGAGTGCAGAAACCGGATCAAACAGCACCAGGCGAGAGATCGCAGAAACCAGATCTAACAGCACTAGGAGAGAGAGCGCAGAAACCAGATCAAACAGTGCAGGGAGAGGGAGCGCAGAAACCAGATCAAACAGCACGTGGACAGAGAGCACAGAAACCAGATCTAACAGCACACGGAGAATGAGCGCAGAAACCAGATCAAACAGCACAAGGACGGGTTGAATACAGAAACTGGATCAAACTGCATAGGGAGAGGGAGCGCATTAACCAGATCAAACAGCACAGGGAGAGAGCGCATAAACCAGATCAAACAGCACAGGGAGAGAGCGCAGAAATCACATCAAACAGCACAGTGAGTGAGAAGGTGCAGAAACCAGAACAAACAGCACAGAGAGAGAGAGCACAGAAACCAGATCAAACAGCACATTGAGTGAGAAGGCGCAGAAACCAGATCAAACAGCACAGAGAGTGAGAAGGCGCAGAAACCACATCAAACAGCACAGAGTGAGAGAGCACAGAAACCAGATCAAACAGCACAGGGAGAGAGAGCATAGAAACCCAGATCAAACAGCACAGTGAGTGAGAAGGCGCAGAAACCAGATCAAACAGCACAGAGAGAGAGAGCACAGAAACCAGACCAAACAGCACATTGAGTGAGAAGGCGCAGAAACCAGATCAAACAGCACAGAGAGTGAGTAGGCGCAGAAACCAGATCAAACAGCATAGTGAGAGAGAGCACAGAAACCCAGATCAAACAGCACAGTGAGTGAGAAGGCGCAGAAACCAGATCAAACAGCACAGAGAGAGAGAGAGCACAGAAACCAGATCAAACAGCACAGTGAGTGAGAAGGTGCAGAAACCAGATCAAACAGCACAGAGAGAGAGAGCACAGAAACCAGATCAAACAGCACAGGGAGAGAGAGAGCACAGAAACCAGATCAAACAGCATAGTGAGAGAGAGCACAGAAACCCAGATCAAACAGCACAGTCAGTGAGAAGGCGCAGAAACCAGATCAAACAGCACAGTGAGAGAGAGCACAGAAACCAGATCAAACATCACAGTGAGAGAGAGAGCACAGAAACCAGATCAAACTGCACAGTGAGAGAGAGCTCAGAAGCCCGGTCAAACAGAACAGGGAGAGAGAGCGCAGAACCCAGGTCAAACTGCTCAGGGAGGGAGAGCACAGAAATCAGGTCAAGCAGCATAGGGAGAGAGTGCACAGAAACCAGTTCAAGCAGCACAGGGAGAGGGCGCAGAAACTAGATCAAGCAGCACAGGGAGAGAGAGCACAGAAACCAGGCCAAGCAGCAGTGGGAGAGAGGGCACAGAAATCACATCATACAGCATCCGGAGAGAGAGCACAGAAACCAGATCAAACAGCACAGGGAGAGGGCACAGAAACCAGATCAAACAGCACAGAGAGTGAGAAGGCGCAGAAACCAGATCAAACAGCAAGGAGAGAGAGAAAACAGAAACCCAGATCAAACATCACAGTCAGTGAGAAGGCGCAGAAACCAGATCAAACAGCACAGTGAGAGAGAGCACAGAAACCAGATCAAACTGCACAGTAGAGAGAGCTCAGAAGCCCAGGCAAACAGAACAGGGAGAGAGTGTGCAGAAACCAGATCAAACAGTGTAGGGAGAGAGAGCGCAGAAACCAGATCAAACAGCACGTGGACAGAGAGCACAGAAACCAGATCGAACAGCACACAGAGAATGAGCGCAGAAACCAGGTCAAGCAGCACAGGGAGAGAGAGCGCAGAAACCAGATTAAACAGCACAGGGAGAGAGATCGCAGAAACCAGATCTAACAGCACGTGGACAAAGAGCACAGAAACCAGATCAAACAGCACATTGAGTGAGAAGGCGCAGAAACCAGATCAAACAGCACAGAGACAGAGAGCACAGAAACGAGATCAAACAGCACAGTGAGTGAGAGCACAGAAACCAGATCAAACAGCACAGTGAGTGAGAGCACAGAAACCAGATCAAACAGCACAGAGAGAGAGAGCACAGAAACCAGATCAAACAGCACATTGAGTGAGAAGGCGCAGAAACCAGATCAAACAGCACAGAGAGAGAGAGCACAGAAACCAGATCAAACAGCACATTGAGTGAGAAGGCGCAGAAACCAGATCAAACAGCACAGAGAGTGAGAAGGCACAGAAACCAGGTCAAACAGCACAGTGAGAGAGAGCACAGAAACCCAGATCCAACAGCACAGTCAGTGAGAAGGCGCAGAAACCAGATCAAACAGCACAGTGAGAGAGAGAGTGCAGAAACCAGATCAAACTGCACAGTGAGAGAGAGCACAGAAACCAGATCAAACTGCACAGTAGAGAGAGCTCAGAAACCCGGGCAAACAGAACAGGGAGAGAGAGCGCAGAAACCAGGTCAAGCAGCACAGGGAGAGAGAACGCAAAACCAGATCAAACAGCACAGGGAGAGAGATCGCAGAAACCAGATCAAACAGCACGGGGAGAGAGAGCGCAGAAATCAAATCAAACAGCACAGTGAGTGAGAAGGCGCAGAAACCACATCAAACAGCACAGTGAGAGAGAGCACAGAAACCAGATCAAACAGCACAGAGAGAGCGAGCACAGAAACCAGATCAAACAGCACATTGAGTGAGAAGGCGCAGAAACCAGATCAAACAGCACAGAGAGAGAGAGCACAGAAACCAGATCAAACAGCACATTGAGTGAGAAGGCGCAGAAACCAGGTCAAACAGCACAGTGAGAGAGAGCACAGAAACCCAGATCCAACAGCACAGTCAGTGAGAAGGCGCAGAAACCAGATCAAACAGCACAGTGAGAGAGAGAGCGCAGAAACCAGATCAAACTGCACAGTGAGAGAGAGCACAGAAACCAGATCAAACTGCACAGTAGAGAGAGCTCAGAAGCCCGGGCAAACAGAACAGGGAGAGAGAGCGCAGAAACCAGGTCAAGCAGCACAGGGAGAGAGAACGCAAAACCAGATCAAACAGCACAGGGAGAGAGATCGCAGAAACCAGATCAAACAGCACGGGGAGAGAGAGCGCAGAAATCAAATCAAACAGCACAGTGAGTGAGAAGGCGCAGAAACCACATCAAACAGCACAGTGAGAGAGAGCACAGAAACCAGATCAAACAGCACATTGAGTGAGAAGGCGCAGAAACCAGATCAAACAGCACAGAGAGTGAGAAGGCGCAGAAACCAGTTCAAACAGCGCAGAGAGAGAGAGCACAGAAACCCAGATCAAACAGCACGGTGAGTGAGAAGGCGCAGAAACCAGATCAAACAGCACAGAGAGAGAGAGCACATAAACCAGATCAAACAGTAGCGGGAGAGAGAGCACTGAAACCAGATCCAACAGCACAGGGAGATAGATCGCAGAAACCAGATCAAACTGCACAGTGAGAGAGTGCGCAGAAACCAGATCAAACTGCACAGTGAGAGAGAGCACTGAAACCAGATCAGACTGCACAGTAGAGAGAGCTCAGAAGCCCGGGCAAACAGAACAGGGAGAGAGTGTGCAGAAACCAGATCAAACTGCACAGGAGAGAGAGCGCAGAAACCAGATCAAACAGTGTAGGGAGAGAGAGCACAGAAACAAGATCAAACAGCACAGTGAGTGAGAAGGCACAGAAACCAAATCAAACAGCACAGAGAGTGAGAAGGCACAGAAACCAGATCAAACTGCACAGTGAGAGAGAGCACAGAAACCAGATCAAACAGCACATTGAGTGAGACGGCGCAGAAACCAGATCAAACAGCAGCGGGAGAGAGAGCGCAGAAACCAGATCAAACAGCAGTGGGAGAGAGAGCACTGAAACCAGATCCAACAGCACAGGGAGAGAGATTGCAGAAACCAGATCTAACAGCACATGGAGAGAGAGAGAGCGCAGAAACCAGATCAAACAGCTCAGGAAGAGAGAGCGCAGAAACCAGATCAAACAGCACAGGGAGAGGGAGAGTGCAGAAACCGGATCAAACAGCAGCGGGAGAGAGACCGCAGAAACCAGATCAAACAGCAGTGGGAGAGAGAGCACTGAAACCAGATCCAACAGCACAGGGAGAGAGATCGCAGAAACCAGATCAAACAGCACGTGGACAGAGAGCACAGAAACCAGATCTAACAGCACACAGAGAATGAGCGCAGAAACCAGATCAAACAGCACAAGCAAGGGTTGAATACAGAAACTGGATCAAACTGCATAGGGAGAGAGAGCGCAGAAACCAGATCAAAAAGCACAGGAGAGAGAGCGCAGAAACCAGATCAAACAGCACAAGGAAGGGTTGAATACAGAAGCTGGATCAAACTGCATAGGGAGAGAGAGCGCATAAACCAGATCAAACAGCACAGGGAGAGAGAGCGCAGAAACCAGATCAAACAGTACGGGGAGAGAGCGCAGAAATCACATCAAACAGCACAGTAAGTGAGAAGGCGCAGAAACCAGATCAAACAGCACAGTGAGAGAGAGCACAGAAACCAGATCAAACAGCACAGTGAGTGAGAAGGCGCAGAAACCAGATCAAACAGCATAGAGAGAGAGAACACAGAAACCAGATCAAACAGCACATTGAGTGAGAAGGCGCAGAAACCACATCAAACAGCACAGAGAGAGAGAGCACAGAAACCCAGATCAAACAGCACAGTCAGTGAGAAGGCGCAGAAACCAGATCAAACAGCACAGTGAGAGAGAGAGAGCACAGAAACCAGATCAAACTGTACAGTGAGAGAGAGCTCCGAAGCACAGGCCAACACAAACAGGGAGAGAGAGCGCAGAAACCAGGTCAAGCAGCACAGGGAGAGAGAGCGCAGAAACCAGGTCAAGCAGCACAGGGAGAGAGATCGCAGAAACCAGATCTAACAGCACGTGGACAGAGAGCACAGAAACCAGGTCAAACAGCACAGGGAGACAGAGCGCTGAAGTCAAACAGCACAGGGTGGGGGTGAGTGCAGAAACCGGAACAAACTGCATTGGGAGAGGGAGCGCAGAAACCAGATCAAACTGCACAGTGAGAGGGAGCTCAGAAGCCCGGTCAAACAGAACAGGGAGAGAGAGCGCAGAAACCAGGTCAAACTGCTCAGGGAGGGAGAGCGCAGAAATCAGGTCAAGCAGCACAGGGAGAGAGAGCACAGAAACCAGTTCAAGCAGCAGTGGGAGAGAGAGCACTGAAACCTGATCCAACAGCACAGGGAGAGAGATCGCAGAAACCAGATCTAACTGCACATAGAGAGAGAGAGCGCAGAAACCAGATCAAACAGCTCAGGGAGAGAGCGCAGACTCCAGATCAAACAGCTCAGGGAGAGAGAGCGCAGAAACCAGATCAAACAGCACAGGGAAAGAGAGCGCAGAAACCAGATCAAACTGCACAGGGAGAGGGAGAGTGCAGAAACCGGATCAAACAGCACCAGGCGAGAGATCGCAGAAACCACATCTAACAACACCAGGAGAGAGAGCGCAGAAACCAGATCAAACAGTGTAGGGAGAGGGAGCGCAGAAACCAGATCAAAAAGCACGTGGACAGAGAGCACAGAAACCAGGTCAAACAGCACAGGGAGACAGAGTGCAGAAACCACATCAAACAGCACAGTGAGTGAGAAGGCGCAGAAACCAGATCAAACAGCTCAGAGAGTGAGTAGGCGCAGAAACCAGATCAAACAGCACAGAGACAAAGAGCACAGGAACGAGATCAAACAGCACAGTGAGAAGGCGCAGAAACCAGATCAAACTGCACAGTGAGAGAGAGCACAGAAACCAGATCAAACAGCACATTGAGTGAGACGGCGCAGAAACCAGATCAAACAGCAGCGGGAGAGAGAGCGCAGAAACCAGATCAAACAGCAGTGGGAGAGAGAGCACTGACACCAGATCCAACAGCACAGGGAGAGAGAGAGAGCGCAGAAACCAGATCAAACAGCTCAGGAAGAGAGAGCGCAGAAACCAGATCAAACAGCACAGGGAGAGGGAGAGTGCAGAAACCGGATCAAACAGCACCAGGCGAGAGAGACCGCAGAAACCTGATCAAACAGCAGTGGGAGAGCGAGCACTGAAACCAGATCCAACAGCACAGGGAGAGAGATCGCAGAAACCAGATCAAACAGCACGTGGACAGAGAGCACAGAAACCAGATCTAACAGCACACAGAGAATGAGCGCAGAAACCAGATCAAACAGCACAAGGAAGGGTTGAATACAGAAACTGGATCAAACTGCATAGGGAGAGAGAGCGCAGAAACCAGATCAAAAAGCACAGGAGAGAGAGCGCAGAAACCAGATCAAACAGCACAAGGAAGGATTGAATACAGAAGCTGGATCAAACTGCATAGGGAGAGAGAGCGCAGAAACCAGATCAAAAAGCACAGGAGAGAGAGCGCAGAAACCAGATCAAACAGCACGGGAGAGGGAGCGCAGAAATCAAATCAAACAGCACAGTGAGTGAGAAGGCGCAGAAACCAGATCAAACTGCACAGTGAGAGAGAGCGCAGAAACCAGATCAAACAGCACAAGGAAGGGTTGAATACAGAAACTGGATCAAACTGCATAGGGAGAGAGAGCGCAGAAACCAGATCAAAAAGCACAGGAGAGAGAGCGCAGAAACCAGATCAAACAGCACAAGGAAGGGTTGAATACAGAAGCTGGATCAAACTGCATAGGGAGAGAGAGCGCAGAAACCAGATCAAATAGCACAGGAGAGAGAGCGCAGAAACCAGATCAAACAGCACGGGAGAGGGAGCGCAGAAATCAAATCAAACAGCACAGTGAGTGAGAAGGCGCAGAAACCAGATCAAACAGCACAAGGAAGGGTTGAATACAGAAACTGGATCAAACTGCATCGGGAGAGAGAGCGCAGAAACCAGATCAAAAAGCACAGGAGAGAGAGCACAGAAACCAGATCAAACAGCACATTGAGTGAGAAGGTGCAGAATCCAGATCAAACAGCACAGAGAGTGAGAAGGCGCAGAAACCAGATCAAACAGCACAGAGAGAGAGAGCACAGAAACCCAGATCAAACAGCACATTGAGTGAGAAGGCGCAGAAACCAGATCAAACAGCACAGAGAGTGAGAAGGCGTAGAAACCAGATCAAACAGCACAGAGAGAGAGAGCACAGAAACCAGATCAAACAGCACATTGAGTGAGAAGGCACAGAAACCATTTCAAACAGCACAGAGAGTGAGAAGGCGCAGAAACCAGATCAAACAGCAAGGACAGAGATAGCACAGAAACCCAGATCAAACAGCACATTGAGTGAGAAGGCGCAGAAACCGGATTATACAGCACAGAGAGTGAGAAGGTGCAGAAACCAGATCTAACAGCACGTGGACAGAGAGCACAGAAACCAGATCAAACAGCACATTGAGTGAGAAGGCGCAGAAACCAGATCAAGCAGCACAGAGAGCGAGAAGGCAGAAACCTGATCAAACAGCACAATGAGAGAGAGCGCAGAAACCAGATCAAACTGCACAGTGAGAGAGAGCTCAGAAGCCCGGTTAAACAGAACAGGGAGAGAGAGCGCAGAAACTTGATCGAACGGCACAGGGAGAGAGAGCGCAGAAACCAGATCAAACAGCACAGGGAGAGAGAAGGCCCAGAAACTAGATCAAACAGCACAGGGAGAGAGAGCGCAGAAACCAGATCAAACAGCACCGGGAGAGAGAAGGCCCAGAAACTAGATCAAACAGAACCGGGAGAGAGAAGGTGCAGAAACCAGATCAAACAGCACAGAGAGAGAGAGCACAGAAACCAGATCAAACAGCACAGGGAGAGAAAGAGCACAGAAACCAGATTAAACAGAATAGTGAGAGAGAGCACAGAAACCCAGATCAAACAGCACAGTCAGTGAGAAGGCGCAGAAACCAGATCAAACAGCACAGAGAGAGAGAGAGCACAGAAACCAGATCAAACAGCACAGTGAGTGAGAAGGTGCAGAAACCAGATCAAACAGCACAGAGAGAGAGAGCACAGAAACCAGATCAAACAGCACAGGGAGAGAGAGAGCACAGAAACCAGATCAAACAGCATAGTGAGAGAGAGCACAGAAACCCAGATCAAACAGCACAGTCAGTGAGAAGGCGCAGAAACCAGATCAAACAGCACAGTGAGAGAGAGCACAGAAACCCAAATCAAACAGCACAGTGAGTGAGAAGGCGCAGAAACCAGATCAAACAGCACAGAGAGAGAGAGAGCACAGAAACCAGATCAAACAGCACAGTGAGTGAGAAGGTGCAGAAACCAGATCAAACAGCACAGAGAGAGAGAGCGCAGAAACCAGATCAAACAGCAGCGGGAGAGAGAGCACAGAAACCGGATCAAACAGCACAGGGAGAGAGAGCACAGAAACCAGATCAAACAGTAGCGGGAGAGAGAGCACTGAAACCAGATCCAACAGCACAGGGAGAGAGATCGCAGAAACCAGATCTAACAGCACATGGAGAAAGAGAGCGCAGAAACCAGATCAAACAGCTCAGGGAGAGAGAGCGCAGAAACCAGATCAAACAGCACAGGGAGAGAGAGCGCAGAAACCAGATCAAACAGCACAGAGAGAGGGAGAGTGCAGAAACCGGATCAAACAGCACCAGGCGAGAGATCGCAGAAACCAGATCTAACAGCACTAGGAGAGAGAGCGCAGAAACCAGATCAAACAGTGCAGGGAGAGGGAGCGCAGAAACCAGATCAAACAGCACGTGGACAGAGAGCACAGAAACCAGATCTAACAGCACACGGAGAATGAGCGCAGAAACCAGATCAAACAGCACAAGGACGGGTTGAATACAGAAACTGGATCAAACTGCATAGGGAGAGGGATCGCATTAACCAGATCAAACAGCACAGGGAGAGAGCGCATAAACCAGATCAAACAGCACAGGGAGAGAGCGCAGAAATCACATCAAACAGCACAGTGAGTGAGAAGGTGCAGAAACCAGATCAAACAGCACAGAGAGAGAGAGCACAGAAACCAGATCAAACAGCACATTGAGTGAGAAGGCGCAGAAACCAGATCAAACAGCACAGAGAGTGAGAAGGCGCAGAAACCACATCAAACAGCACAGAGTGAGAGAGCACAGAAACCAGATCAAACAGCACAGGGAGAGAGAGCATAGAAACCCAGATCAAACAGCACAGTGAGTGAGAAGGCGCAGAAACCAGATCAAACAGCACAGAGAGAGAGAGCACAGAAACCAGACCAAACAGCACATTGAGTGAGAAGGCGCAGAAACCAGATCAAACAGCACAGAGAGTGAGTAGGCGCAGAAACCAGATCAAACAGCACAGTGAGAGAGAGCACAGAAACCCAGATCAAACAGCACAGTGAGTGAGAAGGCGCAGAAACCAGATCAAACAGCACAGAGAGAGAGAGAGCACAGAAACCAGATCAAACAGCACAGTGAGTGAGAAGGTGCAGAAACCAGATCAAACAGCACAGAGAGAGAGAGAGCACAGAAACCAGATCAAACAGCACAGGGAGAGAGAGAGCACAGAAACCAGATCAAACAGCATAGTGAGAGAGAGCACAGAAACCCAGATCAAACAGCACAGTCAGTGAGAAGGCGCAGAAACCAGATCAAACAGCACAGTGAGAGAGAGCACAGAAACCAGATCAAACATCACAGTGAGAGAGAGAGCACAGAAACCAGATCAAACTGCACAGTGAGAGAGAGCTCAGAAGCCCGGTCAAACAGAACAGGGAGAGAGAGCGCAGAACCCAGGTCAAACTGCTCATGGAGGGAGAGCACAGAAATCAGGTCAAGCAGCATAGGGAGAGAGTGCACAGAAACCAGTTCAAGCAGCACAGGGAGAGGGCGCAGAAACTAGATCAAGCAGCACAGGGAGAGAGAGCACAGAAACCAGGCCAAGCAGCAGTGGGAGAGAGGGCACAGAAATCACATCATACAGCATCCGGAGAGAGAGCACAGAAACCAGATCAAACAGCACAGGGAGAGGGCACAGAAACCAGATCAAACAGCACAGAGAGTGAGAAGGCGCAGAAACCAGATCAAACAGCAAGGAGAGAGAGAAAACAGAAACCCAGATCAAACAGCACAGTCAGTGAGAAGGCGCAGAAACCAGATCAAACAGCACAGTGAGAGAGAGCACAGAAACCAGATCAAACTGCACAGTAGAGAGAGCTCAGAAGCCCAGGCAAACAGAACAGGGAGAGAGTGTGCAGAAACCAGATCAAACAGTGTAGGGAGAGAGAGCGCAGAAACCAGATCAAACAGCACGTGGACAGAGAGCACAGAAACCAGATCGAACAGCACACAGAGAATGAGCACAGAAACCAGGTCAAGCAGCACAGGGAGAGAGAGCGCAGAAACCAGATTAAACAGCACAGGGAGAGAGATCGCAGAAACCAGATCTAACAGCACGTGGACAAAGAGCACAGAAACCAGATCAAACAGCACATTGAGTGAGAAGGCGCAGAAACCAGATCAAACAGCACAGAGACAGAGAGCACAGAAACGAGATCAAACAGCACAGTGAGTGAGAGCACAGAAACCAGATCAAACAGCACAGTGAGTGAGAGCACAGAAACCAGATCAAACAGCACAGAGAGAGAGAGCACAGAAACCAGATCAAACAGCACATTGAGTGAGAAGGCGCAGAAACCAGATCAAACAGCACAGAGAGAGAGCACAGAAACCAGATCAAACAGCACATTGAGTGAGAAGGCGCAGAAACCAGATCAAACAGCACAGAGAGTGAGAAGGCGCAGAAACCAGGTCAAACAGCACAGTGAGAGAGAGCACAGAAACCCAGATCCAACAGCACAGTCAGTGAGAAGGCGCAGAAACCAGATCAAACAGCACAGTGAGAGAGAGAGCGCAGAAACCAGATCAAACTGCACAGTGAGAGAGAGCACAGAAACCAGATCAAACTGCACAGTAGAGAGAGCTCAGAAGCCCGGGCAAACAGAACAGGGAGAGAGAGCGCAGAAACCAGGTCAAGCAGCACAGGGAGAGAGAACGCAAAACCAGATCAAACAGCACAGGGAGAGAGATCGCAGAAACCAGATCAAACAGCACGGGGAGAGAGAGCGCAGAAATCAAATCAAACAGCACAGTGAGTGAGAAGGCGCAGAAACCACATCAAACAGCACAGTGAGAGAGAGCACAGAAACCAGATCAAACAGCACATTGAGTGAGAAGGCGCAGAAACCAGATCAAACAGCACAGAGAGTGAGAAGGCGCAGAAACCAGTTCAAACAGCGCAGAGAGAGAGAGCACAGAAACCCAGATCAAACAGCACGGTGAGTGAGAAGGCGCAGAAACCAGATCAAACAGCACAGAGAGAGAGAGCACATAAACCAGATCAAACAGTAGCGGGAGAGAGAGCACTGAAACCAGATCCAACAGCACAGGGAGAGAGATCGCAGAAACCAGATCAAACTGCACAGTGAGAGAGAGCGCAGAAACCAGATCAAACAGCACAAGGAAGGGTTGAATACAGAAGCTGGATCAAACTGCATAGGGAGAGAGAGCGCAGAAACCAGATCAAAAAGCACAGGAGAGAGAGCGCAGAAACCAGATCAAACAGCACGGGAGAGGGAGCGCAGAAATCAAATCAAACAGCACAGTGAGTGAGAAGGCGCAGAAACCAGATCAAACAGCACAAGGAAGGGTTGAATACAGAAACTGGATCAAACTGCATCGGGAGAGAGAGCGCAGAAACCAGATCAAAAAGCACAGGAGAGAGAGCACAGAAACCAGATCAAACAGCACATTGAGTGAGAAGGCGCAGAATCCAGATCAAACAGCACAGAGAGTGAGAAGGCGCAGAAACCAGATCAAACAGCACAGAGAGAGAGAGCACAGAAACCCAGATCAAACAGCACATTGAGTGAGAAGGCGCAGAAACCAGATCAAACAGCACAGAGAGTGAGAAGGCGTAGAAACCAGATCAAACAGCACAGAGAGAGAGAGCACAGAAACCAGATCAAACAGCACATTGAGTGAGAAGGCACAGAAACCATTTCAAACAGCACAGAGAGTGAGAAGGCGCAGAAACCAGATCAAACAGCAAGGACAGAGATAGCACAGAAACCCAGATCAAACAGCACATTGAGTGAGAAGGCGCAGAAACCGGATTATACAGCACAGAGAGTGAGAATGTGCAGAAACCAGATCTAACAGCACGTGGACAGAGAGCACAGAAACCAGATCAAACAGCACATTGAGTGAGAAGGCGCAGAAACCAGATCAAGCAGCACAGAGAGCGAGAAGGCAGAAACCTGATCAAACAGCACAATGAGAGAGAGCGCAGAAACCAGATCAAACTGCACAGTGAGAGAGAGCTCAGAAGCCCGGTTAAACAGAACAGGGAGAGAGAGCGCAGAAACTTGATCGAACGGCACAGGGAGAGAGAGCGCAGAAACCAGATCAAACAGCACAGGGAGAGAGAAGGCCCAGAAACTAGATCAAACAGCACAGGGAGAGAGAAGGCACAGAAACCAGATCAAACAGCACAGGGAGAGAGAGCTCAGAAACCAGATCAACCAGCACAGGGAGAGAGAGCGCAGAATCCAGATCAAACAACACAGCCGAGAGAGCGCAGAAACCAGATCAAACAGCACAAGGAAGGGTTGAACACAGAAACTGGATCAAACTGCTTAGGGAGAGAGAGCGCATAAACCAGATCAAACAGCACAGGGAGAGAGAGCGCAGAAACCAGATCAAACAGTAGCAGGAGAGAGAGCGCAGAAATCACATCAAACAGCACAGTAAGTGAGAAGGCGCAGAAACCAGATCAAACAGCACAGTGAGAGAGAGCACAGAAACCAGATCAAATAGCACAGTGAGTGAGAAGGCGCAGAAACCAGATCAAACAACACAGAGAGAGAGACCACAGAAACCAGATCAAACAGCACATTGAGTGAGAAGGCGCAAAAACCACATCAAACAGCACAGAGAGAGAGAGCACAGAAACCCCGATCAAACAGCACAGTCAGTGAGAAGGCGCAGAAACCAGATCAAACAGCACAGTGAGAGAGAGAGAGCGCAGAAACCTGATCAAACTGCACAGGGAGAGAGAGCGCAGAAACCAGATCAAACAGCACAGGGAGAGAGAGCGCAGAAACCAGATCAAACAGCACAGTGAGAGAGAGCGCAGAAACCAGATCAAACAGCAGCGGGAGAGAGAGCACAGAAACCGGATCAAACAGCACAGGGAGAGAGAGCACAGAAACCAGATCAAACAGCACATTGAGTGAGAAGGCGCAGAAACCCGATCAAACAGCACAGAGAGTGAGAAGGCGCAGAAACCAGATCAAACAGCACAGAGAGAGAGAGCACAGAAACCCAGATCAAACAGCACAATGAGTGAGAAGGCGCAGAAACCAGATCAAACAGCACAGTGAGAGAGAGCACAGAAACCAGATCAAACAGCACATTGAGTGAGAAGGCGCAGAAACCAGATCAAACAGCACAGTGAGAGAGAGAGAGCGCAGAAACCTGATCAAACTGCACAGGGAGAGAGAGCGCAGAAACCAGATCAAACAGCACAGGGAGAGAGAGCGCAGAAACCAGATCAAACAGCACAGGGAGAGAGAGCGCAGAAACCAGATCAAACAGCAGCGGGAGAGAGAGCACAGAAACCGGATCAAACAGCACAGGGAGAGAGAGCACAGAAACCAGATCAAACAGTAGCGGGAGAGAGAGCACTGAAACCAGATCCAACAGCACAGGGAGAGAGATCGCAGAAACCAGATCTAACAGCACATGGAGAGAGAGAGCGCAGAAACCAGATCAAACAGCTCAGGGAGAGAGAGCGCAGAAACCAGATCAAACAGCACAGGGAGAGAGAGCGCAGAAACCAGATCAAACAGCACAGAGAGAGGGAGAGTGCAGAAACCGGATCAAACAGCACCAGGCGAGAGATCGCAGAAACCAGATCTAACAGCACTAGGAGAGGGAGCGCAGAAACCAGATCAAACAGCACGTGGACAGAGAGCACAGAAACCAGATCTAACAGCACACGGAGAATGAGCGCAGAAACCAGATCAAACAGCACAAGGACGGGTTGAATACAGAAACTGGATCAAACTGCATAGGGAGAGGGAGCGCATTAACCAGATCAAACAGCACAGGGAGAGAGCGCATAAACCAGATCAAACAGCACAGGGAGAGAGCGCAGAAATCACATCAAACAGCACAGTGAGTGAGAAGGTGCAGAAACCAGATCAAACAGCACAGAGAGAGAGAGCACAGAAACCAGATCAAACAGCACATTGAGTGAGAAGGCGCAGAAACCAGATCAAACAGCACAGAGAGTGAGAAGGCGCAGAAACCACATCAAACAGCACAGAGTGAGAGAGCACAGAAACCAGATCAAACAGCACAGGGAGAGAGAGCATAGAAACCCAGATCAAACAGCACAGTGAGTGAGAAGGCGCAGAAACCAGATCAAACAGCACAGAGAGAGAGAGCACAGAAACCAGACCAAACAGCACATTGAGTGAGAAGGCGCAGAAACCAGATCAAACAGCACAGAGAGTGAGTAGGCGCAGAAACCAGATCAAACAGCATAGTGAGAGAGAGCACAGAAACCCAGATCAAACAGCACAGTGAGTGAGAAGGCGCAGAAACCAGATCAAACAGCACAGAGAGAGAGAGAGCACAGAAACCAGATCAAACAGCACAGTGAGTGAGAAGGTGCAGAAACCAGATCAAACAGCACAGAGAGAGAGAGCACAGAAACCAGATCAAACAGCACAGGGAGAGAGAGAGCACAGAAACCAGATCAAACAGCATAGTGAGAGAGAGCACAGAAACCCAGATCAAACAGCACAGTCAGTGAGAAGGCGCAGAAACCAGATCAAACAGCACAGTGAGAGAGAGCACAGAAACCCAAATCAAACAGCACAGTGAGTGAGAAGGCGCAGAAACCAGATCAAACAGCACAGAGAGAGAGAGAGCACAGAAACCAGATCAAACAGCACAGTGAGTGAGAAGGTGCAGAAACCAGATCAAACAGCACAGAGAGAGAGAGCGCAGAAACCAGATCAAACAGCAGCGGGAGAGAGAGCACAGAAACCGGATCAAACAGCACAGGGAGAGAGAGCACAGAAACCAGATCAAACAGTAGCGGGAGAGAGAGCACTGAAACCAGATCCAACAGCACAGGGAGAGAGATCGCAGAAACCAGATCTAACAGCACATGGAGAAAGAGAGCGCAGAAACCAGATCAAACAGCTCAGGGAGAGAGAGCGCAGAAACCAGATCAAACAGCACAGGGAGAGAGAGCGCAGAAACCAGATCAAACAGCACAGAGAGAGGGAGAGTGCAGAAACCGGATCAAACAGCACCAGGCGAGAGATCGCAGAAACCAGATCTAACAGCACTAGGAGAGAGAGCGCAGAAACCAGATCAAACAGTGCAGGGAGAGGGAGCGCAGAAACCAGATCAAACAGCACGTGGACAGAGAGCACAGAAACCAGATCTAACAGCACACGGAGAATGAGCGCAGAAACCAGATCAAACAGCACAAGGACGGGTTGAATACAGAAACTGGATCAAACTGCATAGGGAGAGGGAGCGCATTAACCAGATCAAACAGCACAGGGAGAGAGCGCATAAACCAGATCAAACAGCACAGGGAGAGAGCGCAGAAATCACATCAAACAGCACAGTGAGTGAGAAGGTGCAGAAACCAGATCAAACAGCACAGAGAGAGAGAGCACAGAAACCAGATCAAACAGCACATTGAGTGAGAAGGCGCAGAAACCAGATCAAACAGCACAGAGAGTGAGAAGGCGCAGAAACCACATCAAACAGCACAGAGTGAGAGAGCACAGAAACCAGATCAAACAGCACAGGGAGAGAGAGCATAGAAACCCAGATCAAACAGCACAGTGAGTGAGAAGGCGCAGAAACCAGATCAAACAGCACAGAGAGAGAGAGCACAGAAACCAGACCAAACAGCACATTGAGTGAGAAGGCGCAGAAACCAGATCAAACAGCACAGAGAGTGAGTAGGCGCAGAAACCAGATCAAACAGCATAGTGAGAGAGAGCACAGAAACCCAGATCAAACAGCACAGTGAGTGAGAAGGCGCAGAAACCAGATCAAACAGCACAGAGAGAGAGAGAGCACAGAAACCAGATCAAACAGCACAGTGAGTGAGAAGGTGCAGAAACCAGATCAAACAGCACAGAGAGAGAGAGCACAGAAACCAGATCAAACAGCACAGGGAGAGAGAGAGCACAGAAACCAGATTAAACAGCATAGTGAGAGAGAGCACAGAAACCCAGATCAAACAGCACAGTCAGTGAGAAGGCGCAGAAACCAGATCAAACAGCACAGAGAGAGAGAGAGCACAGAAACCAGATCAAACAGCACAGTGAGTGAGAAGGTGCAGAAACCAGATCAAACAGCACAGAGAGAGAGAGCACAGAAACCAGATCAAACAGCACAGGGAGAGAGAGAGCACAGAAACCAGATCAAACAGCATAGTGAGAGAGAGCACAGAAACCCAGATCAAACAGCACAGTCAGTGAGAAGGCGCAGAAACCAGATCAAACAGCACAGTGAGAGAGAGCACAGAAACCCAAATCAAACAGCACAGTGAGTGAGAAGGCGCAGAAACCAGATCAAACAGCACAGAGAGAGAGAGAGCACAGAAACCAGATCAAACAGCACAGTGAGTGAGAAGGTGCAGAAACCAGATCAAACAGCACAGAGAGAGAGAGCGCAGAAACCAGATCAAACAGCAGCGGGAGAGAGAGCACAGAAACCGGATCAAACAGCACAGGGAGAGAGAGCACAGAAACCAGATCAAACAGTAGCGGGAGAGAGAGCACTGAAACCAGATCCAACAGCACAGGGAGAGAGATCGCAGAAACCAGATCTAACAGCACATGGAGAAAGAGAGCGCAGAAACCAGATCAAACAGCTCAGGGAGAGAGAGCGCAGAAACCAGATCAAACAGCACAGGGAGAGAGAGCGCAGAAACCAGATCAAACAGCACAGAGAGAGGGAGAGTGCAGAAACCGGATCAAACAGCACCAGGCGAGAGATCGCAGAAACCAGATCTAACAGCACTAGGAGAGAGAGCGCAGAAACCAGATCAAACAGTGCAGGGAGAGGGAGCCCAGAAACCAGATCAAACAGCACGTGGACAGAGAGCACAGAAACCAGATCTAACAGCACACGGAGAATGAGCGCAGAAACCAGATCAAACAGCACAAGGACGGGTTGAATACAGAAACTGGATCAAACTGCATAGGGAGAGGGATCGCATTAACCAGATCAAACAGCACAGGGAGAGAGCGCATAAACCAGATCAAACAGCACAGGGAGAGAGCGCAGAAATCACATCAAACAGCACAGTGAGTGAGAAGGTGCAGAAACCAGATCAAACAGCACAGAGAGAGAGAGCACAGAAACCAGATCAAACAGCACATTGAGTGAGAAGGCGCAGAAACCAGATCAAACAGCACAGAGAGTGAGAAGGCGCAGAAACCACATCAAACAGCACAGAGTGAGAGAGCACAGAAACCAGATCAAACAGCACAGGGAGAGAGAGCATAGAAACCCAGATCAAACAGCACAGTGAGTGAGAAGGCGCAGAAACCAGATCAAACAGCACAGAGAGAGAGAGCACAGAAACCAGACCAAACAGCACATTGAGTGAGAAGGCGCAGAAACCAGATCAAACAGCACAGAGAGTGAGTAGGCGCAGAAACCAGATCAAACAGCATAGTGAGAGAGAGCACAGAAACCCAGATCAAACAGCACAGTGAGTGAGAAGGCGCAGAAACCAGATCAAACAGCACAGAGAGAGAGAGAGCACAGAAACCAGATCAAACAGCACAGTGAGTGAGAAGGTGCAGAAACCAGATCAAACAGCACAGAGAGAGAGAGCACAGAAACCAGATCAAACAGCACAGGGAGAGAGAGAGCACAGAAACCAGATCAAACAGCATAGTGAGAGAGAGCACAGAAACCCAGATCAAACAGCACAGTCAGTGAGAAGGCGCAGAAACCAGATCAAACAGCACAGTGAGAGAGAGCACAGAAACCAGATCAAACATCACAGTGAGAGAGAGAGCACAGAAACCAGATCAAACTGCACAGTGAGAGAGAGCTCAGAAGCCCGGTCAAACAGAACAGGGAGAGAGAGCGCAGAACCCAGGTCAAACTGCTCATGGAGGGAGAGCACAGAAATCAGGTCAAGCAGCATAGGGAGAGAGTGCACAGAAACCAGTTCAAGCAGCACAGGGAGAGGGCGCAGAAACTAGATCAAGCAGCACAGGGAGAGACAGCACAGAAACCAGGCCAAGCAGCAGTGGGAGAGAGGGCACAGAAATCACATCATACAGCATCCGGAGAGAGAGCACAGAAACCAGATCAAACAGCACAGGGAGAGGGCACAGAAACCAGATCAAACAGCACAGAGAGTGAGAAGGCGCAGAAACCAGATCAAACAGCAAGGAGAGAGAGAAAACAGAAACCCAGATCAAACAGCACAGTCAGTGAGAAGGCGCAGAAACCAGATCAAACAGCACAGTGAGAGAGAGCACAGAAACCAGATCAAACTGCACAGTAGAGAGAGCTCAGAAGCCCAGGCAAACAGAACAGGGAGAGAGTGTGCAGAAACCAGATCAAACAGTGTAGGGAGAGAGAGCGCAGAAACCAGATCAAACAGCACGTGGACAGAGAGCACAGAAACCAGATCGAACAGCACACAGAGAATGAGCACAGAAACCAGGTCAAGCAGCACAGGGAGAGAGAGCGCAGAAACCAGATTAAACAGCACAGGGAGAGAGATCGCAGAAACCAGATCTAACAGCACGTGGACAAAGAGCACAGAAACCAGATCAAACAGCACATTGAGTGAGAAGGCGCAGAAACCAGATCAAACAGCACAGAGACAGAGAGCACAGAAACGAGATCAAACAGCACAGTGAGTGAGAGCACAGAAACCAGATCAAACAGCACAGTGAGTGAGAGCACAGAAACCAGATCAAACAGCACAGAGAGAGAGAGCACAGAAACCAGATCAAACAGCACATTGAGTGAGAAGGCGCAGAAACCAGATCAAACAGCACAGAGAGAGAGAGCACAGAAACCAGATCAAACAGCACATTGAGTGAGAAGGCGCAGAAACCAGATCAAACAGCACAGAGAGTGAGAAGGCGCAGAAACCAGGTCAAACAGCACAGTGAGAGAGAGCACAGAAACCCAGATCCAACAGCACAGTCAGTGAGAAGGCGCAGAAACCAGATCAAACAGCACAGTGAGAGAGAGAGCGCAGAAACCAGATCAAACTGCACAGTGAGAGAGAGCACAGAAACCAGATCAAACTGCACAGTAGAGAGAGCTCAGAAGCCCGGGCAAACAGAACAGGGAGAGAGAGCGCAGAAACCAGGTCAAGCAGCACAGGGAGAGAGAACGCAAAACCAGATCAAACAGCACAGGGAGAGAGATCGCAGAAACCAGATCAAACAGCACGGGGAGAGAGAGCGCAGAAATCAAATCAAACAGCACAGTGAGTGAGAAGGCGCAGAAACCACATCAAACAGCACAGTGAGAGAGAGCACAGAAACCAGATCAAACAGCACATTGAGTGAGAAGGCGCAGAAACCAGATCAAACAGCACAGAGAGTGAGAAGGCGCAGAAACCAGTTCAAACAGCGCAGAGAGAGAGAGCACATAAACCAGATCAAACAGTAGCGGGAGAGAGAGCACTGAAACCAGATCCAACAGCACAGGGAGAGAGATCGCAGAAACCAGATCAAACTGCACAGTGAGAGAGTGCGCAGAAACCAGATCAAACTGCACAGTGAGAGAGAGCACTGAAACCAGATCAGACTGCACAGTAGAGAGAGCTCAGAAGCCCGGGCAAACAGAACAGGGAGAGAGTGTGCAGAAACCAGATCAAACTGCACAGCCGAGAGAGCGCAGAAACCAGATCAAACAGTGTAGGGAGAGAGAGCACAGAAACAAGATCAAACAGCACAGTGAGTGAGAAGGCGCAGAAACCAAATCAAACAGCACAGAGAGTGAGAAGGCGCAGAAACCAGATCAAACTGCACAGTGAGAGAGAGCACAGAAACCAGATCAAACAGCAGCGGGAGGGAGAGCGCAGAAACCAGATCAAACAGCAGTGGGAGAGAGAGCACTGAAACCAGATCCAACAGCACAGGGAGAGAGATCGCAGAAACCAGATCTAACAGCACATGGAGAGAGAGAGAGCGCAGAAACCAGATCAAACAGCTCAGGAAGAGAGAGCGCAGAAACCAGATCAAACAGCACAGGGAGAGGGAGAGTGCAGAAACCGGATCAAACAGCAGCGGGAGAGAGACCGCAGAAACCAGATCAAACAGCAGTGGGAGAGAGAGCACTGAAACCAGATCCAACAGCACAGGGAGAGAGATCGCAGAAACCAGATCAAACAGCACGTGGACAGAGAGCACAGAAACCAGATCTAACAGCACACAGAGAATGAGCGCAGAAACCAGATCAAACAGCACAAGGAAGGGTTGAATACAGAAACTGGATCAAACTGCATAGGGAGAGAGAGCGCAGAAACCAGATCAAAAAGCACAGGAGAGAGAGCGCAGAAACCAGATCAAACAGCACAAGGAAGGGTTGAATACAGAAGCTGGATCAAACTGCATAGGGAGAGAGAGCGCATAAACCAGATCAAACAGCACAGGGAGAGAGAGCGCAGAAACCAGATCAAACAGTACGGGGAGAGAGAGCGCAGAAATTACATCAAACAGCACAGTAAGTGAGAAGGCGCAGAAACCAGATCAAACAGCACAGTGAGAGAGAGCACAGAAACCAGACCAAACAGCACATTGAGTGAGAAGGCGCAGAAACCAGATCAAACAGCACAGAGAGTGAGTAGGCGCAGAAACCAGATCAAACAGCATAGTGAGAGAGAGCACAGAAACCCAGAGCAAACAGCACAGTGAGTGAGAAGGCGCAGAAACCAGATCAAACAGCACAGAGAGAGAGAGAGCACAGAAACCAGATCAAACAGCACAGTGAGTGAGAAGGTGCAGAAACCAGATCAAACAGCACAGAGAGAGAGAGCACAGAAACCAGATCAAACAGCACAGGGAGAGAGAGAGCACAGAAACCAGATCAAACAGCATAGTGAGAGAGAGCACAGAAACCCAGATCAAACAGCACAGTCAGTGAGAAGGCGCAGAAACCAGATCAAACAGCACAGTGAGAGAGAGCACAGAAACCAGATCAAACATCACAGTGAGAGAGAGAGCACAGAAACCAGATCAAACTGCACAGTGAGAGAGAGCTCAGAAGCCCGGTCAAACAGAACAGGGAGAGAGAGCGCAGAACCCAGGTCAAACTGCTCATGGAGGGAGAGCACAGAAATCAGGTCAAGCAGCATAGGGAGAGAGTGCACAGAAACCAGTTCAAGCAGCACAGGGAGAGGGCGCAGAAACCAGATCAAACTGCACAGTGAGAGAGAGCACAGAAACCAGATCAAACTGCACAGTAGAGAGAGCTCAGAAGCCCGGGCAAACAGAACAGGGAGAGAGAGCGCAGAAACCAGGTCAAGCAGCACAGGGAGAGAGAACGCAAAACCAGATCAAACAGCACAGGGAGAGAGATCGCAGAAACCAGATCAAACAGCACGGGGAGAGAGAGCGCAGAAATCAAATCAAACAGCACAGTGAGTGAGAAGGCGCAGAAACCACATCAAACAGCACAGTGAGAGAGAGCACAGAAACCAGATCAAACAGCACATTGAGTGAGAAGGCGCAGAAACCACATCAAACAGCACAGAGAGTGAGAAGGCGCAGAAACCAGTTCAAACAGCGCAGAGAGAGAGAGCACAGAAACCCAGATCAAACAGCACGGTGAGTGAGAAGGCGCAGAAACCAGATCAAACAGCACAGAGAGAGAGAGCACATAAACCAGATCAAACAGTAGCGGGAGAGAGAGCACTGAAACCAGATCCAACAGCACAGGGAGAGAGATCGCAGAAACCAGATCAAACTGCACAGTGAGAGAGTGCGCAGAAACCAGATCAAACTGCACAGTGAGAGAGAGCACTGAAACCAGATCAGACTGCACAGTAGAGAGAGCTCAGAAGCCCGGGCAAACAGAACAGGGAGAGAGTGTGCAGAAACCAGATCAAACTGCACAGGAGAGAGAGCGCAGAAACCAGATCAAACAGTGTAGGGAGAGAGAGCACAGAAACAAGATCAAACAGCACAGTGAGTGAGAAGGCGCAGAAACCAAATCAAACAGCACAGAGAGTGAGAAGGCGCAGAAACCAGATCAAACAGCAGTGGGAGAGAGAGCACTGAAACCAGATCAAACAGCAGCGGGAGGGAGAGCGCAGAAACCAGATCAAACAGCAGTGGGAGAGAGAGCACTGAAACCAGATCCAACAGCACAGGGAGAGAGATCGCAGAAACCAGATCTAACAGCACATGGAGAGAGAGAGAGCGCAGAAACCAGATCAAACAGCTCAGGAAGAGAGAGCGCAGAAACCAGATCAAACAGCACAGGGAGAGGGAGAGTGCAGAAACCGGATCAAACAGCAGCGGGAGAGAGAGCGCAGAAACCAGATCAAACAGCAGTGGGAGAGAGAGCACTGAAACCAGATCCAACAGCACAGGGAGAGAGATCGCAGAAACCAGATCAAACAGCACGTGGACAGAGAGCACAGAAACCAGATCTAACAGCACACAGAGAATGAGCGCAGAAACCAGATCAAACAGCACAAGGAAGGGTTGAATACAGAAACTGGATCAAACTGCATAGGGAGAGAGAGCGCAGAAACCAGATCAAAAAGCACAGGAGAGAGAGCGCAGAAACCAGATCAAACAGCACAAGGAAGGGTTGAATACAGAAGCTGGATCAAACTGCATAGGGAGAGAGAGCGCATAAACCAGATCAAACAGCACAGGGAGAGAGAGCGCAGAAACCAGATCAAACAGTACGGGGAGAGAGAGCGCAGAAATTACATCAAACAGCACAGTAAGTGAGAAGGCGCAGAAACCAGATCAAACAGCACAGTGAGAGAGAGCACAGAAACCAGATCAAACAGCACAGTGAGTGAGAAGGCGCAGAAACCAGATCAAACAGCACAGAGAGAGAGAACACAGAAACCAGATCAAACAGCACATTGAGTGAGAAGGCGCAGAAACCACATCAAACAGCACAGAGAGAGAGAGCACAGAAACCCAGATCAAACAGCACAGTCAGTGAGAAGGCGCAGAAACCAGATCAAACTGTACAGTGAGAGAGAGCTCCGAAGCCCAGGCCAACACAAACAGGGAGAGAGAGCGCAGAAACCAGGTCAAGCAGCACAGGGAGAGAGAGCGCAGAAACCAGGTCAAGCAGCACAGGGAGAGAGATCGCAGAAACCAGATCTAACAGCACGTGGACAGAGAGCACAGAAACCAGGTCAAACAGCACAGGGAGACAGAGCGCTGAAGTCAAACAGCACAGGGTGGGGGTGAGTGCAGAAACCGGAACAAACTGCATTGGGAGAGGGAGCGCAGAAACCAGATCAAACTGCACAGTGAGAGGGAGCTCAGAAGCCCGGTCAAACAGAACAGGGAGAGAGAGCGCAGAAACCAGGTCAAACTGCTCAGGGAGGGAGAGCGCAGAAATCAGGTCAAGCAGCACAGGGAGAGAGAGCACAGAAACCAGTTCAAGCAGCACAGGGAGAGGTCGCAGAAACTAGATTAAGCAACACAGGGAGAGAGATCGCAGAAACCAGATCAAACAGCAGTGGGAGAGAGAGCACTGAAACCTGATCCAACAGCACAGGGAGAGAGATCGCAGAAACCAGATCTAACTGCACATAGAGAGAGAGAGCGCAGAAACCAGATCAAACAGCTCAGGGAGAGAGCGCAGACTCCAGATCAAACAGCACAGGGAAAGAGAGCGCAGAAACCAGATCAAACTGCACAGGGAGAGGGAGAGTGCAGAAACCGGATCAAACAGCACCAGGCGAGAGATCGCAGAAACCACATCTAACAACACCAGGAGAGAGAGCGCAGAAACCAGATCAAACAGTGTAGGGAGAGGGAGCGCAGAAACCAGATCAAAAAGCACGTGGACAGAGAGCACAGAAACCAGGTCAAACAGCACAGGGAGACAGAGTGCAGAAACCACATCAAACAGCACAGTGAGTGAGAAGGCGCAGAAACCAGATCAAACAGCTCAGAGAGTGAGAAGGCGCAGAAACCAGATCAAACAGCACAGAGACAAAGAGCACAGGAACGAGATCAAACAGCACAGTGAGAAGGCGCAGAAACCAGATCAAACTGCACAGTGAGAGAGAGCACAGAAACCAGATCAAACAGCACATTGAGTGAGACGGCGCAGAAACCAGATCAAACAGCAGCGGGAGAGAGAGCGCAGAAACCAGATCAAACAGCAGTGGGAGAGAGAGCACTGACACCAGATCCAACAGCACAGGGAGAGAGAGAGAGCGCAGAAACCAGATCAAACAGCTCAGGAAGAGAGAGCGCAGAAACCAGATCAAACAGCACAGGGAGAGGGAGAGTGCAGAAACCGGATCAAACAGCACCAGGCGAGAGAGACCGCAGAAACCTGATCAAACAGCAGTGGGAGAGCGAGCACTGAAACCAGATCCAACAGCACAGGGAGAGAGATCGCAGAAACCAGATCAAACAGCACGTGGACAGAGAGCACAGAAACCAGATCTAACAGCACACAGAGAATGAGCGCAGAAACCAGATCAAACAGCACAAGGAAGGGTTGAATACAGAAACTGGATCAAACTGCATAGGGAGAGAGAGCGCAGAAACCAGATCAAAAAGCACAGGAGAGAGAGCACAGAAACCAGATCAAACAGCACATTGAGTGAGAAGGCGCAGAATCCAGATCAAACAGCACAGAGAGTGAGAAGGCGCAGAAACCAGATCAAACAGCACAGAGAGAGAGAGCACAGAAACCCAGATCAAACAGCACATTGAGTGAGAAGGCGCAGAAACCAGATCAAACAGCACAGAGAGTGAGAAGGCGTAGAAACCAGATCAAACAGCACAGAGAGAGAGAGCACAGAAACCAGATCAAACAGCACATTGAGTGAGAAGGCACAGAAACCATATCAAACAGCAAGGACAGAGATAGCACAGAAACCCAGATCAAACAGCACATTGAGTGAGAAGGCGCAGAAACCGGATTATACAGCACAGAGAGTGAGAAGGTGCAGAAACCAGATCAAACAGCACAGAGAGAGAGAGCGCAGAAACCAGATCAAACAGCACAGTGAGAGAGAGTGCAGAAACCAGATCAAACTGCACAGTGAGAGAGAGCACAGAAACCAGATCAAACTGCACAGTAGAGAGAGCTCAGAAGCCCGGGCAAACAGAACAGGGAGAGAGCGCAGAAACCAGGTCAAGCAGCACAGGGAGAGAGAGCGCAGAAACCAGATTAAACAGCACAGGGAGAGAGATCACAGAAACCAGATCTAACAGCACGTGGACAGAGAGCACAGAAACCAGATCAAACAGCACATTGAGTGAGAAGGCGCAGAAACCAGATCAAGCAGCACAGAGAGCGAGAAGGCAGAAACCTGATCAAACAGCACAATGAGAGAGAGCGCAGAAACCAGATCAAACTGCACAGTAGAGAGAGCTCAGAAGCCCGGTTAAACAGAACAGGGAGAGAGAGCGCAGAAACTTGATCGAACGGCACAGGGAGACAGAGCGCAGAAACCAGATCAAACAGCACAGGGAGAGAGAAGGCCCAGAAACTAGATCGAACAGCACAGGGAGAGAGAGCGCAGAAACCAGATCAAACAGCACCGGGAGAGAGAAGGCCCAGAAACTAGATCAAACAGAACCGGGAGAGAGAAGGCACAGAAACCAGATCAAACAGCACAGGGAGAGAGAGCTCAGAAACCAGATCAACCAGCACAGGGAGAGAGAGCGCAGAATCCAGATCAAACAACACAGCCGAGAGAGCGCAGAAACCAGATCAAACAGCACAAGGAAGGGTTGAACACAGAAACTGGATCAAACTGCTTAGGGAGAGAGAGCGCATAAACCAGATCAAACAGCACAGGGAGAGAGAGCGCAGAAACCAGATCAAACAGTAGCAGGAGAGAGAGCGCAGAAATCACATCAAACAGCACAGTAAGTGAGAAGGCGCAGAAACCAGATCAAACAGCACAGTGAGAGAGAGCACAGAAACCAGATCAAATAGCACAGTGAGTGAGAAGGCGCAGAAACCACATCAAACAGCACAGAGAGAGAGAGCACAGAAACCCAGATCAAACAGCACAGTCAGTGAGAAGGCGCAGAAACCAGATCAAACAGCACAGTGAGAGAGAGAGAGCGCAGAAACCTGATCAAACTGCACAGGGAGAGAGAGCGCAGAAACCAGATCAAACAGCACAGGGAGAGAGAGCGCAGAAACCAGATCAAACAGCAGCGGGAGAGAGAGCACAGAAACCGGATCATACAGCACTAGGAGAGAGCAGAAACCAGATCAAACAGTGCAGGGAGAGGGAGCGCAGAAACCAGATCAAACAGCACGTGGACAGAGAGCACAGAAACCAGATCTAACAGCACACGGAGAATGAGCGCAGAAACCAGATCAAACAGCACAAGGACGGGTTGAATACAGAAACTGGATCAAACTGCATAGGGAGAGGGAGCGCATTAACCAGATCAAACAGCACAGGGAGAGAGAGCGCAGAAACCAGATCAAACAGCACAGGGAGAGAGAGCGCAGAAACCAGATCAAACAGCACAGGGAGAGAGAGCGCAGAAACCAGATCAAACAGCAGCGGGAGAGAGAGCACAGAAACCGGATCAAACAGCACTAGGAGAGAGAGCGCAGAAACCAGATCAAACAGTGCAGGGAGAGAGAGCGCAGAAACCAGATCAAACAGTGCAGGGAGAGGGAGCGCAGAAACCAGATCAAACAGCACGTGGACAGAGAGCACAGAAACCAGATCTAACAGCACACGGAGAATCAGCGCAGAAACCAGATCAAACAGCACAAGGACGGGTTGAATACAGAAACTGGATCAAACAGCAGCGGGAGAGAGAGCACAGAAACCGGATCAAACAGCACTAGGAGAGAGCAGAAACCAGATCAAACAGTGCAGGGAGAGGGAGCGCAGAAACCAGATCAAACAGCACGTGGACAGAGAGCACAGAAACCAGATCTAACAGCACACAGAGAATGAGCGCAGAAACCAGATCAAACAGCACAAGGACGGGTTGAATACAGAAACTGGATCAAACTGCATAGGGAGAGGGAGCGCATTAACCAGATCAAACAGCACAGGGAGAGAGAGCGCAGAAACCAGATCAAACAGCACAGGGAGAGAGAGCGCAGAAACCAGATCAAACTGCAGCGGGAGAGAGAGCACTGAAACCAGATCCAACAGCACAGGGAGAGAGATCGCAGAAACCAGATCTAACAGCACATGGAGAGAGAGAGCGCAGAAACCAGATCAAACAGCTCAGGGAGAGAGAGCGCAGAAACCAGATCAAACAGCACAGGGAGAGAGAGCGCAGAAACCAGATCAAACAGCACAGAGAGAGGGAGAGTGCAGAAACCGGATCAAACAGCACCAGGCGAGAGATCGCAGAAACCAGATCTAACAGCACTAGGAGAGAGAGCGCAGAAACCAGATCAAACAGTGCAGGGAGAGGGAGCGCAGAAACCAGATCAAACAGCACGTGGACAGAGAGCACAGAAACCAGATCTAACAGCACACGGAGAATCAGCGCAGAAACCAGATCAAACAGCACAAGGACGGGTTGAATACAGAAACTGGATCAAACTGCATAGGGAGAGGGAGCGCATTAACCAGATCAAACAGCACAGGGAGAGAGCGCATAAACCAGATCAAACAGCACAGGGAGAGAGCGCAGAAATCACATCAAACAGCACAGTGAGTGAGAAGGTGCAGAAACCAGATCAAACAGCACAGAGAGAGAGAGCACAGAAACCAGATCAAACAGCACACTGAGTGAGAAGGCGCAGAAACCAGATCAAACAGCACAGAGAGTGAGAAGGCGCAGAAACCACATCAAACAGCACAGAGTGAGAGAGCACAGAAACCAGATCAAACAGCACAGGGAGAGAGAGCATAGAAACCCAGATCAAACAGCACAGTGAGTGAGAAGGCGCAGAAACCAGATCAAACAGCACAGAGAGAGAGAGCACAGAAACCAGACCAAACAGCACATTGAGTGAGAAGGCGCAGAAACCAGATCAAACAGCACAGAGAGTGAGTAGGCGCAGAAACCAGATCAAACAGCATAGTGAGAGAGAGCACAGAAACCCAGATCAAACAGCACAGTGAGTGAGAAGGCGCAGAAACCAGATCAAACAGCACAGAGAGAGAGAGAGCACAGAAACCAGATCAAACAGCACAGTGAGTGAGAAGGTGCAGAAACCAGATCAAACAGCACAGAGAGAGAGAGCACAGAAACCAGATCAAACAGCACAGGGAGAGAGAGAGCACAGAAACCAGATCAAACAGCATAGTGAGAGAGAGCACAGAAACCCAGATCAAACAGCACAGTCAGTGAGAAGGCGCAGAAACCAGATCAAACAGCACAGTGAGAGAGAGCACAGAAACCCAGATCAAACAGCACAGTGAGTGAGAAGGCGCAGAAACCAGATCAAACAGCACAGAGAGAGAGAGAGCACAGAAACCAGATCAAACAGCACAGTGAGTGAGGAGGTGCAGAAACCAGATCAAACAGCACAGAGAGAGAGAGCGCAGAAACCAGATCAAACAGCAGCGGGAGAGAGAGCACAGAAACCGGATCAAACAGCACAGGGAGAGAGAGCACAGAAACCAGATCAAACAGTAGCGGGAGAGAGAGCACTGAAACCAGATCCAACAGCACAGGGAGAGAGATCGCAGAAACCAGATCTAACAGCACATGGAGAGAGAGAGCGCAGAAACCAGATCAAACAGCACAGGGAGAGAGAGCGCAGAAACCAGATCAAACAGCACAGAGAGAGGGAGAGTGCAGAAACCGGATCAAACAGCACCAGGCGAGAGATCGCAGAAACCAGATCTAACAGCACTAGGAGAGAGAGCGCAGAAACCAGATCAAACAGTGCAGGGAGAGGGAGCGCAGAAACCAGATCAAACAGCACGTGGACAGAGAGCACAGAAACCAGATCTAACAGCACACGGAGAATGAGCGCAGAAACCAGATCAAACAGCACAAGGACGGGTTGAATACAGAAACTGGATCAAACTGCATAGGGAGAGGGAGCGCATTAACCAGATCAAACAGCACAGGGAGAGAGCGCATAAACCAGATCAAACAGCACAGGGAGAGAGCGCAGAAATCACATCAAACAGCACAGTGAGTGAGAAGGTGCAGAAACCAGATCAAACAGCACAGAGAGAGAGAGCACAGAAACCAGATCAAACAGCACACTGAGTGAGAAGGCGCAGAAACCAGATCAAACAGCACAGAGAGTGAGAAGGCGCAGAAACCACATCAAACAGCACAGAGTGAGAGAGCACAGAAACCAGATCAAACAGCACAGGGAGAGAGAGCATAGAAACCCAGATCAAACAGCACAGTGAGTGAGAAGGCGCAGAAACCAGATCAAACAGCACAGAGAGAGAGAGCACAGAAACCAGACCAAACAGCACATTGAGTGAGAAGGCGCAGAAACCAGATCAAACAGCACAGAGAGTGAGTAGGCGCAGAAACCAGATCAAACAGCATAGTGAGAGAGAGCACAGAAACCCAGATCAAACAGCACAGTGAGTGAGAAGGCGCAGAAACCAGATCAAACAGCACAGAGAGAGAGAGAGCACAGAAACCAGATCAAACAGCACAGTGAGTGAGAAGGTGCAGAAACCAGATCAAACAGCACAGAGAGAGAGAGCACAGAAACCAGATCAAACAGCACAGGGAGAGAGAGAGCACAGAAACCAGATCAAACAGCATAGTGAGAGAGAGCACAGAAACCCAGATCAAACAGCACAGTCAGTGAGAAGGCGCAGAAACCAGATCAAACAGCACAGTGAGAGAGAGCACAGAAACCCAGATCAAACAGCACAGTGAGTGAGAAGGCGCAGAAACCAGATCAAACAGCACAGAGAGAGAGAGAGCACAGAAACCAGATCAAACAGCACAGTGAGTGAGGAGGTGCAGAAACCAGATCAAACAGCACAGAGAGAGAGAGCGCAGAAACCAGATCAAACAGCAGCGGGAGAGAGAGCACAGAAACCGGATCAAACAGCACAGGGAGAGAGAGCACAGAAACCAGATCAAACAGTAGCGGGAGAGAGAGCACTGAAACCAGATCCAACAGCACAGGGAGAGAGATCGCAGAAACCAGATCTAACAGCACATGGAGAGAGAGAGCGCAGAAACCAGATCAAACAGCACAGGGAGAGAGAGCGCAGAAACCAGATCAAACAGCACAGAGAGAGGGAGAGTGCAGAAACCGGATCAAACAGCACCAGGCGAGAGATCGCAGAAACCAGATCTAACAGCACTAGGAGAGAGAGCGCAGAAACCAGATCAAACAGTGCAGGGAGAGGGAGCGCAGAAACCAGGTCAAACAGCACGTGGACAGAGAGCACAGAAACCAGATCTAACAGCACACGGAGAATCAGCGCAGAAACCAGATCAAACAGCACAAGGACGGGTTGAATACAGAAACTGGATCAAACTGCATAGGGAGAGGGAGCGCATTAACCAGATCAAACAGCACAGGGAGAGAGCGCATAAACCAGATCAAACAGCACAGGGAGAGAGCGCAGAAATCACATCAAACAGCACAGTGAGTGAGAAGGTGCAGAAACCAGATCAAACAGCACAGAGAGAGAGAGCACAGAAACCAGATCAAACAGCACACTGAGTGAGAAGGCGCAGAAACCAGATCAAACAGCACAGAGAGTGAGAAGGCGCAGAAACCACATCAAACAGCACAGAGTGAGAGAGCACAGAAACCAGATCAAACAGCACAGGGAGAGAGAGCATAGAAACCCAGATCAAACAGCACAGTGAGTGAGAAGGCGCAGAAACCAGATCAAACAGCACAGAGAGAGAGAGCACAGAAACCAGACCAAACAGCACATTGAGTGAGAAGGCGCAGAAACCAGATCAAACAGCACAGAGAGTGAGTAGGCGCAGAAACCAGATCAAACAGCATAGTGAGAGAGAGCACAGAAACCCAGATCAAACAGCACAGTGAGTGAGAAGGCGCAGAAACCAGATCAAACAGCACAGAGAGAGAGAGAGCACAGAAACCAGATCAAACAGCACAGTGAGTGAGAAGGTGCAGAAACCAGATCAAACAGCACAGAGAGAGAGAGCACAGAAACCAGATCAAACAGCACAGGGAGAGAGAGAGCACAGAAACCAGATCAAACAGCATAGTGAGAGAGAGCACAGAAACCCAGATCAAACAGCACAGTCAGTGAGAAGGCGCAGAAACCAGATCAAACAGCACAGTGAGAGAGAGCACAGAAACCCAGATCAAACAGCACAGTGAGTGAGAAGGCGCAGAAACCAGATCAAACAGCACAGAGAGAGAGAGAGCACAGAAACCAGATCAAACAGCACAGTGAGTGAGGAGGTGCAGAAACCAGATCAAACAGCACAGAGAGAGAGAGCGCAGAAACCAGATCAAACAGCAGCGGGAGAGAGAGCACAGAAACCGGATCAAACAGCACAGGGAGAGAGAGCACAGAAACCAGATCAAACAGTAGCGGGAGAGAGAGCACTGAAACCAGATCCAACAGCACAGGGAGAGAGATCGCAGAAACCAGATCTAACAGCACATGGAGAGAGAGAGCGCAGAAACCAGATCAAACAGCACAGGGAGAGAGAGCGCAGAAACCAGATCAAACAGCACAGAGAGAGGGAGAGTGCAGAAACCGGATCAAACAGCACCAGGCGAGAGATCGCAGAAACCAGATCTAACAGCACTAGGAGAGAGAGCGCAGAAACCAGATCAAACAGTGCAGGGAGAGGGAGCGCAGAAACCAGATCAAACAGCACGTGGACAGAGAGCACAGAAACCAGATCTAACAGCACACGGAGAATGAGCGCAGAAACCAGATCAAACAGCACAAGGACGGGTTGAATACAGAAACTGGATCAAACTGCATAGGGAGAGGGAGCGCATTAACCAGATCAAACAGCACAGGGAGAGAGCGCATAAACCAGATCAAACAGCACAGGGAGAGAGCGCAGAAATCACATCAAACAGCACAGTGAGTGAGAAGGTGCAGAAACCAGATCAAACAGCACAGAGAGAGAGAGCACAGAAACCAGATCAAACAGCACACTGAGTGAGAAGGCGCAGAAACCAGATCAAACAGCACAGAGAGTGAGAAGGCGCAGAAACCACATCAAACAGCACAGAGTGAGAGAGCACAGAAACCAGATCAAACAGCACAGGGAGAGAGAGCATAGAAACCCAGATCAAACAGCACAGTGAGTGAGAAGGCGCAGAAACCAGATCAAACAGCACAGAGAGAGAGAGCACAGAAACCAGACCAAACAGCACATTGAGTGAGAAGGCGCAGAAACCAGATCAAACAGCACAGAGAGTGAGTAGGCGCAGAAACCAGATCAAACAGCATAGTGAGAGAGAGCACAGAAACCCAGATCAAACAGCACAGTGAGTGAGAAGGCGCAGAAACCAGATCAAACAGCACAGAGAGAGAGAGAGCACAGAAACCAGATCAAACAGCACAGTGAGTGAGAAGGTGCAGAAACCAGATCAAACAGCACAGAGAGAGAGAGCACAGAAACCAGATCAAACAGCACAGGGAGAGAGAGAGCACAGAAACCAGATCAAACAGCATAGTGAGAGAGAGCACAGAAACCCAGATCAAACAGCACAGTCAGTGAGAAGGCGCAGAAACCAGATCAAACAGCACAGTGAGAGAGAGCACAGAAACCCAGATCAAACAGCACAGTGAGTGAGAAGGCGCAGAAACCAGATCAAACAGCACAGAGAGAGAGAGAGCACAGAAACCAGATCAAACAGCACAGTGAGTGAGGAGGTGCAGAAACCAGATCAAACAGCACAGAGAGAGAGAGCGCAGAAACCAGATCAAACAGCAGCGGGAGAGAGAGCACAGAAACCGGATCAAACAGCACAGGGAGAGAGAGCACAGAAACCAGATCAAACAGTAGCGGGAGAGAGAGCACTGAAACCAGATCCAACAGCACAGGGAGAGAGATCGCAGAAACCAGATCTAACAGCACATGGAGAGAGAGAGCGCAGAAACCAGATCAAACAGCACAGGGAGAGAGAGCGCAGAAACCAGATCAAACAGCACAGAGAGAGGGAGAGTGCAGAAACCGGATCAAACAGCACCAGGCGAGAGATCGCAGAAACCAGATCTAACAGCACTAGGAGAGAGAGCGCAGAAACCAGATCAAACAGTGCAGGGAGAGGGAGCGCAGAAACCAGATCAAACAGCACGTGGACAGAGAGCACAGAAACCAGATCTAACAGCACACGGAGAATGAGCGCAGAAACCAGATCAAACAGCACAAGGACGGGTTGAATACAGAAACTGGATCAAACTGCATAGGGAGAGGGAGCGCATTAACCAGATCAAACAGCACAGGGAGAGAGCGCATAAACCAGATCAAACAGCACAGGGAGAGAGCGCAGAAATCACATCAAACAGCACAGTGAGTGAGAAGGTGCAGAAACCAGATCAAACAGCACAGAGAGAGAGAGCACAGAAACCAGATCAAACAGCACATTGAGTGAGAAGGCGCAGAAACCAGATCAAACAGCACAGAGAGTGAGAAGGCGCAGAAACCACATCAAACAGCACAGAGTGAGAGAGCACAGAAACCAGATCAAACAGCACAGGGAGAGAGAGCATAGAAACCCAGATCAAACAGCACAGTGAGTGAGAAGGCGCAGAAACCAGATCAAACAGCACAGAGAGAGAGAGCACAGAAACCAGACCAAACAGCACATTGAGTGAGAAGGCGCAGAAACCAGATCAAACAGCACAGAGAGTGAGAAGGCGCAGAAACCAGATCAAACAGCAAGGAGAGAGAGAGCACAGAAACCCAGATCAAACATCACAGTCAGTGAGAAGGCGCAGAAACCAGATCAAACAGCACAGAGAGAGAGAGCGCAGAAACCAGATCAAACAGCACATTGAGTGAGAAGGCGCAGAAACCAGATCAAACAGCACAGGGAAAGAGAGCACAGAAACCAGTTGAAGCAGCACAGGGAGCGAGAGCACAGAAACCAGTTCAAGCAGCACAGGGAGAGGGCACAGAAACTAGATCAAGCAGCACAGGGAGAGAGAGCACAAAAACCAGGCCAAGCAGCAGTGGGAGAGAGGGCGCAGAAATCACATCATACAGCATCGAGAGACAGAGCGCAGAAACCAGATCAAACAGCACATAATGAGAGAGAGCGCAGAAACCAGATCAAACTGCACAGTGAGAGAGAGCTCAGAAGCCCGGCCAAACAGAACAGGGAGAGAGAGCGCAGAAACCAGGTCAAGCAGCACAGGGAAAGAGTGCACAGAAACCAGATTAAACAGCACAGGGAGAGAGATCGCAGAAACCAGATCTAACAGCACGTGGACAGAGAGCACATAAACCAGGTCAAACAGCACAGGGAGACAGAGCACAGAAACAAAATCAAACAGCACAGGTTGGGGGTGAGTGCAGAAACCGGAACAAACTGCATTGGGAGAGGGAGCGCAGAAACCAGATCAAACAGCATGGGGAGAGAGAGCACAGAAACCAGATCAAACAGCAGCGGGAGAGAGAGCGCAGAAACCAGATCAAACAGCACAGGGAGAGAGAGCGCCAAAACCAGATCAAGCAGCAGCGGGAGAGAGAGCACAGAAACCCGATCCAACAGCACAGGGAGAGAGATCGCAGAAACCAGATCTAACAGCACTTGGAGAGAGAGAGCGCAGAAGCCAGATCAAACAGTGTAGGGAGAGAGATCACAGAAACCAGATCAAACACGACGGGGAGAGAGGGCGCAGAAAGCAGGCCAAACAGCATCATCTGAGAGAGCGCAGAAACCAGATCAATCAGTGTAGGGAGAGAGAGCGCAGAAACCAGATCAAACTGCTCAGGGAGGGAGAGCGCAGAAATCAGGTCAAGCAGCATAGGGAGAGAGAGCACAGAAACCAGTTCAGGCAGCACAGGGAGAGGGCGCAGAAACTAGATCAAGCAGCACAGGGAGAGAGAGCACAGAAACCAGGCCAAGCAGCAGTGGGAGAGAGGGCGCAGAAATCACATCATACAGCATCGGGAGACAGAGCGCAGAAACCAGATCAAACAGCACAGGGAGAGAGAGCGCAGAAGCCAGATCTAACAGCACCAGGAGAGAGAGCGCAGAAACCAGATCAAACAGCACCAGAAGAGAGATTGCAGAAACCAGATCAAACAGCACGTGGACAGAGAGCACAGAAACCAGATCTAACAGCACACGGAGAATGAGCGCAGAAACCAGATCAAACAGCACAATGAACGGTTGAATACAGAAACTGGATCAAACTGCATAGGGAGAGAGAGCGCATAAACCAGATCAAACAGCACAGGGAGAGAGAGCGCAGAAACCAGATCAAACAGTAGCAGGAGAGAGAGCGCAGAAATCACATCAAACAGCACAGTAAGTGAGAAGGCGCAGAAACCAGATCAAACAGCACAGTGAGTGAGAAGGCGCAGAAACCAGATCAAACAGCACAGAGAGAGAGACCACAGAAACCAGATCAAACAGCACATTGAGTGAGAAGGCGCAAAAACCACATCAAACAGCACAGAGAGAGAGCACAGAAACCCAGATCAAACAGCACAGTCAGTGAGAAGGCGCAGAAACCAGATCAAACAGCACAGTGAGAGAGAGAGAGCGCAGAAACCTGATCAAACTGCACAGGGAGAGAGAGCGCAGAAACCAGATCAAACAGCACAGGGAGAGAGAGCGCAGAAACCAGATCAAACAGCAGCGGGAGAGAGAGCACAGAAACCGGATCAAACAGCACTAGGAGAGAGCAGAAACCAGATCAAACAGTGCAGGGAGAGGGAGCGCAGAAACCAGATCAAACAGCACGTGGACAGAGAGCACAGAAACCAGATCTAACAGCACACGGAGAATGAGCGCAAAAACCAGATCAAACAGCACAAGGACGGGTTGAATACAGAAACTGGATCAAACTGCATAGGGAGAGGGAGCGCATTAACCGGATCAAACAGCACCAGGCGAGAGATCGCAGAAACCAGATCTAACAGCACTAGGAGAGAGAGCGCAGAAACCAGATCAAACAGTGCAGGGAGAGAGAGCGCAGAAATCACATCAAACAGCACAGTAAGTGAGAAGGCGCAGAAACCAGATCAAACAGCACAGTGAGTGAGAAGGCGCAGAAACCAGATCAAACAGCACAGAGAGAGAGACCACAGAAACCAGATCAAACAGCACACGGAGAATGAGCGCAAAAACCAGATCAAACAGCACAGGGAGAGAGCGCAGAAATCACATCAAACAGCACAGAGAGTGAGAAGGTGCAGAAACCAGATCAAACAGCACAGAGAGAGAGAGCACAGAAACCAGATCAAACAGCACATTGAGTGAGAAGGCGCAGAAACCAGATCAAACAGCACAGAGAGTGAGAAGGCGCAGAAACCACATCAAACAGCACAGAGTGAGAGAGCACAGAAACCAGATCAAACAGCACAGGGAGAGAGAGCATAGAAACCAGATCAAACAGCACAGAGAGAGAGAGCACAGAAACCAGACCAAACAGCACATTGAGTGAGAAGGCGCAGAAACCAGATCAAACAGCACAGAGAGTGAGTAGGCGCAGAAACCAGATCAAACAGCATAGTGAGAGAGAGCACAGAAACCCAGAGCAAACAGCACAGTGAGTGAGAAGGCGCAGAAACCAGATCAAACAGCACAGAGAGAGAGAGAGCACAGAAACCCAGATCAAACAGCACAGTCAGTGAGAAGGCGCAGAAACCAGATCAAACAGCACAGGGAGAGAGAGCACAGAAACCAGATCAAACATCACAGTGAGAGAGAGAGCACAGAAACCAGATCAAACTGCACAGTGAGAGAGAGCTCAGAAGCCCGGTCAAACAGAACAGGGAGAGAGAGCGCAGAACCCAGGTCAAACTGCTCAGGGAGGGAGAGCACAGAAATCAGGTCAAGCAGCATAGGGAGAGAGTGCACAGAAACCAGTTCAAGCAGCACAGGGAGAGGGCGCAGAAACTAGATCAAGCAGCACAGGGAGAGAGAGCACAGAAACCAGGCCAAGCAGCAGTGGGAGAGAGGGCACAGAAATCACATCATACAGCATCCGGAGAGAGAGCACAGAAACCAGATCAAACAGCACAGGGAGAGGGCACAGAAACCAGATCAAACAGCACAGAGAGTGAGAAGGCGCAGAAACCAGATCAAACAGCACAGGGAGAGAGAGCGCAGAAACCAGATCAAACAGCAGCGGGAGAGAGAGCACTGAAACCAGATCCAACAGCACAGGGAGAGAGATCGCAGAAACCAGATCTAACAGCACATGGAGAGAGAGAGCGCAGAAACCAGATCAAACAGCTCAGGGAGAGAGAGCGCAGAAACCAGATCAAACAGCACAGGGAGAGAGAGCGCAGAAACCAGATCAAACAGCACAGAGAGAGGGAGAGTGCAGAAACCGGATCAAACAGCACAGGGAGAGAGAGCGCAGAAACCAGATCAAACAGCAGCGGGAGAGAGAGCACTGAAACCAGATCCAACAGCACAGGGAGAGAGATCGCAGAAACCAGATCTAACAGCACATGGAGAGAGAGAGCGCAGAAACCAGATCAAACAGCACAGGGAGAGAGAGCACAGAAACCAGACCAAACAGCACATTGAGTGAGAAGGCGCAGAAACCAGATCAAACAGCACAGAGAGTGAGTAGGCGCAGAAACCAGATCAAACAGCATAGTGAGAGAGAGCACAGAAACCCAGAGCAAACAGCACAGTGAGTGAGAAGGCGCAGAAACCAGATCAAACAGCACAGAGAGAGAGAGAGCACAGAAACCCAGATCAAACAGCACAGTCAGTGAGAAGGCGCAGAAACCAGATCAAACAGCACAGTGAGAGAGAGCACAGAAACCAGATCAAACATCACAGTGAGAGAGAGAGCACAGAAACCAGATCAAACTGCACAGTGAGAGAGAGCTCAGAAGCCCGGTCAAACAGAACAGGGAGAGAGAGCGCAGAACCCAGGTCAAACTGCTCAGGGAGGGAGAGCACAGAAATCAGGTCAAGCAGCATAGGGAGAGAGTGCACAGAAACCAGTTCAAGCAGCACAGGGAGAGGGCGCAGAAACTAGATCAAGCAGCACAGGGAGAGAGAGCACAGAAACCAGGCCAAGCAGCAGTGGGAGAGAGGGCACAGAAATCACATCATACAGCATCCGGAGAGAGAGCACAGAAACCAGATCAAACAGCACAGAGAGAGAGAGAGCACAGAAACCCAGATCAAACAGCACAGTCAGTGAGAAGGCGCAGAAACCAGATCAAACAGCACAGTGAGAGAGAGCACAGAAACCAGATCAAACATCACAGTGAGAGAGAGAGCACAGAAACCAGATCAAACTGCACAGTGAGAGAGAGCTCAGAAGCCCGGTCAAACAGAACAGGGAGAGAGAGCGCAGAACCCAGGTCAAACTGCTCAGGGAGGGAGAGCACAGAAATCAGGTCAAGCAGCATAGGGAGAGAGTGCACAGAAACCAGTTCAAGCAGCACAGGGAGAGGGCGCAGAAACTAGATCAAGCAGCACAGGGAGAGAGAGCACAGAAACCAGGCCAAGCAGCAGTGGGAGAGAGGGCACAGAAATCACATCATACAGCATCCGGAGAGAGAGCACAGAAACCAGATCAAACAGCACAGAGAGTGAGAAGGCGCAGAAACCAGATCAAACAGCACAGGGAGAGAGAGCGCAGAAACCAGATCAAACAGCAGCGGGAGAGAGAGCACTGAAACCAGATCCAACAGCACAGGGAGAGAGATCGCAGAAACCAGATCTAACAGCACATGGAGAGAGAGAGCGCAGAAACCAGATCAAACAGCTCAGGGAGAGAGAGCGCAGAAACCAGATCAAACAGCACAGGGAGAGAGTGCGCAGAAACCAGATCAAACAGCACAGAGAGAGGGAGAGTGCAGAAACCGGATCAAACAGCACCAGGCGAGAGATCGCAGAAACCAGATCTAACAGCACTCGGAGAGAGAGCGCAGAAACCAGATCAAACAGTGCAGGGAGAGGGAGCGCAGAAACCAGATCAAACAGCACGTGGACAGAGAGCACAGAAACCAGATCTAACAGCACACGGAGAATGAGCGCAAAAACCAGATCAAACAGCACAAGGACGGGTTGAATACAGAAACTGGATCAAACTGCATAGGGAGAGGGAGCGCATTAACCGGATCAAACAGCACCAGGCGAGAGATCGCAGAAACCAGATCTAACAGCACTAGGAGAGAGAGCGCAGAAACCAGATCAAACAGTGCAGGGAGAGGGAGCGCAGAAACCAGATCAAACAGCACGTGGACAGAGAGCACAGAAACCAGATCTAACAGCACACGGAGAATCAGCGCAAAAACCAGATCAAACAGCACAAGGACGGGTTGAATACAGAAACTGGATCAAACTGCATAGGGAGAGGGAGCGCATTAACCAGATCAAACAGCACAGGGAGAGAGCGCAGAAATCACATCAAACAGCACAGTGAGTAAGAAGGTGCAGAAACCAGATCAAACAGCACAGAGAGAGAGAGCACAGAAACCAGATCAAACAGCACATTGAGTGAGAAGGCGCAGAAACCAGATCAAACAGCACAGAGAGTGAGAAGGCGCAGAAACCACATCAAACAGCACAGAGTGAGAGAGCACAGAAACCAGATCAAACAGCACAGGGAGAGAGAGCATAGAAACCAGATCAAACAGCACAGAGAGAGAGAGCACAGAAACCAGACCAAACAGCACATTGAGTGAGAAGGCGCAGAAACCAGATCAAACAGCACAGAGAGTGAGTAGGCGCAGAAACCAGATCAAACAGCATAGTGAGAGAGAGCACAGAAACCCAGAGCAAACAGCACAGTGAGTGAGAAGGCGCAGAAACCAGATCAAACAGCACAGAGAGAGAGAGAGCACAGAAACCCAGATCAAACAGCACAGTCAGTGAGAAGGCGCAGAAACCAGATCAAACAGCACAGTGAGAGAGAGCACAGAAACCAGATCAAACATCACAGTGAGAGAGAGAGCACAGAAACCAGATCAAACTGCACAGTGAGAGAGAGCTCAGAAGCCCGGTCAAACAGAACAGGGAGAGAGAGCGCAGAACCCAGGTCAAACTGCTCAGGGAGGGAGAGCACAGAAATCAGGTCAAGCAGCATAGGGAGAGAGTGCACAGAAACCAGTTCAAGCAGCACAGGGAGAGGGCGCAGAAACTAGATCAAGCAGCACAGGGAGAGAGAGCACAGAAACCAGGCCAAGCAGCAGTGGGAGAGAGGGCACAGAAATCACATCATACAGCATCCGGAGAGAGAGCACAGAAACCAGATCAAACAGCACAGGGAGAGGGCACAGAAACCAGATCAAACAGCACAGAGAGTGAGAAGGCGCAGAAACCAGATCAAACAGCACAGGGAGAGAGAGCGCAGAAACCAGATCAAACAGCAGCGGGAGAGAGAGCACTGAAACCAGATCCAACAGCACAGGGAGAGAGATCGCAGAAACCAGATCTAACAGCACATGGAGAGAGAGAGCGCAGAAACCAGATCAAACAGCTCAGGGAGAGAGAGCGCAGAAACCAGATCAAACAGCACAGGGAGAGAGAGCGCAGAAACCAGATCAAACAGCACAGAGAGAGGGAGAGTGCAGAAACCGGATCAAACAGCACCAGGCGAGAGATCGCAGAAACCAGATCTAACAGCACTAGGAGAGAGAGCGCAGAAACCAGATCAAACAGTGCAGGGAGATGGAGCGCAGAAACCAGATCAAACAACACGTGGACAGAGAGCACAGAAACCAGATCTAACAGCACACGGAGAATGAGCGCAAAAACCAGATCAAACAGCACAAGGACGGGTTGAATACAGAAACTGGATCAAACTGCATAGGGAGAGGGAGCGCATTAACCGGATCAAACAGCACCAGGCGAGAGATCGCAGAAACCAGATCTAACAGCACTAGGAGAGAGAGCGCAGAAACCAGATCAAACAGTGCAGGGAGAGGGAGCGCAGAAACCAGATCAAACAGCACGTGGACAGAGAGCACAGAAACCAGATCTAACAGCACACGGAGAATCAGCGCAAAAACCAGATCAAACAGCACAAGGACGGGTTGAATACAGAAACTGGATCAAACTGCATAGGGAGAGGGAGCGCATTAACCAGATCAAACAGCACAGGGAGAGAGCGCATAAACCAGATCAAACAGCACAGGGAGAGAGCGCAGAAATCACATCAAACAGCACAGTGAGTGAGAAGGTGCAGAAACCAGATCAAACAGCACAGAGAGAGAGAGCACAGAAACCAGATCAAACAGCACATTGAGTGAGAAGGCGCAGAAACCAGATCAAACAGCACAGAGAGTGAGAAGGCGCAGAAACCACATCAAACAGCACAGAGTGAGAGAGCACAGAAACCAGATCAAACAGCACAGGGAGAGAGAGCATAGAAACCCAGATCAAACAGCACAGTGAGTGAGAAGGCGCAGAAACCAGATCAAACAGCACAGAGAGAGAGAGCACAGAAACCAGACCAAACAGCACATTGAGTGAGAAGGCGCAGAAACCAGATCAAACAGCACAGAGAGTGAGTAGGCGCAGAAACCAGATCAAACAGCATAGTGAGAGAGAGCACAGAAACCCAGATCAAACAGCACAGTGAGTGAGAAGGCGCAGAAACCAGATCAAACAGCACAGAGAGAGAGAGAGCACAGAAACCAGATCAAACAGCACAGTGAGTGAGAAGGTGCAGAAACCAGATCAAACAGCACAGAGAGAGAGAGCACAGAAACCAGATCAAACAGCACAGGGAGAGAGAGAGCACAGAAACCAGATCAAACAGCATAGTGAGAGAGAGCACAGAAACCCAGATCAAACAGCACAGTCAGTGAGAAGGCGCAGAAACCAGATCAAACAGCACAGTGAGAGAGAGCACAGAAACCCAGATCAAACAGCACAGTGAGTGAGAAGGCGCAGAAACCAGATCAAACAGCACAGAGAGAGAGAGAGCACAGAAACCAGATCAAACAGCACAGTGAGTGAGAAGGTGCAGAAACCAGATCAAACAGCACAGAGAGAGAGAGCGCAGAAACCAGATCAAACAGCAGTGGGAGAGAGAGCACAGAAACCGGATCAAACAGCACAGGGAGAGAGAGCACAGAAACCAGATCAAACAGTAGCGGGAGAGAGAGCACTGAAACCAGATCCAACAGCACAGGGAGAGAGATCGCAGAAACCAGATCTAACAGCACATGGAGAGAGAGAGCGCAGAAACCAGATCAAACAGCTCAGGGAGAGAGAGCGCAGAAACCAGATCAAACAGCACAGGGAGAGAGAGCGCAGAAACCGGATCAAACAGCACAGAGAGAGGGAGAGTGCAGAAACCGGATCAAACAGCACCAGGCGTGAGATCGCAGAAACCAGATCTAACAGCACTAGGAGAGAGAGCGCAGAAACCAGATCAAACAGTGCAGGGAGAGGGAGCGCAGAAACCAGATCAAACAGCACGTGGACAGAGAGCACAGAAACCAGATCTAACAGCACACGGAGAATGAGCGCAGAAACCAGATCAAACAGCACAAGGACGGGTTGAATACAGAAACTGGATCAAACTGCATAGGGAGAGGGAGCGCATTAACCAGATCAAACAGCACAGGGAGAGAGCGCATAAACCAGATCAAACAGCACAGGGAGAGAGCGCAGAAATCACATCAAACAGCACAGTGAGTGAGAAGGTGCAGAAACCAGATCAAACAGCACAGAGAGAGAGAGCACAGAAACCAGATCAAACAGCACATTGAGTGAGAAGGCGCAGAAACCAGATCAAACAGCACAGAGAGTGAGAAGGCGCAGAAACCACATCAAACAGCACAGAGTGAGAGAGCACAGAAACCAGATCAAACAGCACAGGGAGAGAGAGCATAGAAACCAGATCAAACAGCACAGAGAGAGAGAGCACAGAAACCAGACCAAACAGCACATTGAGTGAGAAGGCGCAGAAACCAGATCAAACAGCACAGAGAGTGAGTAGGCGCAGAAACCAGATCAAACAGCATAGTGAGAGAGAGCACAGAAACCCAGAGCAAACAGCACAGTGAGTGAGAAGGCGCAGAAACCAGATCAAACAGCACAGAGAGAGAGAGAGCACAGAAACCCAGATCAAACAGCACAGTCAGTGAGAAGGCGCAGAAACCAGATCAAACAGCACAGGGAGAGAGAGCACAGAAACCAGATCAAACATCACAGTGAGAGAGAGAGCACAGAAACCAGATCAAACTGCACAGTGAGAGAGAGCTCAGAAGCCCGGTCAAACAGAACAGGGAGAGAGAGCGCAGAACCCAGGTCAAACTGCTCAGGGAGGGAGAGCACAGAAATCAGGTCAAGCAGCATAGGGAGAGAGTGCACAGAAACCAGTTCAAGCAGCACAGGGAGAGGGCGCAGAAACTAGATCAAGCAGCACAGGGAGAGAGAGCACAGAAACCAGGCCAAGCAGCAGTGGGAGAGAGGGCACAGAAATCACATCATACAGCATCCGGAGAGAGAGCACAGAAACCAGATCAAACAGCACAGGGAGAGGGCACAGAAACCAGATCAAACAGCACAGAGAGTGAGAAGGCGCAGAAACCAGATCAAACAGCAAGGAGAGAGAGAAAACAGAAACCCAGATCAAACATCACAGTCAGTGAGAAGGCGCAGAAACCAGATCAAACAGCACAGTGAGAGAGAGCACAGAAACCAGATCAAACTGCACAGTAGAGAGAGCTCAGAAGCCCGGGCAAACAGAACAGGGAGAGAGTGTGCAGAAACCAGATCAAACAGTGTAGGGAGAGAGAGCGCAGAAACCAGATCAAACTGCACAGTGAGAGAGAGCACAGAAACCAGATCAAACTGCACAGTAGAGAGAGCTCAGAAGCCCGGGCAAACAGAACAGGGAGAGAGAGCGCAGAAACCAGGTCAAGCAGCACAGGGAGAGAGAACGCAGAAACCAGATTAAATAGCATAGGGAGAGAGATCGCAGAAACCAGATCTAACAGCACGTGGACAGAGAGCACAGAAACCAGGTCAAACAGCACAGGGAGTGAGAAGGCGCAGAAACCAGATCAAACAGCACAGAGAGTGAGAAGGCGCAGAAACCAGATCAAACAGCACAGAGAGAGAGAGAGCACAGAAACCAGATCAAACAGCATAGTGAGAGAGAGCACAGAAACCCAGATCAAACAGCACAGTGAGTGAGAAGGCGCAGAAACCAGATCAAACAGCACAGAGAGAGAGAGAGAACACAGAAACCAGATCAAACAGCACAGTGAGTGAGAAGGTGCAGAAACCAGATCAAACAGCACAGAGAGAGAGAGCACAGAAACCAGATCAAACAGCACAGTGAGTGAGAAGGTGCAGAAACCAGATCAAACAGCACAGAGAGAGAGAGCACAGAAACCAGATCAAACAGCACAGGGAGAGAGAGAGCACAGAAACCAGATCAAACAGCATAGTAAGAGAGAGCACAGAAACCCAGATCAAACAGCACAGTCAGTGAGAAGGCGCAGAAACCAGATCAAACAGCACAGTGAGAGAGAGCACAGAAACCAGATCAAACATCACAGTGAGAGAGAGAGCACAGAAACCAGATCAAACAGCACAGTGAGAGAGAGCGCAGAAACCAGATCAAACTGCACAGTGAGAGAGAGCTCAGAAGCCCGGTCAAACAAAACAGGGAGAGAGAGCGCAGAAACCAGGTCAAGCAGCTCAGGGAGGGAGAGCACAGAAATCAGGTCAAGCAGCACAGGGAGAGTGAGCACAGAATCCAGTTCAAGCAGCACAGGGAGAGAGAGCACAGAAACCAGGCCAAGCAGCAGTGGGAGAGAGGGCACAGAAATCACATCATACAGCATCCGGAGAGAGAGCACAGAAACCAGATCAAACAGCACAGGGAGAGGGCACAGAAACCAGATCAAACAGCACAGAGAGTGAGAAGGCGCAGAAACCAGATCAAACAGCAAGGAGAGAGAGAAAACAGAAACCCAGATCAAACATCACAGTCAGTGAGAAGGCGCAGAAACCAGATCAAACAGCACAGTGAGAGAGAGCACAGAAACCAGATCAAACTGCACAGTAGAGAGAGCTCAGAAGCCCGGGCAAACAGAACAGGGAGAGAGTGTGCAGAAACCAGATCAAACAGTGTAGGGAGAGAGAGCGCAGAAACCAGATCAAACAGCACGTGGACAGAGAGCACAGAAACCAGATCGAACAGCACACAGAGAATGAGCGCAGAAACCAGGTCAAGCAGCACAGGGAGAGAGAGCGCAGAAACCAGATTAAACAGCACAGGGAGAGAGATCGCAGAAACCAGATCTAACAGCACGTGGACAAAGAGCACAGAAACCAGATCAAACAGCACATTGAGTGAGAAGGCGCAGAAACGAGATCAAACAGCACAGAGACAGAGAGCACAGAAACGAGATCAAACAGCACAGTGAGTGAGAGCACAGAAACCAGATCAAACAGCACAGTGAGTGAGAGCACAGAAACCAGATCAAACAGCACAGAGAGAGAGAGCACAGAAACCAGATCAAACAGCACATTGAGTGAGAAGGCGCAGAAACCAGATCAAACAGCACAGAGAGAGAGAGCACAGAAACCAGATCAAACAGCACATTGAGTGAGAAGGCGCAGAAACCAGATCAAACAGCACAGAGAGTGAGAAGGCGCAGAAACCAGATCAAACAGCACAGTGAGAGAGAGCACAGAAACCCAGATCCAACAGCACAGTCAGTGAGAAGGCACAGAAACCAGATCAAACAGCACAGTGAGAGAGAGAGCGCAGAAACCAGATCAAACTGCACAGTGAGAGAGAGCACAGAAACCAGATCAAACTGCACAGTAGAGAGAGCTCAGAAGCCCGGGCAAACAGAACAGGGAGAGAGAGCGCAGAAACCAGGTCAAGCAGCACAGGGAGAGAGAACGCAGAAACCAGATTAAATAGCATAGGGAGAGAGATCGCAGAAACCAGATCTAACAGCACGTGGACAGAGAGCACAGAAACCAGGTCAAACAGCACAGGGAGTGAGAAGGCGCAGAAACCAGATCAAACAGCACAGAGAGTGAGAAGGCGCAGAAACCAGATCAAACAGCACAGTGAGAGAGAGCACAGAAACCAGATCAAACAGCACATTGAGTGAGATGGCGCAGAAACCAGATCAAACAGCACAGAGAATGAGAAGGCGCAGAAACCAGATCAAACAGCAAGGAGAGAGAGAGCACAGAAACCCAGATCAAACATCACAGTCAGTGAGAAGGCGCAGAAACCAGATCAAACAGCACAGAGAGAGAGAGCGCAGAAACCAGATCAAACAGCACATTGAGTGAGAAGGCGCAGAAACCAGATCCAACAGCACAGGGAAAGAGAGCACAGAAACCAGTTGAAGCAGCACAGGGAGAGAGAGCACAGAAACCAGTTCAAGCAGCACAGGGAGAGGGCGCAGAAACGAGATCAAGCAGCACAGGGAGAGAGAGCACAAAAACCAGGCCAAGCAGCAGTGGGAGAGAGGGCGCAGAAATCACATCATACAGCATCGAGAGACAGAGCGCAGAAACCAGATCAAACAGCACATAATGAGAGAGAGCGCAGAAACCAGATCAAACTGCACAGTGAGAGAGAGCTCAGAAGCCCGGTCAAACAGAACAGGGAGAGAGAGCGCAGAAACCAGGTCAAGCAGCACAGGGAAAGAGTGCGCAGAAACCAGATTAAACAGCAAAGGGAGAGAGATCGCAGAAACCAGATCTAACAGCACGTGGACAGAGAGCACAGAAACCAGGTCAAACAGCACAGGGAGACAGAGCACAGAAACAAAATCAAACAGCACAGGTTGGGGGTGAGTGCAGAAACCGGAACAAACTGCATTGGGAGAGGGAGCGCAGAAACCAGATCAAACAGCATGGGGAGAGAGAGCACAGAAACCAGATCAAACAGCAGCGGGAGAGAGAGCACAGAAACCAAATCAAACATCAGCGGGAGAGAGAGCGCAGAAACCAGATCAAACAGCACAGGGAGAGAGAGCGCCGAAACCAGATCAAGCAGCAGCGGGAGAGAGAGCACAGAAACCCGATCCAACAGCACAGGGAGAGAGATCGCAGAAACCAGATCTAACAGCACTTGGAGAGAGAGAGAGCGCAGAAGCCAGATCAAACAGCTCAGGGAGAGAGAGCACAGAAACCAGATCAAACAGTGTAGGGAGAGAGATCACAGAAACCAGATCAAACACGACGGGGAGAGAGGGCGCAGAAAGCAGGCCAAACAGCATCATCTGAGAGAGCGCAGAAACCAGATCAATCAGTGTAGGGAGAGAGAGCGCAGAAACCAGATCAAACTGCTCAGGGAGGGAGAGCGCAGAATTCAGGTCAAGCAGCATAGGGAGAGAGAGCACAGAAACCAGTTCAAGCAGCACAGGGAGAGGGCGCAGAAACTAGATCAAGCAGCACAGGGAGAGAGAGCACAGAAACCAGGCCAAGCAGCAGTGGGAGAGAGGGCGCAGAAATCACATCATACAGCATCGGGAGACAGAGTGCAGAAACCAGATCAAACAGCACAGGGAGAGAGAGCGCAGAAGCCAGATCTAACAGCACCAGGAGAGAGAGCGCAGAAACCAGATCAAACAGCACCAGAAGAGAGATTGCAGAAACCAGATCAAACAGCACGTGGACAGAGAGCACAGAAACCAGATCTAACAGCACACGGAGAATGAGCGCAGAAACCAGATCAAACAGCACAATGAACGGTTGAATACAGAACCTGGATCAAACTGCATAGGGAGAGAGAGCTCAGAAACCAGATCAAACAGGATGGGGAGAGAGGGGGCAGAAATCAAATCAAACAGCACAGTGAGAGAGAGCGCAGAAACCACATCAAACAGCAGAGTGAGTGAGAAGGCGCAGAAACCACATCAAACAGCACAGTGAGTGAGAAGGCGCAGAAACCAGATCAAACAGCACAGAGAGTGAGAAGGCGCAGAAACCAGATCAAACAGCACAGAGAGAGAGAGCGCAGAAACCCGATCAAACAGCACAGAGAGAGAGAGAGCACAGAAATGAGATCAAACAGCACAGTGAGTGAGAAGGCGCAGAAACCAGATCAAACAGCACAGTGAGTGAGAAGGCGCAGAAACCAGATCAAACAGCACAGAGAGAGAGGGCGCAGAAACCTGATCAAACAGCACAGAGAGAGAGATCACAGAAACGAGATCAAACAGCACAGTGAGAGAGAGCGCAGAAACCAGATCAAACTGCACAGTGAGAGAGAGCTCAGAAGCCCGGTCAAACAAAACAGGGAGAGAGAGCGCAGAAACCAGGTCAAGCAGCTCAGGGAGGGAGAGCACAGAAATCAGGTCAAGCTGCACAGGGAGAGTGAGCACAGAATCCAGTTCAAGCAGCAGAGGGAGAGAGAGCACAGAAACCAGGCCAAGCAGCAGTGGGAGAGAGGGCACAGAAATCACATCATACAGCATCCGGAGAGAGAGCACAGAAACCAGATCAAACAGCACAGGGAGAGGGCACAGAAACCAGATCAAACAGCACAGAGAGTGAGAAGGCGCAGAAACCAGATCAAACAGCAAGGAGAGAGAGAAAACAGAAACCCAGATCAAACATCACAGTCAGTGAGAAGGCGCAGAAACCAGATCAAACAGCACAGTGAGAGAGAGCACAGAAACCAGATCAAACTGCACAGTAGAGAGAGCTCAGAAGCCCGGGCAAACAGAACAGGGAGAGAGTGTGCAGAAACCAGATCAAACAGTGTAGGGAGAGAGAGCGCAGAAACCAGATCAAACAGCACGTGGACAGAGAGCACAGAAACCAGATCGAACAGCACACAGAGAATGAGCGCAGAAACCAGGTCAAGCAGCACAGGGAGAGAGAGCGCAGACACCAGATTAAACAGCACAGGGAGAGAGATTGCAGAAACCAGATCTAACAGCACGTGGACAAAGAGCACAGAAACCAGATCAAACAGCACATTGAGTGAGAAGGCGCAGAAACCAGATCAAACAGCACAGAGACAGAGAGCACAGAAACGAGATCAAACAGCACAGTGAGTGAGAGCACAGAAACCAGATCAAACAGCACAGTGAGTGAGAGCACAGAAACCAGATCAAACAGCACAGAGAGAGAGAGCACAGAAACCAGATCAAACAGCACATTGAGTGAGAAGGCGCAGAAACCAGATCAAACAGCACAGAGAGAGAGAGCACAGAAACCAGATCAAACAGCACATTGAGTGAGAAGGCGCAGAAACCAGATCAAACAGCACAGAGAGTGAGAAGGCGCAGAAACCAGATCAAACAGCACAGTGAGAGAGAGCACAGAAACCCAGATCCAACAGCACAGTCAGTGAGAAGGCGCAGAAACCAGATCAAACAGCACAGTGAGAGAGAGAGCGCAGAAACCAGATCAAACTGCACAGTGAGAGAGAGCACAGAAACCAGATCAAACTGCACAGTAGAGAGAGCTCAGAAGCCCGGGCAAACAGAACAGGGAGAGAGAGCGCAGAAACCAGGTCAAGCAGCACAGGGAGAGAGAACGCAGAAACCAGATTAAATAGCATAGGGAGAGAGATCGCAGAAACCAGATCTAACAGCACGTGGACAGAGAGCACAGAAACCAGGTCAAACAGCACAGGGAGTGAGAAGGCGCAGAAACCAGATCAAACAGCACAGAGAGTGAGAAGGCGCAGAAACCAGATCAAACAGCACAGTGAGAGAGAGCACAGAAACCAGATCAAACAGCACATTGAGTGAGATGGCGCAGAAACCAGATCAAACAGCACAGAGAATGAGAAGGCGCAGAAACCAGATCAAACAGCAAGGAGAGAGAGAGCACAGAAACTCAGATCAAACATCACAGTCAGTGAGAAGGCGCAGAAACCAGATCAAACAGCACAGAGAGAGAGAGCGCAGAAACCAGATCAAACAGCACATTGAGTGAGAAGGCGCAGAAACCAGATCCAACAGCACAGGGAAAGAGAGCACAGAAACCAGTTGAAGCAGCACAGGGAGAGAGAGCACAGAAACCAGTTCAAGCAGCACAGGGAGAGGGCGCAGAAACGAGATCAAGCAGCACAGGGAGAGAGAGCACAAAAACCAGGCCAAGCAGCAGTGGGAGAGAGGGCGCAGAAATCACATCATACAGCATCGAGAGACAGAGCGCAGAAACCAGATCAAACAGCACATAATGAGAGAGAGCGCAGAAACCAGATCAAACTGCACAGTGAGAGAGAGCTCAGAAGCCCGGTCAAACAGAACAGGGAGAGGGAGCGCAGAAACCAGGTCAAGCAGCACAGGGAAAGAGTGCGCAGAAACCAGATTAAACAGCAAAGGGAGAGAGATCGCAGAAACGAGATCTAACAGCACGTGGACAGAGAGCACAGAAACCAGGTCAAACAGCACAGGGAGACAGAGCACAGAAACAAAATCAAACAGCACAGGTTGGGGGTGAGTGCAGAAACCGGAACAAACTGCATTGGGAGTGGGAGCGCAGAAACCAGATCAAACAGCATGGGGAGAGAGAGCACAGAAACCAGATCTAACAGCAGCGAGAGAGAGAGCACAGAAACCAAATCAAACATCAGCGGGAGAGAGAGCGCAGAAACCAGATCAAACAGCACAGGGAGAGAGAGCGCCGAAACCAGATCAAGCAGCAGCGGGAGAGAGAGCACAGAAACCCGATCCAACAGCACAGGGAGAGAGATCGCAGAAACCAGATCTAACAGCACTTGGAGAGAGAGAGCGCAGAAGCCAGATCAAACAGCTCAGGGAGAGAGAGCACAGAAACCAGATCAAACAGTGTAGGGAGAGAGATCACAGAAACCAGATCAAACACGACGGGGAGAGAGGGCGCAGAAAGCAGGCCAAACAGCATCATCTGAGAGAGCGCAGAAACCAGATCAATCAGTGTAGGGAGAGAGAGCGCAGAAACCAGATCAAACTGCTCAGGGAGGGAGAGCGCAGAAATCAGGTCAAGCAGCATAGGGAGAGAGAGCACAGAAACCAGTTCAAGCAGCACAGGGAGAGGGCGCAGAAACTAGATCAAGCAGCACAGGGAGAGAGAGCACAGAAACCAGGCCAAGCAGCAGTGGGAGAGAGGGCGCAGAAATCACATCATACAGCATCGGGAGACAGAGTGCAGAATCCAGATCAAACAACATAGCCGAGAGAGCGCAGAAACCAGATCAAACAGCACATGGAGAGCGAGCGCAGAAACCAAACCAAACAACACAGGGAGTGAGAGCGCAGAAACCAGATCAAACAGCACAGGGAGAGAGCGCAGAAACCGGATCAAACAGCAGCAGGTGAGAGAGCGCAGAAACCAGATCAAACAGCACAGGGAGAGACAAGGCACAGAAACCAGATCGAACAGCACAGGGAGAGAGAACGCAGAAACCAGGTCAAACAGCACAGGAATAGAGAGCGCAGAAACCAGGTCAAGCAGCACAGCGAGAGAGAGCGCAGAAACCAGGTCCAACAGCACGAGGAGAGAGTAGAAACAGTAGATAAACCATAAAATCCGTATCGTGCAGGAGCAGGTCATTCACCCCATCATGTCCACTCTGACACTCTGAAGAACCTACCATTCAGACCCATCCCCCCCCCCCCTCCCCCCTCCTCCCCCCACAACCCTATATGTCACATGGCTCACCCACCCAGCCTTCACATCCCTGTACCCTCTGGGCAATTTAGCATTGCCAATCCACCCTAACTTACACATTTTTGGATTGTGGAACAAAACTGGAACACCCGGAGAAAACCTGTGCAGACATGAGGGGAATGTGCAAATAACACACAGATAGTCACCCAAAAGTGGAATGAGCCCAGGAACGTGACACTATGTGTTAACCGCTGGGCCCATCTGAGGCAATAGTGGGAGTGCACCCTCCCTCCTGTACTATCTTTTGAGCCTGGTATACTTCAGCTGGGACCTATTCTGCATGTGCCCCTGCACATGTCACTGGGTATCATTCCAAGTTTCGTACTTCCTGCCGACTAATGTTCCGCCATGTTCCTTCAATTATAGAAGCGTTTCCTCCCCTTGCTATTAGCAGAAGTGAGGGGCGCACCCTCTGGCTGTTCACCTTCTCACAGCAGAAGGTCCTGCTCCTGCTGTTTGGCACCTGGAGGGAACACAGCCTGCGGGGAGTGACACTGATAGCCTCTTCCCCTGCCTGCTCATCTGGGCCAGCTCCCACTGGTCTCCTACAATGATCAGCGTTCTCAGCGAAATGGAGAGTGGAACACCAGTGACTGAGTGGGACTTAGTGTGCTCCAGGAGCTCCTGTCCATTTCTCTCGGACTGAGTGACAGTTACCCTTTCCCTCTCTGATGCTAACCCCGCAGTATGTCCAACCCTCTGAACATACCTCGCTTACAGTTCTCTGCCTCACAGATGCACCTCAGTGATGCTAACCCCAGCTTGAGCACTGAATCCTGGAGCTCAGTCTCATGAGAGAGTGACATTTCCTGCACAACGCTTGACCAGGTCATGAGACCCCTGTGTCCACAACTTGCCACATGCCATAAGACAAGAACTCTGCTTGACCGTGCTGTCCTGCCATCACTTTATTTGTATTTTATGTTGTTTTACTTTCTGTTACTTTCATTATCCTTGAAATTAATTAAACCCTGGAGTTTCAAGTGAAAAGGCCTTTGCCCTTATTCACATATCAACAGCCCTTCCCGTAACTCTCAGGGGGCTTGACAGGATGGATGTGGGAAGATTGTTTCCCCCTTGTGGGAGAGTCTAGGAACAGAGGGTATAATCTGAGAATAAGGAGCCACACATTTAAGAGAGAGATGGGGAGGAATTTCTTTTCTCTGAGAGTAGTGAATCTGTGGAAAATTTCACCACAGAGGGCTGTCGGGGCTGGACCGTTAAGTATATTCAGGGCTGAGGTACACAGATTTTTAACAAGTAAAGAGGATCAAGGGTCATAGGGGAGAGGCTGGGAAATGGAGTGCAGTATGATCAGATCAGCCAGGATCACATTGGATGGTGGAGCAGGCACAGAAAGCTGTTGTAGCAGAGGAACAGGAATCGGCCAATCAGCCCTTAGAGCCTGTTCTGCCATTCAGTGAGATCATCACAGATCCATGGCCTAACTCCAACGAGCTACCTGTGGCCCAGATCCCTCAAAATCTTTATTTAGCAAAAACTTGTCTTTCTCAGATTTAAAAATGGGACTCGATCGAGCATCCACTGCCATCTGCGGAAGAGAGTTCCAAATCTCTGCTATCCCTTTGTGCGCAGATGGGCTGAAAGGCCTACTTTTGTTCCTTTCTCTAATGGTGTTATAGTTGCTAGATGTTTGAAATTAGATTTGATAGATTTCCTATAGTATGAAAACAGGCCCTTTGGCCCAACAAGTCCACACCGACCCTCCAAAGAGCAATCCACCCAGACCTATTCCCCTACATTTACCCCTGACTAATGTACCTAAAAATATGAGCAATTTAGCATGGTCAATCCACCTGACGTGCACATCTTTGGACTGTGGGAGGAAACCCATGCTGTCACGGAGGGAATATGCAAACTCCACACAGACAGTCAGCCAAGGTGGGAATTGAACCTGGGTCCCTGGCGCTGCGGGGCAGCAGTGCTAACCACTGAGCCACCATGCTGCCCATCCTGTATCAGCTCAATCTATCAGCTCAGATGTCCCACATAACATGGAGGGAATCCTCGATATAAAGGTAGTGAAGGCTTTGTCAGCATGCAGTAGTCACTCTTCCCAATTCTATCCTCGATAGATGCATCTTTAACAGGCGGATTAGTGAGAACAAGGTATATTTCTCTCCCTTGTTGGTTCCTTAGTCTAACTCCTTTAGGATCCAACCAGCTCAACCAGTAATGCTGCTGCCAAGCCGTTCTGAGTGATGGACATTGAAATCTCCCCTCCCCCAGGGAGAGGTTACCAAAGGATACAACAGGATGTAGTGTCACAAAGCTGGTCCTTTTTTCTAAAAAGCTATTCCTTTTCCCAACAATGCTGTGTCTTTAGGTTTTTTTCAGAGGGGTCATAAAGATCTCCCAGCCTATTAAACTGGTTTAGTACAGAGATTAAAGGGTATTGAGAGGCCTTTTTGTTTATATGTAAACAGATGAGACTTCAGGCCAAAGTAGTTCATGTTTTAGAAGTGACCTGTATAATGGAAGGGGAGTGGTCAACTCTCTAGCTGAGTAGTTCAGTTCAGAAGTGGTTGGGAGTTCAACAGTGAGCTGTGTGCAAACTGTTTGCTCAACTCTCTCTTTCTGCCCTTCTAGCTTCAACCTGTAAGCACTTGTTCCATTTTTTAACTGTGATTTAAGGGAGTTTGTTTATTGGGACTGTTGTGTATATTCGGAACAGCATAATTAAGTCTAGTTTGGATAGACTGAGTTCTGTCAGGGTTCTTTATTCTGTTCTTTGTGTTTCATTGTGTAATTCTGTGAATACATTTCTGTCTGTTTTAAAACCTGGTAGTCAACCCAGCTAACTTACTCCGGGTAATTTTAACTGAACACTTACCAAAACAAATTACAAAGTTATGGCCTGGGTTGCTTGCTCGTGAATGTTTTGAGTGGTCTGGCCTAGTCAATAACAGTAGATCAGTTGGAAAGTTGGGCCAAGAAATGGCAGTGGTGTTCAACATGGAGGTGGTGGAGCATGGTGAGGATATCTTTAGGAGGTTTCAGTAACCTTCTCATGAACCTTCACGAAGTTCAGCATAATTTTGAGGAATTCCAGGAAGGTCCCAACAATATAGCACTGCACCATCATCTTTTCAGAAAGTAGGAACAGGAGTAGGCCATTCAGCCCCTCCAGGCTGATCCACCATTTAATGAGAGCATTGCTGATCTCCAGCCTAACTCCACATACAAGTTGTTGGCCCATATTCCTTAATACCCTGGCTTAACAAAAAATTATATATCTCAACTTTAAAATGAACAATGAATCTGTTGTAACGATGGTGCCAGGGAATTTATCTATAAGGTAGGATTTTATGTTAGGCTGCAGTGTCACTAATTGCTGAGAGGTTTGATAGAAACTCCAAGCTTTTCAGAAATAGGATGTTGTTGGGTTAACAAGGTGTGTGTTCAGTGCCTAGGTCAATGCCAGATGGTGTATTCGGTTTTATTCCTTTTACTAAACTTTGTAGAGGTTAGCAGAAAGCGAGGACTGCAGACGTAGAAGAGACAGAGTTGAAAAGTGTAAAGGACAGCAGGTCAGGCAGTATCCAAGGAGCAGGAGAGTCAATGTTTCGGACCTAAGCCCTTCATCAAGAATGTGACCTGCTATGCTTTTCCAGCACCACACCTTTCAACTTTGTAGAGGTTGGTTATGAATTAACTCTACAGAGGCCGGTATCCCGCAGCAAGTCAACCCTTATTTACACCGGAACAATTCTTGACTATAGTACTGCTTCATTCAAGGCAGCTACCAGAGAGTCAGTCTCTCTGACACTCCTGTTTATATCTGTCAGCAAGGGCTCCCTGATTGCACCAGATTAACAGATTTAATCATAGATCTGATATTCTATGAGGTCCAGCTAGCTGACTTCATTCCTATCACTACAAGTTGCAACTGAGACCATTTCAGAGGGTATTTGTGAGTCAACCAAGCTGCTGTGAGTCTGGAGTCAAATGTAAGCCAGACCAGGTAAGGATAGCGGGTTTCTCTCCCTAAAGGGTATGAGTGAACCTGTTGGAGTTGTTTCAATGACAATCAACAACGGATATATGTTCGTCGGGTTAACTATGCTTTCAATTCCTGCAATAACTGCCCAGAGGCCAGTCTCCTGTCACCAAGCCACCTTTTGTTTACTTGTGCACAGTACACCGGCTGTTAGCCAGTCAGCTCAGAGTCAGTCCCTTAAACAGAGGAGATTCTAATCTCCTGTTCATTTTTTTTTTACAGAACCTCTGACACTGTTTTTTTTTTAGTGCTTATTTTTTCCCCAGCATCCATGTTGTGTGTGTGCAGGTGTGAGACACAGTGAAAGACACAAATTGCACGAATCTTTATTCAAATTCCACCACCAGGAAGATAGGAAAACACCTGGGTGGCCAGTGACAAACACTGCCCTTCACATCAAAGGGCAGTGCTGTGTGATCAAAACAGTGAGGGGGAGAGTAGGGACTAAATCAAAATAGAATTGGAGGGAGAAATGATGCACTCCACTCCCTGCGGCTCCCACCTCTCCCTGAACAACTCCAGGGTGTTGGTAGACACCGCGTGCTCCTTCTCCAAGGACACCCGGGCTCTAACGTAACCGCAGAAGAGGGGCAGGCAGTTGGCCCTAACGACCCCCTCCACGGCCCGCTGCCTGGACCTGTTGATGGCCAGTTTGGCCAGGCCCAGGAGCAGACCCACGAGGAGGTCTTCAGACCTGCCCTCCCTCCTCCGTACCGGGTGCCCAAAGATCAGGAGCGTGGGACTGAAGTGCAGCCAAAAACAGAGGAGGAGGTTTTTAAGAAAATCAAAAAGGGAGTGCAAACGCCCACACCCAATATACACGTGGTCCACGGACTCCACAGCGCCACAGAACAAGCGGTTGGGCTGGGAGTCCGTGAACCACCGCAATCTGCGGTTGCAGGGGACTGCTGCGTGCAACACCCTCCACCCCAGATCCCCGAGAGAAAGGGGGAGGATTCCCGCCTAGAGAGCCCTCCACTGGGGATCCCCACCGCCCGGTGACAAATGGGCACGCCAAGGCATGTCCGGACGGTGGATGAGGGAGAAGAGGTGGACGGTGTGCAGCAGCAGTCAATACAGGGCCCTCCTTTTTATATCTTTGAAGGAGACAAAATTAAAATTTGGAGGCGGCTTAGGTTGTGGGGAATCTCCTGTTAATTTTTTTTCTCTTTTTTTTTCTTTCTTTTAACCCCCACACTACCGCCTAACTGCGGTAGTGCTTATTTTTTCCCCAGCACCCATGGTGTGTGTGTGCAGGTGTGAGACACAGTGAAAGACACAAAGTGCACGAATCTTTATTCAAATTCCACCACCAGGAAGATAGGAAAACACCCGGGTGGCCAGTGACAAGCACTGCCCTTCTCATCAAAGGGCAGTGCTGTGTGATCAAAACAGTGAAGGGGAGGGTAGGGACTAAATCAAAATAGAGTTGGAGGGAGAAATGATGCACTCCACTCCCTGTGGGGCCCACCTCTCCCTGAACAACTCCAGGGTGTTGGTGGACACCGCGTGCTCCTTCTCCAAGGACACCCAGGCTCGAACGTAACCGCAGAAGAGGGGCAGGCAGTCGGCTCTAACGACCCCCTCCACGGCCCGCTGACTGGACCTGTCGATGGCCAGTTTGGCCAGGCCCAGGAGCAGACCCACGAGGAGGTCTTCAGACCTGCCCTCCCTCCTCCATACCGGGTGCCCAAAGATCAAGAGCGTGGGACTGAAGTGCAGCCAAAAACAGAGGAGGAGGTTTTTCAGAAAATCAAAAAGGGAGTGCAAACGCCCACATCCAATATATACATGGTCCACGGACTCCACAGCGCCACAGAACAAGCGGTTGGGCTGTGAGTCCGTGAACCACCGCAATCTGCGGTTGCAGGGGACTGCTGCGTGCAGCACCCTCCACCCCAGATCCCCGAGAAAAAGGGGGAGGATTCCCACCTAGAGAGCCCTCCACTGGGGATCCCCACCGCCCGGTGACAAATGGGCACGCCAAGGCGTGTCCGGACGGTGGATGAGGGAGAAGAGGTGGACGGTGTGCAGCAGCAGTCAATACAGGGCCCTCCTTTTTATATCTTTGAAGGAGACAAAATTAAAATTTCGGAGGCGGCTTAGGTTGTGGGGAATCTCCTGTTAATTTTTTTTTTCCATTGTGTGTGTGTGTGCAGGTGTGAGACACAGTGAAAGACACAAAGTGCACAAATCTTTATTAAATCTCCACCACCAGGAAGATAGGAAAACACCCGGCTGGCCAGTGACAAACACTGCCCTTCACATCAAAGGGCAGTGCTGTGTGGTCAAAAACAGTGAAGGGAGGATAGGGACTAAATCAAAATAGAGTTGAAGGGAGAAATGATGCACTCCACTCCTGTTTATTTTATTTTTTTTTTAAACCCCCACACTACCACCTAAGTGCGATAGTGTTTATTTTAATCTCCTGTTAATTTTTTTTTCTTTTTTTTTTCTTTTTTATTTTTTTTTCCAATTTTTTTTTCCTTATTCCCTGACAACTACCTTAGTCCCCTTTTTTTTCTTTTTTTTTCTTTTTTTCCCCCACACTACCACCTAAGTGCGGTAGTGTTTATTTTAATCTCCTGTTAATTTTTTTATAAAGAGTTGGAGGGAGAGACACTCCAGATTATTTTTTTGTTTTTTTTTCCTCTCCACGGCTCACTGCCTGGACCTTCTCCTGTTTATAATTTTTTTAAAAATAATTTAACCCCCACACTACCACCTAAGTGCGGTGGTGCTTATTTTTTCCCCAGCACCCATGGTGTGTGTGCGCAGGTGTGAGACACAGTGGAAGACACAAAGTGCACGAATCTTTATTCAATCTCTACCACCAGGAAGATAGGAAAACACCCGGGTGGCCAGTGACAAACACTGCCCTTCACATCAAAGGGCAGTGCTGTGTGGTCAAAAACAGTGAAGGGAGGGTAGGGACTAAATCAAAATAGAGTTGGAGGGAGAAATGATGCACTCCACTCCTGTTTTTTTATTTATTTATTTATTTTAAACCCCCACACTACCACCTAAGTGCGGTAGTGTTTATTTTAATCTCCTGGTAATTTTTTTTTATTTTTTAAAGACACATAGTGCTCCCTCCTGTGTATTTTGTTTTTTTTTTCTTTTATTTTTCTTTTTTCTTTTTTTCTTTCTTTTTTTTCCCCACACTACCACCTAAATGCGGTAGTGCTTATTTTATCCCCAGCACCCATGGTGTGTGTGTGCAGGTGTGAGACACAGTGGAAGACACAAAGTGCACGAATCTTTATTCAAATTCCACCACCAGGAAGATAGGAAAACACCCGGGTGGCCAGTGACAAACACTGCCCTTCACATCAAAGGGCAGTGCTGTGTGGTCAAAAACAGTGAAGGGAGGGTAGGGACTAAATCAAAATAGAGTTGGAGGGAGAAATGATGCACTCCACTCCTGTTTTTTTTTATTTTTTTTTAAACCCCCACACTACCACCTAAGTGCGGTAGTGTTTATTTTAATCTCCTGTTAATTTTTTTCTTTTTTTTTCTTGTTTATATTTTTTTCCAATTTTTTTTTCCTTATTCCCTGACAACTACCTTAGTCCCCTTTTTTCTTTTTTTTTCTTTTTTTCCCCCACACTACCACCTAAGTGCGGTAGTGTTTATTTTAATCTCCTGTTAATTTTGTTTTTTTTTGACACTTCCCTTTTTTTAATTTTTTTTTTCCTTTTCGCAGTGGAAGACACAAAGTGCACGATTCTTTATAATCTCCTGTTAATATTGGTCAGCCAGTGCTATCTGATTGGCCCAGGTTAACAAACCCAATCAAAGTCCTCATGGTCAATCACGTCCCCCTGGTTCCAATCATTATAATTCCACGTTTATTTAATGAATCCAAATGCTCCCATCCTGCCACGATGGGAATTAAACTGACATTTCCCACTATTATCCTGGGTCTCCATGAGTGCTAACTGAAGACAGTCTGTTAAACAAAAAATAGCAATGAAATCCCTGTTTTTTTTCTTTTTATTCAGAATAAGGGGATTGCTGGCTAGGCCAGCATTCATTGTCCATCCCTAATTACCCAGAGTGCAGTGAAGAGTCAACCACATTGCTGTGGGTCTGGAGTCACATATAGGCAAGACCGGGTAAGGATAGCTTTTTTCCGATAATCGTCAATGGATTTATGGTCATTGTTAGACTCTTATTTCCAAATATTTTTATTGAATTCAAATTCCACCATCTGTTGCGATGGGATTCGAACCTGGGTCCCCAGGATATGAGGGGGTCTGGGTTATTCCTAGGCTGTTCCTATTTCATTAGCCTCTCTCTGCCGGATACAGAGAAGAGGAAGGTGGCGTTGAGTCGAAGGAGAGGCCATTTGTACACTGAATGAACCTCCCTTCCTCAGTCAAACATCAAAATAGTCTCAGCGCCTTCAGGGCAGGAGACAGAGAGAAATTGCAGCTAACAAGCTCAGACATGGACAGGCTGCACATCCCATTAATCTCACGTAAACACGGAGGACAGAGGAGGCTGTTTCTGGAAGGTCACAAGGGTCAAGCTGATTAACTCCTAAGGCTTTGGCAAGCTCAGGCCCAGGGGTTACTTGAGTTCACAGTGAGCCATTGACATTCAGCTCCAGCACTTACTCATTAACGCACCAGCAGGTGATCGGAGACTATTTAAAGGGTCGGCTGCCTTAAGTGAAAAAAACAATAGATAGACTGGGGAACTAATATGTTACTGCTCTTTTGGGTCACCTCAGGATTAGAAGGAATTAATTTGAAATGAAAATTAAGTTTGCAAAGACCCCATTAAATCACAATTTTGCAAGGATGTAGCTTTTCTTTCAAAAATCAAACTGCTCCATCTTATTTTACAGGTTGGGATTTGTAAGTTGCACTCCGATGGTGTGACGAACAGTACCTCAAATGATTAAGCAAAGTCCGAAGGCACTTTGCAAAATGTAGCATTTGAGGTCTGGCTACAGTAGAAATGTCGGTAGTTGTCAATTTGTACACAGCAAGTTCCCACAAACAGCAATGCAATAATAAACAGGCCATTTATTTTAGTTTTCAATGATTTTGGTGGCGGGATGATTAAAGTGCTACCAGATCATAAAGCTGCTCTATCATGAGGGAGAGAGAGGGACAACTATTGGTGGTTTAACGTGAGGGTCACCGCACCTCAGGCGAGGGGAGAGGTTGAGAAGGAGAGTCCTTCATGGTGATCTCAGGTGGTGTGGGAATTGAACCTACACTGTTGGATTCTACGTACAAATCCATTTGCTGTTCCAAAGGAAGGATGTTGTAAAACACGAAAGGGTTCAGAAAAGAGTTACAAAGATGTTGCCAGGGTTGGAGGGTTTGAGCTATAGGGAGAGGCTGAATAAGCTGGGGCTGTTTTCCCTCTGTTTTCCTGTTTTTCCCCTTGATTTCCTTGATTAAAAATCTGTCTATCTCATCTTTGGATGTCCTTTACAACCCAGCCTCGACAGCACTCTGTGGTAAACATTTCCACAGATTCACTACCCTCTGAGAGAAAAAATCTTTCTCATCTCTGTCTTAAATGTGCAACCCTTTATTCCAAGGTTATGTCCTCTGATCCTCCCCCAAAGGGAAACACCCTTTCCACACCTATCCTGCCAAGTCATCTAATAATCAACAAGGTCACCTCTCATTCTTCCAAACTTCAGTAAGTACAGGCTCAATCCCTCCTCATACGACACTCCTTCCTTACCCTGGATCAGCCTCCAATACCTGAATTCCTTTCTTTAGACAAGGGATACAAAACTCTTCGCTGTATCCCAGCTGTGGTCTGCCTAATACGTTGTAGAGTTTCAGCAAAATCTCCCTACTTTTATACTCCATTCCCTTTGAAATAAAGGCTGACATTTCATTTGCCTTCTCTGTTAACCACTGAACTTGGATTCATGCGCAATGACCTCCAAATCCCTCTGTTCTGTAGCTTTCTGCAGTTTCTTTCCAAACAAATAATATTTAGCTTCTCTGTTCTTCCTGCAAATGTGCATATCTTCACATTTTCCCACATTATACTCCACCTGTCGTGTTGTTGCCCACTTGCTTAACCTGTCGATATCCCTCTGCAGACTCTTTTTGTCATGCTGACTATTTGTCTTCGCACCTGTTTTGTGGCCTGGCTGAATCTACCTAATCACATTATGAATTTCCAAATGCTCTGCTGTTATGCCCTCTATAATAGATGCTAACCTTTTCTCAATATTTGTCCTAAAGTTACCTGCTTTTTGTCTCCTTACGTCTTTAACTAACGTGTTACATCAGCAGTTTTCCAATCCTCTAGGACTTTTCCAAGATTCTTGGTAGATTACTACCAGTGCATCTACCAACTCCACAGCAACTTCCTTTAATATCACAGAGAATGGGACTAAAGCTATTAAGGCTGTAGGAGGGTTTAAATGGAACAGCTAAAACCATCTCTCAGCTGGAGGGTACATGCTCATTACAAACTAGTGATGCCCAATGAAAGATGCTTCTTTTAGGTACGGGAGAGTTTTACAGCCAAGAGGATGATCGCTCAGTGCATCTTGTCCATGCTAGCTCTTTGCTCACAGAGTTGTAGAAATATACAGTGCAGATACAGACCCTTCAGCCCATCTCATCCATGCTGACCAGGTTTCCTGAACTGAACTAGTCCCATTTGCCTGCATTTGGCCCATGTCCATCCAAACCTTTCCTACCCATGTACCTGCCTTTTAAATGTTATAATTGTACCCACTTCTACCACTTCTTGTAGCAGCTTGCGCCATACACGCACCAGCCTCTGTGTGAAAGATTTGCCCCTTCGGTCCCTTTTAAATCTTTCCCCTCGCACCTTAAACCTACTCCCTCTGGTTTTGGACTCCCGTACGCCGGGAGAAAAGACCGTGACTATTTATTCTACCTATGCCCCTCGTGATCAGCCTTTCTGTGCTTAAAAGTGGAAGTTGTTGCTCAGTGACAATGCTCTGGTATCGGAGTTGGCAAGCTGTGGTCCCAGTCATTATTCTAGTGTGACAGTGCAATATTGAAGGAGTGCTACACTGCTGGAAGTGCTGTCTTTTAGATAAAGAGGTCCCCATCTGCCCGCAGGGGCAGATGCAAAGGTTTTCACTGCTTTGAAGAACAGCACCAAAACTGCACTTGGTGTCCTGGATCAATCTAAATCCATCAACTGATGGATTGACTAGGTTAGGATTGTTTTCGCTGGAGTTCGGACAAAGAGGAGGGAATCTCACAAGAGACTTATAAAACTCTAGCAGGACTAGGCAGGGTAGATGCAGGGAGGATGTTCCCAATGGTGGGTGCATCCAGAACCAGGGGCCACAGTCTGAGGATTCGGGGTGGACCGTTTGGGAGGGAGGTGAGGAGACGTGAGGAGCAGTGAGCTTGTGGAATTCATTACCACAGGAAATAGGGGGATGCCAAAACATTGAATCTATTCAAAGGTGGTTAGATACAGCACTTGGGGTGAATGGGATCAAAGGTTATGGGGAGAAAGCAGACTTAAGCTATTGAGTTGGATGATCAGCCATGATCGTGATGAATGGGGGAAGCAGACTCAAAGGGCCAAATGGCCTCCTCCTACCCCAATCTTCTACGTTTCTATGTAACCAAATCCACACAAACAGATTAGCTGGTCATTATCAGGCCCACTGGCATAACCTGTCGCTATCAATGCGTGGGAGTTTGCTGTTTGCAAATTGGCTGCAATGTTACCAATATGACAACATTGACTGCACTTCCAAACTATTTTGCTTGAATCAGTCAGTTCCAAGGTTGTGGGAAACATAGCATAAATACAAATTTTACTGTCCTTCCATGCAAAGCCGACTTTAAGGTGCAGTGGCTGTCATTGCCTGGGAAAATATGGGAGGGAACTTAGATGGCAATAGCTCTGAGTCAGTAGCAAGATAAGCGAAGCTTAATCTACTGTTGATTGAGAAAGGAATGTTGACCAGGACGCAAGCAATTGCAAAATGATAATAATATCAGCATGTGGACTCAGCTTCGAAGGAAAACATCCCATGCAAAAGATGCATCCCCCAAAACAACGACTTGCCTTTAAATAGTCAAATTCTGAAGACTATTGTTCCTCTTGCCACAAGTGCTGCCTGAATTTTCAACATTTTCTGTGTTTATTTCAGATGCCTAAGTGCTGCATTTCACTTTTGCGCATTTAAATAGCACCTTTCATAAGGCGAAGGTGTCTCAAGGCATTTCACAACAGCCTTCACAAGAGAAAAATGACACCGAGTCAATTATAGAACATGATCTACACCTGCCGACGTGTAGATATAAATATAGATGTAGAGCAGATATATATAGATATATAGATTATAGATCTATATAAAGAGAGCAGATATAGGTCTCATTCATGGACCTATTCCTCCCTTTTCTACAGCCTTTATGATCTCTACAATGCAGCAATTCTGACCTCTTGCTCATCTTAGAATTTGACTTATCCATCATTGATGGATGTGCCTTCAGATGGTAAGGCTCTAAGCTCAGGACTTCTCTCCTTACACCCCTCTGCCTCTCTATCTCTCTCTTCCCATCTAAGACATTCCTCATTCAAACTTCTTTGTGTAAGACTTTGGTTCCCTTTTATGGAGTTCGGTGGCAAACTCCTCACCTCAACCCTAAATGGCCTACCCAGTATTCCTTGGACTGCATCCACTGGTTCAGGATTCCCCAGTCATCGGGAACACACTTGATGAATTTTATAGATTTCTATCAGAAACCTCCTAAACTCCAGTGAATGTAGTCCTCAACGATCCAGTCTCTCTTCAGATGTCAGTCTTGGGCCCTCAGGACATCTGACCAACGCGATAGGAAGGGGCAAGGGGACAGCTCCTAGAATTCGCTTCAGCCGGATTAGGTTTTGAAATCCGTGCTGTTGGTACCGATCTGATCAAAGTTGTCTGCCCAACAACTGGGCCAGCTAGCCCCCTAGGAAGTCACGGTTGCTATGGTGACACACGCATGTTGTAACCCAGAGCTAGGATAGTGATGGTAGAGATTTCCCATTTCTTCCCATTACACTGTTGGCCAGATGTCTCTGCCACTCCGACCGCCTGCCGCTGGCGTGGCTCTGAAGCATTTACAGATTGATTGTGGACATGTTTGATCAGAAGGAAAGTTCGTCCTCCTGGAGTAGGCCTTGAACCCTGAACTTCTGGCTCAGGAGGCAGGAGACGCCTCCCACTGGAGCTGCAGCTGAAAGCACTTGCTATTGAGGGGAGAAAGAGATCAAAAGACTGTGAGAATTGGCATTGGTATATTTCTCTATTACATCCCAAAGGGCTTTACATTGAAGAGAGTACTTTTGCACATGTAAATGTTGTTGTAACTTTAAAAAGTGAGGTAGCTAACTTTTGCACAGCAAGATCCCACAATGATTGGATAAACCTGACGAGTTCTTTTTCGTGTCATTGGTTGAGGATAAACATTGGCTGAAACACTGCCAACGGTTTTTTTTAAATTAACATTGAGCAAGTTACATTTATTGGAAACCTCCCAAGGGATATTTCTTTTCCGATTTGGAAGAACTGTACTGATTGTCCTGTACTGTTGTAGATGTGCACAGATTGACAGAGTGGGGGAGGATCGATTGCTTTGCTGAGCTACACCAAGTCTTGGCAAATAGACCTTTGTATGAGTGAGGAGCTGGTTCAGAACAAACTGTGACGCACAGACACGTCTGTTAACTCTGTGTTAAAATCTCTTCAGTTACATTGACAGGGGAACCTTGAGAAGCTTATATTTTACCTCCTCCTCCTCTTGTTCTTCAGGCCAAATATTCCCATTTGTGAGCCTGGGACTGTCAAGTCGCCCAGATGCACAAAACACCATAAGATGCAGCAGCAGTAGGCCATTCAGCCCATCGAGTCTGCTCTGCCATTCAATGAGGTCATGGCTGGTCTGATGACCCTCAACTCCATTTTCCTGCCTTTTCCTCATAACCCTTAATTCGCTTCCTGATTAAAAATATGTCTGTCTCAGCTTTGAATGTTCTTAATTACCCAGTCTCATCTCTAGTTGGAGGATTATTATTTAACCAGGAGAAAGTGAGGACAGCAGATGCTGGAGATCAGAGTCAAAAAGAGTGGCGCTGGAAAAGCACAGCCAGTCAGGCAGCATCCGAGAAGCAGGAGAGTCGATGTTTTGAGCATAAGCTGTTCATCAGGAGTGTGGGGGCGGGGCAGGGGGGTGGGGGCAGACTTTAGTAATCATCTTTAGTTGTTCTTGAGAAGGTGGTGGTGAGTCGGCTTCTTAAACTCTATTTGGTGTACAGGTAGACCCACGATGCTGTTAGGGAGTTGGCAATTGACAGTTCCGGGTTTCTACCTGTACCACCGTACAGTATCAGTCAGCACCAGTTGTGGCTGAACGGCCTGCTACAGGATCAGGAGACTCCAAGCTCATGCCTTCCTTTGGGGTTCTGAGCCCAAACTCTGGGCTGACACTCCTGGGTCGTACTGAGGGAGTGCTGCATTTCACGAGTGATGTCTTTCAGATGAGACTTTAAGCCGACTCAGTCCACTCTCTCAGTTAGAAATTAAAAACAAAATGGCCACTATTCGGGGTCTGAAAAAAAGAGATTTCTCCACACTTGCCCCCAATGACCTGTTCAGGATTTAACTCCATTAAAAAAAATCATTAAACAAATTATCCAACCAAAATGATTTGGATAAAAATAGAGGTGGGTGGATTGGTAAGTTTGCAGATGGCACAAAGATTGGCGGAGTTGCAGATAATGTAGAAGGTTGTCAAAGGGTATAATGGGATATAGATCAATTGCAGATATGGATGGGGAAATGGCAGATGGAATTGTATCTGGGCATGTGTGAGGTGTTGCACTTTGGGAGATCAAATGTTAAGGAAAATTATACAGTTTATGGCACGGTGGCTCACTGGTTGGCACTGCTGTCTTACAGCGGCAGGGATCCAGGTTCAAAGCCAGCCTCGGGTGACTGTCTATGTGGGGTTTGCACATTCTCCCCGTCAACAAAGATTTCCTTCGGGTGCTCCGATTTCCTCCCACAGTCCAAAGATGTGCAGGTTACATGGTTCGGCCATGCTAAATTGTCCATAGTGTCCAGGGATGTGTAGGCTAGGAGGATTAACCATGAGAAACAGAGGGGTACGGGGGATGGGGAGGGTCTGGATGGGATGCTATTTGGATCATCGGTGTGGACTTGATGGGTTGAATGATCTGCTGCTGCACTGTGTAGGGGTTCTATGATTCTGATGACAGGACCTTGAACATGTACAGAGGGATTTTGGGGTCCTCGTCCATAGATCTCTGAAACTGACTACACAAGTAGATAAGGTGATAAAGAAGGCATATGGCATGCTTGCCTTTTTCGGGGAATTGAATACAGGAGTCACAACATCATGCTAAATCTTTAAAAGACTTTGGTTAGGCCACAATTAAATTATTGCATTCAATTCTGGTCACCACAGTACCAGGAAAGATGTGGAGGCTTTGGGGAGGGTACAGAAGGGGATTACCAGAATGCTGCCTGGATTACAGGGTATGAGCTATAAGGAAAGGCTAGAAAAACTCAAGTTATTTTCTCTGGAGCAGCAGAGGCTGAGGGGAGATTTGATAGAAGTCTATAAAATTATGAGATTCACAGATAGGGTTGATGGTCAGAATCTTTTTCCCCGAGTTGAAATGTCTAACTCTCGGGAGCATGCATTTAAGGTGAGAGGGGAAAAGTTCAAAGAAGATGTGAGGGGCAAGTTTTATACACAGAGCATGGTAGGAGTCTGAAACACACTGCTGCGGGTGGTGGTGGCAACAGATACAATTGGGGTGTTAAGGGGGCATTTAGATAAGTACATGTATATGCAAGGAATGGAGGAGTATGGACCAAGGGCAGGCAGAAAGGGTTAGTTTAATTTGGCATCATCCTCAGCCCAACATTGTGGGCTGAAGGGCCCCTTCCTGTGCTGTTATGTTCTATGTTCTTTATTCTATCTCAACTCTATTTGCACCATTTGCTGCTTCTCTCTACAGCACAACCAAAGCTAAAGGTCTTCGCTATTTGTGAGCATAGGAACAGTGGCAGTCCATTTTAATCCTTTGAAATAATTTCACTGTGTTCATATCTGATTGGTTTTCTTTTTAATTCATTCACAGGATATGGGTGTCACTGGTTAATCCAGGATCCAATCCTCGTTACCATGAGGCAGTTCAGAGACATTGTTAACGTGACATTTGACCACAGACGTAGGTAAGGATGGCAGTTTCCTTCCCTAAAGGATACTAGTGAAGCAGGTGAGTGGTTCTGACAATCAAAATGGTCATCATTGAATGGTCAGAAATCACACGACGCCAAGTTAGAGTCCAACAGGTTTATTTGAAATCACGAGTTTTCGAAGTGCTGCTCATTTGTCAGGTTCCACCTCAGCAGCGCTCCGAAAGCTTGTGATTTCAAATAAACCTGTTGGACTGTAACCTGGTGTCGTGTGACGGCTGACCTTGTCCACCCCAGTCCAACACCGGCACCACCACATCATCATTGAGTGGAGAGAGAGCTCCATATTTCAAATCCACTTTGTGTGATTCAGTGTTTTCTAATTTCCCTCCTGATTCTGAATTTAAGGTTCAGATCCCTTTGTCTTTGATCTTTTCATCCAAAGGAAAATGTTTCCTTTTACCAACCCTTCAAGATCCTAAAAATTTCATTCAAAACTCTTTTACGTTATTGAGGGGAGAAGCTGGGGTTATGTAATCTCTTAGCAACAGTGAATGTTTGTGGAACTGTACAATTGTCATATAGCTCATGGTATTGGCTGTGAGGAAAGGTTAAAAAGACCAGGGTTGTTTTCACTGGAAAGATGATGGCTGAGAGGAGACCCTAATACAGGCCTGCAAAATTACAAGAGACATAGATAGGGTGGATAGTATTACTGGAAAAGCGCAGCAGGTCAGGCAGCATCCAGGGAACAGGAGAATCGATGTTTCGGGCACAGGCCCTTCTTCAGGAATGTCGATTCTCCTGCTCCCTGGATGCTGCCTGACCTGCTGCGCTTTTCCAGCAACACATTTTTCAGCTCTGATCTCCAGCATCTGCAGTCCTCACTTTCTCCTGGATAGTATTACGACAAGGGGTCAACCCCTCTGCTAATTTAAACCAGCAACACAGCAAAGATGGACCCCGTGCTGTAATCTGTTTAAATTCGAGAGGCAAAGAACTATCCTAAAAGTCACTATTTAAAGTAAAAATTGACAACTTTATTCTTTAAGTCTAACAGAGAACATTAGCTAACAACTACGTACAACTCCTTTCTCTTAAACCTATCTCTTACCTTCCCTTCTACAATCCTAGTCCGATAATAACTCCTGATTAAGATTTCAAATTAAAACTTCTTATTTCAAAACCAGGCAGTTTTTGGTTCTTCTCTGTATTCCTGTCTTCTTTTCTCCTTGGGGATTCTGCTTCACAGGGCTCTGATCGATAAAGGTACCTTTCAGAGAGCAGATCTTTCTATAAGCAGTCTTGTTGGTGCTAGCTGCTCTTTGCTGCTTTGGGTAACTGTTCAAAATGTCTGATATTTATACCCCAAAACATCGGATCATTTCATTGGGTTAGTGTTGTCCAAAGCCTTTTTTTCCAAATTTGATTGGGTTTTGGCAACTTGGGGCATAATTTAAACTGATTGGCCAATTCGAATTTGTTTTTGTATCCTGGCAACACTGCTCTTAGCTGTTGCAACCAAATGTTATATTGTTACCTTGTTCTGGACTCCCTGTGTTTCTCGAAGGCCTTGTTAGCTTTTCAACTCTCTTAAAGGTATAGTACCTCTCACACCTTCAAAACAGTAGTCAGAGACTTTTTCCCAGGTTGAAGTTTCAATTACAAGGGGGCACAGGTACAAGGTGAGAGGGAGAAAGTTTAAGGGAGATGTGCGAGGGAAGTTTTTCACACAGAGGAGTAGGATCCTGGAACACACTGCCAGAAGAGGTGGTGGAAGCAGGCACATTGGTTTACATCTGGATGGTGACATGAATAGGGAGGGATTAGAGGGATATGGACTGAATAAGGGCAGAAGGTTAGTTTTTTTGTTCAGTTAGGGCATGGTGGTAGGCACAGGTTTAGAGGACCAAAGGGTTGTTCCTGTGCTGTACTTTTCTTTTGTTCTTTTTGGTTCTTTGCTCGAGATGCAGGACAGTACACAAAACTGGTGAGGAGGTAGATTCTGACGAAGGATCACCGGACCCAAAGCACTAACTCTGATTTCTCTCCACAGATGCCGCCAGACCTGCTGAGCTTTTCCAGCAACTTCTGTTTTTGTTTCAGGGGAACATGTTGTAGGCGTTATTCTGAACCACACACCAGCTGTCTTCACTGCGCAGCCCCAATGTGATATTTATCTATACATTGCAATGAGATATTCCAAGGTAATTCACAAGAGCAATATATAACAAAGTACAGTTCTGAGCCAAATTAGGAGATATGATGTCACATGGTCAAGAGGTAGTTTTTAAAGCATTTCTCAAAGGAGGAAATTACTTTGGGCAGACCAAGTGGGTAAGGAAGATAATCCAAGATTAGAGCAAAGGGGTCTGAAGATACAGCCACCAATGATGGTCTGTCCGATCTAACCTTTGGAGCTCTGATAATATGTTGTAAGGGGTCTATAAAAAGGTAAGTTCTTTATTCTGCTCTCAAAATGTCCCAAAGGGCACTTTAAAACCAGGATTGCTGGGAAAAAGACTCATTTAATTGAAGTTTTTCATCTTGTACTCATCAGGACAATTCACAAGAATACTAATTCAAAGAGTAAAAAAAAATGTGCTTCATTCTTTTCAATTTGATTCGATTTATTATTGTGGCATGTGCCGATATACAGTGAAAAGTACTGTTTTGCATGCTATCCAGATAAATCACACTTCACATAAGTACATCAGGGTAATAGAACAGAATGTAGGATATAGTGGAGAGTGATGAGAGGAGAGTGCTGATTTGTTGGCAAATGGATTCTGATTGATAGTGGCTTGCCATAGAGAATACATCAGTTAGATGATGTCTGACGGTTAGCTGCCAAGTTTTGTTTGAATTTTAAGCTAGTCAAGTTGACACTGAGTGAGTAAGGCATTGCCCTGAGAAATGAACCAATGATAGTTGTCATCCATTTTGGTGAGTTGAAACAGGTTCTGTGTTTGCATATGTACTTTCTGTCTGCAAAAAATCAGGAACCTGTGTTGATCTGTATAGCTTTCAGTAAACACAAGTGCCCCACACTGCGAGCGTGAGTGGCAATCCTATATTAGTTATCAGCGTAATTATTCACATGTTTAGGATTCCTTAGCAAATGTCGTGCAGTCATGAATTCATGTCTTTTGAGGCCAAGCATTGAATGTTTTCAAGAAAGAGTTGGATATAGTTCTTAGGACTAAAGGAATCTCCAGGTATGAGGAGAAAGTGGGGACAGAGGATTGAATGAGATGATTAGTCATGAACGTATTGAATGGTGAAGGAGGCTTGAATGGCCTACTCCACTCTTAATATCAATGCTTCGAGACATAGAGTTTTAGGATTTGCAAGCACAGACTGATTGGGTGTGGCCAGTACCTTGCTTGTTGTGAACAGTCGAAGGACAAGATGTTAGATACAATCTGCCAGTCTTTGGGACATCGAACTATATAATCCCTGGTTCTGAACTGAGAACACCCTTCCCATCTAATCCTGGGAAATTTGGATAGGTTTCTATGTGATCCTCCTTCATTCTTCTAAATTCCAGTGAATATTGTCTGAACCAATCTAATCTCTCTTCGTATGTCTATCCTGCCATCCCAGGAATCAGTCTGGTAAATGATTATTGCACTCACTCTTTAACCAGGACACCCTTCCTCAGATAAAGAGGCCATAGTACACACATTACTTCATGTGCGGTCTTACCAATGCCTTGCACAGTCAAAGCAAGACATCTCTGCTCCTGTACTCGAAACCTCTGGCTAATAATACCATTTGACTTCTTCATTGCCTACTGCACCTGCGTGATTACTTTCAGCAGCTGGTGTATGAGGGCACCCAGGTCTCATTGCACATTGCCCTTTCTCAATCTATTACCATTCAAATAATAATCTGCCTTCATAACTTCACATTAATCCACATTATACTGCACCTGCCATGAATCTACCCATTTAATAACTTGTCTGAGTTTGCATCTTTTGCACAGTTCACCCTCCCACCCAACTTTGTGTCCTCTGCAGATTTGGAGATAGAAACATCGTTTCATCATCCGAATCATTAATATAGATTCTGATTAGCTGTGCTCTGAACACTGAGCCGTCCACTATACCTATTGGTCACTGCCTGCCACTCAGAATAAGACCTGCTTGTTGCTGCTTCTGTTTCCAGTCTGCCAACCAGCCTTCAGTCTTTCAGCAGGTGACCTCCAATTCTACCCCCTTTGGTACTAGACACTAATCTCTGACCTGGGACTTATGAAAGCCTTCTGAAAATCGAAGTCAACCATATCCTCTGGCTCCTCTGATCAATTCGACTCATTACATTCTCAGAAACCTCCAGCAGATTGGTCAAGCATGATTTCCATTTCATAAAAAAATGCTGACTGTCTAATCCTGCTCCTGTCTTCTAATTGGTCAGCTATTCAATCTTTTATCATGGACTCTAGTATTTTTCGCACTCCTGATGTCAAGCTAACCAGTCCACAATTCGCTGTTGTCTCTCAGTCTCCCTTCTTAAATGGTATCCTTACATTGCCTACTCTCTAACCCATAGGAACTCTCCCTAAGTCTATTTGTAAAGTGACCACTAGTGCATCTGTTATTTCAGGTGCCACTTGTTTAACTACTCTGGGATGAAGTTTATCAGGCCCTGGGGATTTATTTGGGTTTAATCTTCAATACCATTCCCTACTAATATTAATTTGTTTCAATTCCTCCTTCCCTTTTGTCCTCCCCCAAATTTTGGGATGTTACTTGTGAAGGCAGAACTTGAGTTTGTATTCAATTTGTCTTCCATCTCTTTGTTTCCCATTATGAATTCTTACGTTTCTGTCTGTAGGGGACCCATATTTGTCTTTATTTATCTTTTACTCTTAACATGCCTTGAGAAGCATTTACAATCAGTTTGTATGTTGCTTGCAAACTTATTTTCATGCTCTACTTTCCTTTTTTAATCAGTCTCTTTGCCTCCCTTTGTTGGAATCTAAACTGTTCCCAATCCTCAAGACTGTGGCAAATTTTGGCCCATTTGTATGGTTGACTTATTGCTCTCCCTAATGTCCCTTGTTAGCCATAGTCTGACCATGTTTCCCATTTAATTCTATGCCAGGTTGGAACGAATACCTTTTACAGTTCATCCGTGTGTTTTGCGATGATTTCCATCGCCTATCTACCATTATCTTTTTACATCTCTAACTGATCATAGCAAGCTCATGTCTCAGATTACTGTGACTCCCTAGTCTCAGAAAAAATTACGTCACTGTTTGTCCTGATGCCGAATTGTATCCTTTTGTGATCATTCTTCCCTCAGGGCCCATGCGCAACTAGAATGTCAATTATTCCCACCTTGATACACAATAAAGGTTGGCCTTTCTTTGAATACAAAACAAAGACCTGCAGATGTTGGAGATCTAAAACAAAAAACAAAATTGCTGGAGAAACTCAGCAGGTTTGGCAGCATCTGTGGAGAGAACACAGAGTCAATGTTTCAAGTCTGGTTTTCTCTGCTTGTGCCTTTTACCTATTGATCCAGAAAACTATCCCGTACACTCTCAATAATTCCTCCTCGACAGTATTGCTGCTAAGTTGATTTGCTCAATTCATATGCAGATTGGAGTTACCCATAATTGCAGCCATATTTTTTTTTAATCTAATTTACATTTCAATGCTTTCCCCAACATTACAACTGCAGTTTCAGATCTATTACAAGCCTTACTGTCATTTTTTTTGTCCCTTAGTGTTGCTATGCTCAACACAAATACAGAATCCTTTCGAAAATCTGGAGTCATCCAGGTCACTCGGCAGGCAGGTCTATGTGATCATCACTTTGCCATATCCATTTAGATCTCTTTGTGTGACTAATTTATCCATTTTATTGTGAACGTTCATTCATTCGTAGGATGGAGGACACAGTATTGTGGCTGGGCCAGCATTTATTGTCCGTCCCTAGTTGCCCTTGAGAAGGTGGAAGTGAGCTGCTTTTCTGAAAGGCTGCAGTCCAGGTGCTGTGGGTTGACCCACAATGCCCTTAGGGAAGGAATTCCAGGATTTGGACCCAGTGACACTGTAGGAATAGCAATATTTCCAAATCGGGATGGTGAATGACTTGGAGGGGAACTTGCAGGTGGTGTTGTTCCCATATATTGGCAGCCCTTGTCCTTGTAAATGGAGTGGCCATGGAGTGCAAAAGGCAGTGTTTTAAGGATCTTTGCTGCCATCTTGTAGATGGTGCACACTGTTGATACTGAGCATCAATGATGAAGGGTAGGGATGTGGTGCCAATCAAGCGGCTGCTTTGTCCTGGATGATGTCAAACTTCTTGCTGGAGCTGCAATCCCATCCAGGCAACTGGGGAGTATTCCATCACACTCTTATGCTTTGTAGATGGTGGACAGGCTTTGAGGAGTCAGGATATGAACTATTTGCTGCAGTATTCCTAGCCTCTGATCTGTTCTTGTAGCCATTGTCTTTTTATGTGGCAAGTCCAGTTGAGTTTCTGGTCAATGGTAACATCCAGCATATTGATTAGTGAGGGATTCAGTGATGGTAACATATTGAAAGTCAAGGAAAGGTAGTTACATTGTTTCTTATTGGAGATAGACATTGCCTCGTATTTGTGTTTCGTGAATGTTATTTGCCATTTGTCAGCCCTAGCATGGATACTGTCCAGATCTTGTTACATTTGAACATGAACTGTTTCATTATCTGAGGAGTCGTGAATGGTGCTGAACATTGTGTGCAATCATCAGTGAGCATCCCCACTTCTGACCCTATGATGGAGGGAAGGTCATTAATGAAGCAGCTGAAGGTGGTAGGGCTGAGGACACTACCCTGAGGAAATCCTCGAGCTGAGATGACTGACCTCCACAACCATGACCATTCTCCTATGTGTCAGGTATGACTCCAAACACTGGAGAGTTTACCACCAATACCCATTGATTCCAGTTGGCTAGGACTCCTTGATGCCACACTCAGTCAAATGCAGCCTTGATGTCAAGGGCTGTCCCTCTCACCTTACCCTCTGGAATTCAGTTCTTTTGTCTGTATTTGAACCAATGCTGTAACGAGGTCAGGAACCGAGAGGCCCTGACAGAACCCAAACTGGGCGTCACTGAGCAGGCTATTGCTGAACACGTGCTGTTTGATAGCACTGTTGATGAAACCTTTCATCACTGTACTGATAATTGAGAGTAAAGTGATGGGGTGATAATTGGCTGAGTTGGATTTGTCCTGCTTTTTGCATACAGGACATACCTGGGCAATTTTCCACATTGTCGGGTAGATGCCAGTGTTGTAAATGTACTGGAACAATCTGGCAAGGTCTGGAGCATGAGTCTTCAGTACTATTGTTGGAATATTATCAGGACCCTTAGCCTTTGCAGTATCCAGTGCCTCCAACTGTTTCTTGATATCATGTGGAGTGAATCCAATTGGCTGAAGACTGGTATCTGTGATGCTAGGGGCCTCAGGAGGGGGCCGAGATGCATCATCCACTCAGTACTTCTGGCTAAAGATTGCTGTGAATGCATCAGCTCTATCTTTTGCACTGATGTGCTGGGCTCCTCCATCATTGAGGATGGGGATATTTGTGGAGCCTCCTCCTCCAGTGAGCTGTTTAATCGCCCACCACCATTCACAACTAGATGTGACAGGACTGCAGAGCTTAGCTTTGACCCATTGGTTGGTTCTGTCTATCACTTGCTGCTTATACTATTTGACATGTAAGTAATCCTGTCTGGTAGCTTCACGCCTCATCTTCAGGTATGTCTGCTGCTGCTCCTGGCATGCCCTCCTGCACTCTCCATTGAACCTGGCTTGATAGTAATGGTTGAGTGGGGATATGCCGGGCCATGAGGTTACAGATTTTGCTTGAGTACAATTCCGCTGTTGTTGATGGCCCACAATGCCTCATGGATGCCCAGTCTTGAGATGCCAGATTTGTTTGAAGTCTGTCCTATTTCACACAGTGATAGCACATAACACAATGGAGGTTATTCTTAATGAGAAGATTGGACTTTGTCTTGACAAGGATTGTGCAGTGGTCACTCTTACCGATACTGTCATGGACAGTTGTATCTGCAGCCGGCAGATTGCTAAGGCTGAGGTCAAATATGTTTCTCCCTCTTATTGGTTCTCTCACCACCTGCCACAGACCCAGTCTAGCAGCGATGTCCTTTCGGATTCCACCAGCTTGATCAGTAATGCTGCTGCTGAGCCACACTTGGTGGTGGGTACTGAATGCCCCACCCAGAGTACATTTTGTGGCCTTGCCATTTTCAGTGCTTGTGTTGTTTAACATGGAGGAGCACTGATTCATCAGCTGAGGGAGGACAGAATGTGGCAATCAGCAGGAGGTTTCCTTGCCCATGTTTAACCTGAAGCCATGAGACTTCATGGAATCTGTCGTCAATGTTGAGAATTCTCAGGACAACTCCCCCCCCCCCGAGTTGTATAGCACCGTGCTGCCACTGTGCTAGGTCTGTCCTTCCAATGGCGCAGGACATATCCAGGGATGGTGACAGCGGTATCTCAACAATAAGATATAATGTCTAAAGGTTTGTCTTTTTAGCACACTTAGTCCCATTCACACTGGCCCTGCTCAATTTATTGGCCAACTCCCATTACATTGGCACTGAAATGGAGTTGGGACTTCATGTTGATGTTGTACAGGATGCTGGTGAGGCCTCATTTGGAGTACTGTGTACAGTTCTGGTCGCCCTGCTATAGGAAGGATGTTATTAAATTGGACAGGGTTCAGAACAGATTTACCAGGATGTTGCCGGGCCTGGAGGATTTGAGTTATAGGGACAGGCTGGGCCTTTTTTCACTGGAGTGCAGGAGGTTGAGAAGTGACCTTCTGGAGGTTTATATAATCATGAGGGGCATGGACGAATTGAATAGCCAAGGGATGTTTTTCCCTGCAGTGGTGAGTTCAAAACTGGGGGCTGGGGGGTGGGTATTTTTAAGGTGAGAGGAGAAGGATTTAAAAGGGAGCTGTGTGGCAACATTTTCACACGGAGAGTGGCTTGTATGTGGAATGAACTGCCAGAGGAAATAGTGGATGTGGGTACAGTTAGAATATTTAAAAGACATTTTAGATAAGTACATGAATAGGAAAGGTTGATAGGGATATGGGTCACATGCAGGCAAGCAGGACCAATTTAGTTTGGGAACATGGTCGGCATGGGCAAGTTGGGCTGAAGGGCCTGTTTCTGTGCAGTATGACTCTATGACTCTGATATTTGACTGATGGGGACAAAGTCCTTTTCCTTTTGACAACAGCATCCTGCTGGTAGTCAACACTGGTTTTGTTGCTGTTGGCTAATAGCAGCGTGAAAGCTCGAGCATCCTCTTGGATGTGTTTGACACGCCGTATTTTAGAAGCAAGTTCTCATGATGAGCCAATGACTGGGGTCCTACTAACAAGGGTGTTGCTCAGGTCAGTCCTTTACCAGGTGGGACTGCAGGAACCCCAACATGTATACTGTTTGTTAAAAGTCTTATTTTCCTTTCATTTCTGAAGAGGGATCACTGAACCCAAAACATTAACTCTAATTTATCTCCATAAATGCTGCCAGACCTGCTGAGATAATGCAGCAATTTCTGTTTCACAGCATCCACAGTTCTTTTTCGATTAGACTCCCTACAGTATGAAAACAGGGCATTTGGCCCAATCGACTCTCCAAAGAGTAACCCACCAGACCCCATTCCCCTGACGCTATGGGCAATTTAACATGGCCAATCCACCTGGCCTGTGGGAGGAAACACACACACACAGATACAAGGAGAATGTGTATACTCCACACAGACAGTCACCCAAGGCTGGGATTGAACTCAGGTGCCTGGTGCTATGAGACTGTAGGGCTAACCACTGAGCCATCATGCTACCTAGTTGTGTTCTTGCTTTTCTTTCATACTGATATCACTTATCAATGTCCTGCTGAGCACTAGTCACAAACCCTCAACAAAATGTGTCTATTTTTCAAAAATGTTGAAGTTCTGTACAACCAAGCAACTAACTTAAAACAAATCAATTTCCTTTGGGCGATGCCGTTGATGTCAGTATGAATAAGAAGGAAACACATGTCAGGAAAAGACAGCAGAAATGGAGTAAATCCCTAGAAGATTAGAAAGGCAGTAGGAGCATACTTAAGAGGGAAATCAGAAGTGCAAAAAGGGAGCATGAGATACCATTGGCAAATAGGGGTAATGAGTATCCAAGGAGATTTTGTAAATACATTAAGGATAAAAGGGTAACTAGGGAGAGAATAGGGCCTCTCAAAGATCAACAGGTCAGGCAGCATCCAAGGAACAGGAGAATCGACGTTTCTGGCATAAGCCCTTCTTCAGGAATTCCTGAAGAAGGGCTTATGCCCGAAACGTCGATTCACCTGTTCCTTGGATGCTGCCTGACCTGCTGCGCTTTTCCAGCAACACATTTTCAGCTCTGATCTCCAGCATCTCACTTTCTCCTCTCAGCAAGGCAGCCTATGTGTGGAACTGCAGGAGATGAGGGAGATACTAAACGGGTATTTTGCATCAGCATTTTAAAAAATTTTTAAACATGTCAAACTACAGAAGTGGCGATGTTGGACATCATAAAACACATAAAGGTGGACAAATCCCCAGGACCTGATCAGGTGTACCCTAGAACTCAGTGGGAAGCTAGGGAAGTATGGCTGGGCCTCTTGCTGAGATATTTGTATCATCGATAGTCACAGGTGAGGTGCAGGAAGACTGGAGATTGGCTAAAGTGGTGCTACTGTTTAAGAAAGGTGGTAAGGATAAGCCAGGGAACTATAGCCCAGTGAGCCTGACATTGGTGGTGGGCAAATTGTTGGAGGGAATCCTGAGGGACAAATGTACCTGTATTTGGAAAGGCAAGGACTGATTAGGGATAGTCAACATGGCTTTGTGCGTGGGAAATCATGTCTCACAAACTTGAGTTTTTTGAAAAAATAACAAAGAGGATTGATGAGGGCAGAGCGGGGAACATGATCTATATGGACTTCAGTAAAGCATTCAACAAGGTTCCTTATGGTAGGCTGGTTAGCAAGTTTAGATCACATGGAGTACAGGGAGACATAGCCATTTGGATACAGAACTGGCTCAAAGGCAGAAGACAGAGGGTGGTAGAGAGTTGTTTTTCAGACTGGAGGCTTGTGACCAGCAGTGTTCCACAAGGATCAGTGCTAGATTCACTGCTTTTCATCATTTATATAAATGTTTTAGATGTGAATATAGGAGGTATGGTTAGTAAGTTTGCAGATGGCACCAAAATTAGAGGTGTAGTGGACAATGAAGAAGGTTACCTTTAAGTTCAGTGGGACCTTGATCATTTGGGCCAATGGGCTGAGGAGTGGCAGATGGAGTTTAATTTAAATCAATGTGAGATGCTGCATTTTGTAAAGACAAATCAGGGCAGGTCTTATACTCTTACTGGTACAGTCCTGGGGAATGTTACTGAGCAATGAGACCTTGGAACGCAGGTTCATAGATGCTTGAAAGTAGAGTTGCAGGTAAACAGGATAGTGAAGAAGGTGTTTGGTATGTTTGCCTTTATTGGTCAGTGCACTGAGTATAAGAGTTGGGAGGTCATGTTGCGGGTGTATAGGATATTGGTTAGGTCACTATTGGAATACTGCATTCAATTCTGGTTTCCCTGCTATTGGAAGGATATTGTGAAACTTGAAAGGGTGCAGAAAAGATTTACAAAGATGTTGCCAGGATTGAAGGATTAGAGCTATAGGAAAAGGTTGAAAGACTGGGACTGTTCCCTGGAGCATCAGAGGCTGAGGGATGACCTTCTAAAAGTTCATAAAATCATAAGGGGCATAGATAGGGTAAACAGACAAAGTCTTTTCCCTGGAATGGGGGAGTCCAGAACTAGAGGGCATAGATTTAGGATGAGAGGGGAAAGATATAAAAGAGACCTAAGGGGCAACTTTTTCATGCAGAGGGTGGTCCGTGTATGGAATGAGCTGCCAGAGGAAGTGGTGGAGGCTGGTAAAATTGCAACATTTAAAAGGCATCTGGATGGGTATATGAATGGGAAGGGTTTAGAGGGATATGGGCCAAGTGCTGGCAAATGAAGTTTAATTTAGGATATCTGGTCAAAGAGTCTATTTCTGTGCTGTACATCTCTGTGACTCTGTATCTCAGTCAGTGCCAGTTTTCCTACAGGAATCATAGGAGCAGGCTCGATGGGCTGAATGGCCTATTCCTGTGCCAATGTTTGACTTCCAGTGATTGAGATGACTGACCATTGAGTCTATTTTTTTGTTGTCGTTTTTTGGGATAATTGAGGCAGCTCCATTCTCATTTTTCAAATGATGGGATTTTCTGTGTCTGCTTTATCGGGGCATTTAATGCCACAGTTTAGAGATGGCACCTCTGACAGCTCTGCTCTGAACAGGTAGTGTCTGTTCCTTTTCCTCAAGCTCAGGCCTGTGGCACTTTGACAACATCACAGCCATAAGAAATAAGGATTGGAGTAGGCCAATCAGCCCCTCAAGCCTGCTCCACCAATTAGTACGATCATAATCCCACAGCCCTCACGTTCCAGCCTCTTCACGGTGCCATCCCATTACATTGACTTGCCCACTCCTCAATCTGCTGCGTTTTCCCAGCTCCACAGCTCTTGTCTCCCCTTCCCCTGTGACCTTTGATTCCCCAACTGATCCAGAATTTGTCTCAGCCTTAGATGTGTGCAAGATGTCTGCCCCCACAGCTCTCTGTGGCAAAGCGTTCCAAAGTTTTTCAATCCTCTGAGAGCAGAGCACAGCAGGTCAGGCGCACTTTTCGACTCTGACTCTCCAGCATCTGAAGTCCTCACCCGCTGAGGGAAGAAGTTCCTCCTCATCTCAGTTTTACATCTTCATTCTGAGACTGTATCCCAGCCTCTCCCACTGAGGGAAAACATCCTCTCATCATGCATCAGGCACAGTCACTGTTGGAAGAAGAGAATAATAAGGGGGGGAAAATGAGAGAGAGGGTGAGGATAAGGGAAATTAAAGAGAAGAATATATTGTGAATGCAGTGGTTACAGAACATCCATTCTTTCTGTGCTCTGCAGGTGTTTTCGCCGTTTGTGGTGTCCAGGACTGTGAGTCTCTTGTGCTGTACAATTTGTTCCCCTGATTATGTTAAGTCAGGGTACAGGACGCCTGTACTCAATCAGAGGGAGTTGTAGGAGACAGGACAGGTTAATTAGTGTTCAGGATCAGTGGGGCCCGAGAGCAGGAAAAGCCCATTGACAAAAAGTGAAATAATGCTCCTTCCAAATGGTTACTGAGCAACCCAGGGAAAGTCAGATTTGTCCTACTTTGACCTCTTGCACTGCACAGCTTCCCTGGCAAAGGCAAGGAACGAAAGCATGCTAATACACAATCCATTCTACATGATTATTTGCAACAATTGTGTTTCACTTTTCACTGCCAAAACACTCAACTATCATTCTCCACTCACTTACCTTGTGAGACTTGGCAGCTATTTGCCTGCAGAAAGCATCACAACATTTATTGCTCCAATAACTACTTTGATTCCATCACCTTTGTTGTTACTGCATGGCCCTTAATGGCCATCTGCTTATACATTGAACAATTGGAAGCAAGGGTGATTTAATGGTTGGTTAATAAATTAAAGTCCCCAGAGGTGGTTTGATGGTGGGACAAGCTGTTGCGTTGCGTGTTGTTGCACTTTCGGACACAGGTCGTTCTGCTATAACGCATGTTTCATTAACGCAATTGACGAATCGGGCACATCGTTTCCAAAGTGTGAACTTTTAAAACATGTGTTGGTTGTGACACGATTACCTCGCCAACACTTTCAGCACTGTTTCTGAAACGCGATTCTTCAGTAATGTGGGGTTGGACAACAACACAGCCATCGCGTTATAGAAGAACTATTTGTATAACGAAGCAAAAACTACTTTGGTGCAAATCAATATCTGGTCATAGATGATTCATGACCCAAACATCTCAACTCCCCTAATCCACAAAATGCTGGGAAGTTAGTGATGATATGTTAAAGAGAGACAACTTATCTCATTATTCCAGATGGTCATTGCTTGATATTTGCATAAAGCAAACATTACTTGCACTGAGCAAGTGCTGTCCAGACCTTGCTGTGTGTGGACAAGGACTGTTTCGATTTCCGAAGGGTCATGAAGGATGCCAACAACTCACAGAATCACAGAAGTCTGAGAGGACAGCAGAAAGCCATTTGGCCCATCTGCTGATTTAATAGTGAACATCCCCACTTCTGAGCCTCATGATGTAGGGAGGTTGTAAACTGACATGGTTGAGCCTGGGTCAGTTCTTCACTCAGGAGGAGCTTTCACAGATTTAATTGAGCATAATAATATACAAGAGAGAGCTTGTCTGACAGTGGTTAGCACTGCTGCCTCACAGCACCTGGGACCCAGGTTTGATTCCAACTTTGGGTGACTGGCTGTGTGAAGTTTGCACATTTTCCCTGTGCCTGCATGGGCGTGCTCCGGTTTCCTCCCACTGTCTACAGAGGTGCAGTTTAGGTGGATTTGCCATAAAGACTGTCGGGTTACAGGGATAGGGAGCAGGGTGGACTGGCTGGGATGCTCTTCAGAGTGTCGGTGTGAACCCGATAGGCCGAATGGCCTGCTTCGACCCTGTAGGGATACTATGATATTCGACACTCACATCCATTTTATTCTAACCTTTTGATGACATACTTTTTAAACACAGTCTCAGTAGTCATTCTTAAAGTTATAGTTAACCCTTTACTGGCGCAGACACTGCCCCCCTGCCTGAAGCTGACACATTTAGCCTCCAACAAGTCGGCCATCTTCCTTTGTGCCAGATGTGACACAAACAAATGGGAAGGTTTCCCCTGATCCACAAAGACAGAGCAATCGTCTCCAATGCAAGTCAGATGCTGAGGCTTTGGAGAAGGATTTGGAGATGGGAGAAAGTATCCTTTCCTCTCATCAATCTCGGATCATTATCTGATTAACCAAGAAGTGTACAGGCAGTGATGACATTAGCAAGTTGTTGTCATCCCAGCAGGACTGAAATACTGTGAAGAGCAAAGAAATGAGAAACAGAAAGTAGAAAACACATGACTCTCACTTTTAAATCTTCGACTCATTGTGTAATCGTAAATCTTGGAATATGTAGCTCCTGGGCATTGATGAGTTTATGGTGACATTGAATTGGAGGTCATCATGACCCCTTTTATTCATCCATTGAAAGATCCCTTCAGGAACACGAATAACATCTTATCTTTAAGCTGCAGCTCCCTCTCCAAAGTGTCCAGGGAGCATAAATGCACGGTATCAAGCACTGAAATTCAGAGAACTATATTCCAGCTCAAAGATAAATCCTCTGTCCTTTTAGAAATTAAAACTGGCTTTGATATTTTGCCAATGACTATTTATGAACATTTTTGAATGGTGTGGTTTATTTTTGGTGCAGATGTAGTTTCTAAATAGAATGCAACAGCTGGATAAGCTCAAAGAGAAGGAGATGACCTTCTCGATGGGTTGGCAGTGAGCAAAACACTTTCCATCCCAATTTGATCATCATGTTCTTTGATGATAGCAAGACTGAGAGGTTATGATAATTAGGACAGGCTGAACAGGCCGGGGTTTTCTTGTCGAGAGAATGAAAGATGAGGACTGACCTTTTGGAAGCTTTTAAAATTATGAAGAGTTTGGATAAGGCAGCGAGAGAGAAAGTAGTTCATCTTTTGGAGTAATCTAAAATGCAAGGCCTTAGTAAAGGAAATCAAACTACCACAGTCCGATGGCTATTCTCTTGTTAGAGAGAAATAACTGGTGGTGGTTTAACTTGAGGGTCACCACGCCTCAGCTGAGGGAGAGGTTGAGAAGAAAACTCCTTTGTACAATCATGCCTGGTGTGGGAATTGAACCCATGTTACTGGTTTCACTCAGCATTGCAAACAAATATCCAGTCAACTGGAGGCAATGGGGAAGTAATGGCCTGAAGATATTATGGCTGGTCCAGTAGCTCAGCTAATGTTCTGGGACCTGGGTTCAAATCCTGCCATGGCAGATGGTGGTATTTGGATTCATGAAAAAATAATCTGGAATTTGGAGTCTAATGGTAACCATGAAACCATTATTACTTGTCAGATATACCCATCTGGCTCACGAACATCCTACAGGGAAGGAAATCTGCCTTCCTTACCTGGTCTTACTCCAGATCCACCGCAATGTGGATTCTTAACTAATCCCAAGAAACGATGGGTTTGAATCCCAATATGGCAGATAGTGCAATTTCAATTCAATAAACTCATTAGCAGAGGGATTGAATTCAAGAGTCGTGAGGTGATGTTGCAGCTGTACAGGACCTTGGTAAGGCCACATTTGGAGTACTGTGTGCAGTTCTGGTCGCCTCACTTTAGGAAAGATTAGATTACTTACAGTGTGGAAACAGGCCCTTCGGCCGAACAAGTCCACACCGACCCGCCGAAGCGCAACCCACCCATACCCCTACATTTACCCCTACCCTAACGCTACGGACAATTTAGCATGGCCAATTCACCTGACCTGCACATCTTTGGACTGTGGGAGGAAACCAGAGCACCCAGAGGAAACCCACGCAGACACGGGGAGAATGTGCAAACTCCACACAGTCAGTCGCCTGAGGCGGGAATTGAACCCGGGTCTCTGGCGCTGTGAGGCAGCAGTGCTAACCACTGTGCCACCGTGCCGCCCATAAAGCTTTGGAGAGGGTGCAGAGGAGATTTACCAGGATGTTGCCTGGAATGGAGAATAGGTCGTACGAGGATAGGTTGAGAGTGCTAGGCCTTTTCTCATTGGAACGGCGAAGGAGGAGGGGTGACTTTATAGAGGTTTATAAGATGATCAGAGGAATAGGTAGAGTAGACAGTCAGAAACTTTTTCCCCGGGTACAACAGAGTGTTACAAGGGGACATAAATTTAAGGTGAAGGGTGGAAGGTATAGGGAGGATGTCAGGGGTAGGTTCTTTACCCAGAGAGTGGTGGGGGCATGGAATGCGCTGCCTGTGGGAGTGGCAGAGTCAGCATCATTGGTGACCTTTAAGCGGCAATTGGATAGGTACATGGATAGGTGCTTAAGCTAGGACAAATGTTCGGCACAACATCGTGGGCCGAAGGGCCTGTTCTGTGCTGTATTGTTCTATGTTCTATGTTCTAAACTCTGGAATTAGTGAGTTGGCCTAATGGTGAAGGTGAGACCACTGTCAGTTGTCTTAAAAGCTCATTTAGTTCACTGCTATTCTTTAATAGAATGATCTCTGCCACCTTCACCCTCATCCTCAGCCTTACATGTGACTCCAAACTGTTGGTGATGTGGATTCTTAGGAATTAGGGAAGGACAAAACATGCTGGCCCAGCCAATGATGCCCACATCTCAGATAAGAAGAATTGAATGCAGGACATGTGGAATTTGCTATCACATGGCACGACTGAGGCAAAAAGGCAGGAGTGAAGCCGGGGAAGGACAATTCCTAAATTAAAACAAAAGGAGCAGGAGGCACTCAGCAACTCTGGCAGTATCTGCAGAGGGAGAAACAGAGTTAACGTTTCGAGTCCAGCCTGAGTCCTTGGAGGAGAAGGGGAAGCGCTCTATTGCTTTCTTTGGCATCGTGCGGCTGGCTTTGAAAATTCCTCTTACTGACGTGTATGCTTCTCCAGCAGAAAGTTAACAACAGAACAAATCCTTCCTTGCCAGAACAGTCCTGGCAGAGTGGCTCAGTTCACTGTGACCCAGAACAAGCAGCTTGATGCTGCCCCTGTCACGAGGTGACTTGCTACATATTTCTTGGGCGGTGTCTCTCAGGAGTGGAGTGGTCCTTGGAGGCAAAGGGCTGGACGATGGCTTGAGTCATGCTCCGGGAAGCAACTTGGCTGTTCCGTGCCAGAATTGAACAAAACAAAAAAAAAAGGCTCATGCTTTGCACCCATTCCTGGCACCCAGCCTGTTCAATGAAGTCAGCATTGGCACTGCCACACTTGCAGGTTGTACTGACAATTCCTGCAGCAATGAACCATTGAAACACCATTGCTCTGCACTGGTTGCTAAGCGATGGGTCAGAAACAGGTAGAGGGCTTGAAATTAAGACAGAGCCTTTACCCTGGGATGTCCCAGAGCAATTCACAGCCAACAAAGTCTTTATTTCGAAGTGCATTCTCTGCATTAATACAGGCAACTGGTTTTATACAGGGCAGCAACGTGATCGTCATCAACCAAACAGGTCAACATTAACCAGGGCTCAAAGGAGATGGGCTTTTTGCTTCAGACAGGGCATCTTTTGCAAAGGCCAGAGCCTCAAATCCATGCCTCACCCAAAAGGCAGCACCTCTGACGGAGTGGTGCCAGTCCAGATTGTGTGCCACAGGCTGTGGGGTTGATTTTGAACCCAATTCTCTGAGGCAGAAGGAAGAGAGATGCCCCACTTAGTTTCCTGGTCTCAGGGCCCCTGAGAAAAGTCCAGCCAAGGCAGTCTTGGGGTGCCTGGGGAGCAGGGGCGTGGAGATGTAGGAAATGGATGAACCCTCTACCCTACCACTGGCGTCAACAAAAGGTTTCCTGACCTTCAACCAATGCTCTTGTTAAATGGCTTCCAGGAGATGGGCACATTCTAGTTTTCAAATTTCAATTCTGATCATCCCTGTATTCTCCGCAGGGGCTGGTCCGGAGGCAAAGGTGAGGCTATAAAGCTATCCATCCGGGAGTGACAGACTTATGTCAGTGTGTTAGAGTTGATAAAGTGGGGCGCTGGAAAAAGCACAGCAGGTCAGGCAGTGTTCACAGTTAAGGTCCAGTTCCTATCCCCTTTCCTGTCCATTACAAACCCATCTCTACAATATTTAGATGAGATGTTAAGCTGTGGTTGCATGGTCAGCCATGATCATACTGAATGGTGGAGCAGACTCGAAGGGCCGAATGGCCTACTCCAGTACCTATTTACTATGTTACTATGTTTCCACCTCCCGGTTGATTCCAAAAGCTTCCCCTCTGCCTTTGAAAGAAGAGTGTTTACTGCTCAACATTTATTCATCAACTTTTGGAATATTGCATGCAGTTCTGGTCTCCTTCCTATCGGAAAGATGTTGTGAAACTTGAAAGGGTTCAGAAAAAATTTACAAGGATGTTGCCAGGGTTGGAGGATTTGAGCTATAGGGAGAGGCTGAACAGGCTGGGGCTGTTTTCCCTGGAGGCTGAGGGGCAATCTTATAGAGGTATAAAAAATCATGAGGGGCATGGATAGGAAAAATAAACAAAGTCTTTTCCCTGGGGTGGGGGAGTCCAGAACTAGAGGGCACAGGTTTAGGGTGAGAGGGAAAGATATAAATGAGACCTAAGGGGCAATTTTTTCATGTAGAGGGTGGTGCGTGTGTGGAGGGGCCTGCCTGACGAAGTGGTGGAGGCTGGTGCAATTACAACATTTAAAAGGCATCTGGATGGGTATATGAATAGGAAGGGTTTGGAGGGATATGGACCGTGTGCTGGCAGGTGGGACTAGATTGGGTTGGGATATCTGGTCGGCATGGACAGGTTGGACCGAAGGGTCTGTTTCCATGCTGTACATCTCTATGACTCTATGACTCTATAACCAATGTAGACATCAGAGGAAACAAGCACAGAGAGTGCTGGAGAAATTCAGCAGGTTTGCCAGCATCTGTGGGGAGAAAAACAAAATGAATGTTTCAGGCCCGGTACAACTCTTCTTCAGAACTGAAATGTTCACTGTGTTTCTCTTTCCACCTATACTGTCAGACCTGTTCAGATTCACCAGCATTTTCTGATTTTGTTTCAGATTTCTGGCATCCACAGTATTTTGCTTTAATTTGAGTAAAGGTCAGAAGACCTGCTCAAATATTTGTTTGCTGTTTGTAGGGCCTTGTGGCTTTCAAGTTGATTTGTTTGAAATTTCATTCACAGTCTGTGAGTGTCCCGGGCATTACAAACTTCCCTGGAGAAGGTGGTGTTGAGCTGTTCCAGTCTGTGTAAGTTTCTTTTACTCCATTCCAGAAGACAATACAAGGTTAACCACGTTGTTGTGGGGTCTGGAGTCGCACAAAAGCCAGACCAGCAAAGGATGGCGGATTTCTTTCCCAAAGGCGAACTAGATGAGTTTTTATGACTCTTGCAACATTTGAGTGGCATTTTGACAGATGCGTAATTAGGGCAGGGAATAGAGAGAAGCCGGTAAACCACGAATGCTGTGAATCAAAAACAAAAACTGAAATTGCTGGAAAAGCTCAGAAATTAGAGTTTACGTTTCGGGGTCAGGGAACCCTTTCTCAGAGGGAATTAGAGGGATAAGGCCTGAAAGAGACAAGGATTTCTTTTGTTTAGAAAGGCATCATATGTCAGCACAGACTTGGTGGGCCAAAGGGTCTGTCCATGTGCTGCACTGTTTTGTTCTTTGTCCTCTTTCTTTACCAGTTGTTCCATGATCACCATGAGGTCAGATTTTATGTCTTCAAGTTTCACGACATTCCATAGTAGGACTCGGACCCGTATTCCCACAACATTGGCCTGAGTTCTGGAATGCTATTTCCAGTGGCATTGACACTCCACCATGAAACAACTTCAAAATCAGTTGAGTGCCTGGAAAATGCATTTGTGTTCCCACATGGACATAAAAGGTGCTATGGAAATGAAAATTCCTTCACTAGTTGTCTGGAGACTGGTCTTGAGGGAACCAGAAAAGGTCTAAAGGAGGTTAATCCAGAATAGAGTCAAATTCCATCTTAGAGGAGAACTGAAGCTTTTTTTGATCTATGTTTTCAGATTATTATTTTTATAGCCAAGAAAGAGGTTGTCAATGGAATCCAGGGCAGTCTATGTTGGACCTAGCCAAACTGTTCAAGCGAAATAAAAAAAAAAGTTGGTATGAAGATGCCCTGTTGACAAAGATGGAATGAATACTATAATTTCTTGGCTGAAATACAGCTGCTTTCCTGGGCGAATCAACCTCCAATGGAAGCTGCTTTGACCTGGGACAAACACACCTCACCCAGACTCGAGGAGCAGCGATCCAAGGAAGTATTCCAGGTGCCAGGAGAGGAAAAGTGGACAGTTCCACACCAGGTGTGTGTACACTGCAGTGGATGTGTGTTCCCTGAGCTGTGAACAGACTAACATATTAAAAAAAGGAGATGAGTGAATTGGATGCATGGCTCAGAAATTGGTGTAGGGAGAATTGATTCATGCTGCCTGAGTTTCCTCTGGGTGCTCCGGTTTCCTCCCACAGTTCAAAGATGTGCAGGTTGGGTGGATTGGCCATGATAAATTACTCCACAGTGTCCAGGGATGTGCAGTTAAGGTGGGTTAGTCATGGGGTTTGGAGGGGTGGGTCTGGCTGGGATGCTCTTCAAAGGGTCAGTGTGGACTTGATGGGCTGAATGGTCTGATTTGCATTATCACGATTCTATGATTCTATGGTCTGTGATCTTCTATGCACTGGCCCCAGGACTGTGGAGAGTAAGGGTTGGACGTTTGAGGAAGTTTTCACCTGAACTGTGTTGGGGCTAACTTTGAGTGAGCTGTATACTACAGTCGGAGAGAGGGTTTTAAACCAAACACTACAGCCAAGGGAACAAGTGAGGAAAGATATAGTTGATTTAAGGGTGCGGACAACGTTAGAGAGTGAGATGGCAATGAGGGTAATGATAACCAGAGCATGGCAGCATGGAACAGAGTGTTCAAACTTCGGAAGATAAAAGGATGCAAAGATAACGTAAAGACAGAACTAAAGGCTCTGTACCTGAATGCATGTAACATTCTTAACAAATTGGTGAATTTGTTCAAATAGAAACAGTTATGTAGGATCAGATAGTCATTTCAGAGAAGTGGCTACAAGGTGACTCAGGCTTGGACCTGAAAATTGAAGGATAGTTTTTATTATGGAAGGTCAGGGAGCTGAGTTAAGAAAGTGGGGTAGCTCTGTTAATTAAGTCTAACATTAGTAAAACAGTGAGAGGTTCCCTTAGTTCTAAAGATCTAAAGGTCAAGATGTAGAATCACTTAGGGTGGAGGTAAGAAACACCATTGGTAAGATGTCAGTTGTGAGAATCCCTGGAAGTAACTGCATTGTGGAATAGGGTGTACAGGACAAAGTGTTGGGGGCTTGTGAGAATCATGGGTGATTTTGTATGTGAATTGGACAAATAAGATTAACAAACCTGGCCTTAAATAAAAGGTAATTGAATGTTTTATCCAGTGGGTGTAGGTTAACATCTATCCATGGTTGATTCAATTCCAAAAGACTTAGATCATAAGACATCAGGTTTGTTCCAGCTGTGGCCAATATGTTTCTAAAACCCCCACTCTCCTTCCCTCCCCCAGCGTAACGCTTGAACCACTTATCAATCAAGAACCGATCGATCTCTGTCTTAAATACACTCGGTGACTTGGCATTCATGGCCCTCTGCGGCAATGAGTTCCACAAATTAACTGATTATAAATTCTGTGTCCTATGATCCTGCCCCACTAGTTACCTGATGAAGGAGCAGCGCTCCAAAAGCTTGTACTTTCAAATAAACCTGTTGGACTTCTCTGAACCCCCCTTCTAGGCCAGCACATCCTACCTTAAAGAGGGGACCCAAAACTGCTCACAATATTCCAAATGCAGTCTGATCAGAGCCTTATACAGCCTCACAGAAGTACATCTCCGCTCTTGTATTCTAGCCCTTTTGAAATGAATGCTAACACTGCATTTGAATTCCTAACTGCCAACTGAACCTGCACGTTCACCCCCCTTAATAGAATCCTGAACATGGATTCCCAAGTCCCTTTTTGCTTCAGATTTCCGAAGCCTTTCCCCATTCAGAATATAGTCTACACCTTTACTTGTCCTATCAAAATGCATAACCTCACATTGTGTTCCATCTGCCACTTCTTTGCCCACTCTCTTAGCCTGACCAAGTCCTTCTGTAGCCTCTCCCCCTCCTTGTAAAATCTGCTAACTTAGCAACAATGCTTTTGGTTCCTTCATCAAAATTGTTAATATGTAACATAAATAGTTACCGTCCCAACATGGACCCTGCAGAACTCCACTAGTCACCGGCTCCCATCTTGAAAAAGACCCTTTTATCCCCACTCTCTGCCTTCTGCCAGTCAGCCAATCCTCTATCCATGCCAGTACCTTGCCCCTAACACCATGGGCCTTTACCTTATTCAGCCGCCTCCAGTGTGGCACCTTAGAGAAGGCCTCCTGAAATCCAAATAGATTGTGCCCACTGGCTCTCTTTTGTCTAGTTTGCTCATTACTTCCTCAAAGAATTCTAACAGATTTCTCAGGCATGATGTCACCTTGATGAAGACATGCTGACTCAGCCCTATTTTACTATGTACTTGCATGTACTGTGTAATCTCAGCCTCAATAACGCACAGTAAAATCTTACCAATGACCGAGGCCAGGCTAACTAGATGACAATTTCCAGTCGTCTACCTCCCTCCCTACACTCATCACCGCCCCCTGACTCTCTTGAAGTTCTGATGCTGGAAAAGCACAGCCAGTCAGGCAGCATCTGAACAATTCGAGCATAAGCACTTCATCCGGAAGGAGGGAGTGATCCAAGGGTCTGAGAGATAACTGGGAGTGGGGGTAGGGTTGGGGGAAAGGTAGCAGGGAATGCAATAGGTAGATGAAGGTGGAGGCAAAGGCGATGGATCGGAGAGGAGGGTGGAGCAGATAAGTAGGAAGGAGGATGGACAGATAGGACAGTTCAAGAGAGCGGGGCCGAGTTGGAAGGTTGGATCTGGGATAAGGAAGGAAAGTGGGGAAACTGGTGAAATCCACATTGATCCTGTGGGCTGCCAGAGGATGTGGTGGAGGTTGGTACAATTGCAACATTTAAGAGGCATTTGGATGGGTATATGAATAGGAAGGGTTTGGAGGGATATGGGCCGGGTTCTGGCAGGTGGGACTAGATTAGGTTGGGATATCTGGTTGGCATGGACCGAAGGGTCTGTTTCCATGCTGTACATCTCTATGACTCTATGATTCTATGGTTCGAGAGTCCTGAGGTGTTCTTCCTCTACGTGTCGGGTTGTAAGGGTTTGGAGGTGGAAGAGGCCCAGGACCTGCATGGCCTTGGCGTAATGGGAGGGGGAACTTGAAGTGTTCGGCCACAGGGCAATGGGGTTGGTTGGTGCGGGTATCCCAGAGATGATCTTTGAAGCACTCTGTGAGTAGGTGTCCAGTCTCCCTGATGTAGAGGAGATCACATTGCGAGCAACGGATACAGTAAATGACGTGTGTGGAAATACTGGTAAATCTCTGATGGATGTGGAAGGCTGCTTTGGGGCCTTGGACCGAGGTGAGGGGCGGAGGTGTGGGCACAGGTTTTGAAATTCCTGTGGTGGCCAGAGAAGGTTCCTGGAGGAGGGGGGTGGGGGGGTTGGTGGGGGATGTGGACCTGACAGGGGGGGTCATGGAGGGAATGCTTTTTGTGGAAAGCGGATTGGGATGGGGAGGGAGATAGATCCCTGGTGGTGGGATCTGACTGTAGGTGGTGGAAATGGTGGAGCATAAAGTGATGTATCCAGAGGTTGGTGGGATGGAAGATGAGGAGCAGGTGGATTCTGTCCTTGTTGCGGTTGGAGGAGCGAGTTTCGAGGGCGGATGTGCAGGAAGTGGAGGAGATACACTAGAGGGCATCCATAATAAGACCATAAGAAATAGCAGTGGAAGTGAGGCTATTCGGCCCTTCAAGTCCACTCCGCATTCAATCTTGGCCACTTACCCACACACTCCCTGTAGCCCATAATTCCTTGCGAAATTAAGAATTTATCAATCTCTGCCTTGAAGACATTTAACATTCCGGCCTCCACTGCACTCCGTGGCAATGAGTTCCACAGGCCCACCACTCTCTGGCTGAAGAAATGTCTCCTGATTTCCATTCTAAATTGACCCCTGTCTAATTCTAAGGCTATGCCCATGGGTACTAGTATCCCCGCCTGATGGAAACATTTCCCAGCATCCACCTTTTCTAAGCCATGAATTATCTTCTGACCACGTGGGAGGGGAGATTGCGGTCTTTGAAGAAGGAGGCCATCTGGTGTGTTCTGTGGTGGAACTGGTCCTCCTGAGAGCAGGTGCAGCAGAGGCGGAGGAATTGGGAATAAGGGATAGTGTTTTTACAGGTGGTAGGGTAGAAGGAGGTGTAGTCCAGGTAACTGTGGGAGTTAGTGGGTTTGTAGAAGATGTCTGTTGAGTCGGTCACCGTTGATGGAGATGGAGAGGTCCAGGAAGGGGAGGGAGGTGTCAGAGATGGTCCAGATGAATATAAGGTTGGGGTGGGATGTGTTGGTGAAGTTGATGAACTGTTCAACCTCCACATGGGAGCACGAGGTGGTGCCGATACAGTCATCAATGTAGCGGAGGAAAATGTGGGGAATGGTGCCAGTGTACATGCGGAAGATGGACTGTTTCACGTAACTGACAAGGAGACAGGCATAGCTGGGGTCCATGCAGGTGACCAAAGGGGTAGCCTTGGGCACCCGCATGGGCCCCAGCTATGCCTGCCTCTTCGCTGGGTATGTGAAACGGTCCAGCGTCCGTAGTTAGACCGGCCCAATTCCCCACATTTTCCTCCGTTACATCGCTGACTGTATTGGCACCACCTCATGCTCCCCCAAGGAGGTTGAACAGTTCATTAACTTCACTGACACATTCCACCCTGACCTTAAATTCATTGGACCATCTCTGACACCTCCCTCCCCTTCCTGGACCTCTCCATCTCCATCACTGGTGACCAACTCAACACAGACATCTACAAATCCACAGACTCCCACAGCTACCTGGCCTACACCTCCTCCCACCCTGCCTCCTGTAAAAATGCTATCCCTTATTCCCAATTCCTCCACCTCCACCACATCTGCTCCCAGGAGGATCAGTTCCACCACAGAACACACCAGATGGCCTCCTTCTTCAAAGACTACAATTTCCCCTCTCACGTGAATATCGATGCCCTCCAGTGCAGCTCCTCCATTTCCCACATGTCCACCCTCGAACCCCACCACTCCAATTGCAACAAGGACAGAATCACCCAGTCCTCACCTTCTACCCCACCAACTTCCGGATACATCTCTTTATCCTCCACCATTTCCAACACCTACAAACAGACTCCACCACCAGGGATATGTTTCCATCCCCATCCCTATCTGCGTTTCAGAGAGACCATTCCCTCCGAGAGTCCCTTGTTAGGTCCACCCCCACCAACCCAGTCTCCCCTCCCAGCACCTTCCCCTGCCATCACAAGAATTGCAAAACCTGTGCCCACACCTCCCCTCCTCACCTCTGTCCAAATCCCCAAAGGAGACTTCCATATCCATCAGAGATTTACCTGTATTTCTACACACGTCATTTACTGTATCTGTTGCTCCCAATGTGATCTCCTCTACATCGGGGACACAGGACGCCTACTCACACAGCACTTCAGAGAACATCTCCGGGGCATGTGCACCAACTAACCCCACCACCCCGTGGCCAAACACTTTAACTCCCCCTCCCACTCCGCCAAGGACATGCAGGTCCTGGGCCTCCTCCATCGCCACTCCCTAACCACCCGTCGCCAGGAGGAAGAACACCTCATCTTCCGCCTTGGGACCCTCCAACCACACGGGATTAATGTGGATTTCCCTTTCCCCACCTCACCCCAGATCCAACCTTCCAACTTGGCTCCATCTTCTTGATCTGTCCTACCTGTCCATCCTCCTTCCCACCCATCTGCCCCAACCTCCTTTCCGACCTATCACCTTCACCCCACCCCCCCCCCCCCCCCACCTTCATCTACCTATCGCATTCCCAGCTACCTTCCTCCCAGCCCCAGCCCTTCCCATTTATCTCTCAGCCCCTTGGGTCACCCCCTCATTCCTGACGAAGGGTTTATGCTCGAAACGTCGATTCTCCTGCTCCTCGGATGCTGCCTGACTTGCTGTGCTTTTCCAGCACCACAGTCCTGATTCTGATCTCCAGCATCTGCAGTGCTCAATTTCTCCCTCTCTTGAAGTTCTGGTGTGCAGCTGATGTCTTCCACTGTGAAATCTGTTGCAAAGTACCTATTCCTCTGCCATTTCTTTGTGCCCCAATGCTACTTCTCCAGTCACTTTCCAGTAGTCCAATGTCCACTCTTGCCTCTGTTTTATCTTTTAAATGTAAAAAATACTCTTGCAATGTTCTGTTCTATTACTAGCCAACTTACTCTCATATTTTATGTTCTCCTCACTCATTTTTTTTTATGTTATTATCTGCTGGTTTTTAAAGGCCTCCCAAACCTCTGGCTTCCCACTAATCTTTACCACATTCTTCTGCTTTCATACTGTCCCTGACTTCCCCAAGTCAGCCATGGTTGCCCGATTCTCCCCTCACTGTGTTTCTTCTTCCTTGGGATGAATTCCTGCTGTGCCTCTGAATTATTCCCAGAAACTCCTGCCATTGCTGCTCCATCATTTCCCCTTCCAATAAACTCTGGCCAGCTCCTCCTTCATGTCCTTGTCGTTACCTTTACCCAGTTGTAATACAGGTACACCTGATCCTAGCTTCCGCCCCTCAAACTGCAGGGTAGATTCAAAGTGGTCAGATGGGCGGATTAGCGAGAGATGGAATTTTATCCTGCAGGTTTGAGATGATACACTTTGAAACAAAAAATAAGACAAGGGAGTACTCAGTGAATGGCAGGACACCAGGAAGCTCAGAGCAACAGAGGGATTTTGGGATGCTTATCCACGAATCCCTGAAGGCAGTTAATAGGATAATCAAGAAGGCTTATGGGATACTTGCCTTTATCAGTCACAGATTATAAGAGCAGGGATATTATGTTGGAGCTGTACAGGACTTTGGTAAGGCCACAGTCAGAGTACTGTGTGCAGGTCTGATCTCTGTACTATAGGAGGGATGTGACTGTACTGGAGGAGGTGCAGAAGAGATTTACCAGGATGTTGCCTGGCATGGAGCAAGGTAGGCTGGATAGGCTCAGGTTGTTTTCTTTAGAGAAGGGAAGGCCAAGAGGAGATCTGAGTGGGAATATAGGCTGGGGATATATACACAAGGAAAACACTCCTACACACCTTCAGAATCACATCTTTAACATCAATCTGAGGGGTCAGGTAAGCTTTGGGATCAACGTTAGATTTAATACAGCACTTTGACAGTGCAGCACTCCCTCAGTGCTATGCCAAGCAGCACAGCTACAGAGTATATTGCCACTCCATTGGCAGCTTAGGTTTTGTGTTATATTCTCTGGCGTTGATTTGAAACCCTGTACTTTGAATGCAGCGATTGCTGCACATTGATTCACAGTAAACATGCCGTTGCCAAAGGAAAACGGTACAGATGCAGGCAATCAGAACTGAAAATAAAATACATTTCTGGAAAAGCTCAGCAAATCAGGCAGCTTTTGTAGACAGAAAGACAGAGTTAACTCTGCAGGTCAGAGTGACTTTCCATCTGAGCAGCACTGATGTAAGGTTATCTCAACCTCTGACAATAACTCTGTTTCTCTGTCAAACAAAGGTGATCAAACCTGTTGGGTGTATCCAGGATTTCTTTGGTGTTTTGTTTCTGTTTCACACACACTATGCGTATGGGGAGCTTTACTCTGTATCAAACCCCAAGCTAAATCTGTCCTGGAGTATGATTGGGACCATGTCGGGGAAACTTCACTTTCAATTTAAAAGAGTGGAGAAAACTTTACTTGCAGCTTAAAAGAGCTGAAGAGAGAGTTCTACTCTGTATTCAGTCCCAGGATGTCCCAAGCCTGGGCTGTGTTTTATGGGGACAGCATAGAGGGGCCTTTAGTCTGTACCTCACCCCATGCTATGCCTGTCCTAGAAGTATTTGATGGAACAGTAGAAGGTACTTTACTCTGTATCTAACCCCGTGCTGTCCCTGTCCTGGACACATTCAATTGAGATAGTGTAGACAAAGCTTTACTCTGGGTGGAAGGGACTGAAATCAACCAGGGTTGCGCTCACATCCCCCCCCCGACCCCCTGACCCCCTGACCCCCTCTCTACCTCAATCCATGAGCTCATCTAGAAAAAGCATTTGTGTGGACTCTGCATGAAGAGCTGATTGAGATTGTTAAGCGATGATGCCAGGCCTCTGGGTTTCTATTGTGCATATTTGATGAATCTCACATTATCTCTAATTGCACTCTGATCAAGTGAGTGAATACAAGAGTCAGTCTTTTGATTAAACAATCTCAATCATTATGCAGTCCACTGGGTGTTGGTGGAATAACTCATCAGTTTCAACCCCCTAAAATATTGGTTGTTAATTCACCACAAGCTCAAACAAGAAGTAGCTACATTTATAGTTGAAACCGGCTGATGAGTTTAAGCATGAATTGAAGAGGTGCCAGATCTTAACGAGATCACTGTTTTGATATGTTTTCGTAATGATATGTCACTCTCAGGTTTACATCTTCCATGGTAAGATTCACAGTCAAAAGATTGAGGGAACTGAGGAGAGTGACAAAACATGCAGACCTGGAAAAGTGAGATTATTCGTTAAAGGGAGCAGAGGAGATGAGGAAAGAACCAAATCAATCAAGCTGAGGAAATTTTCGTTAGGCAGAGAAGGCTGGGTTTGATCTCCTCAGAACAGAGAAGATTAAGAGGAGATTTGATGGAGTTTTAATTGAAATGATGGTGGCCAGGGTGTTTCAGGAGAAATGATTTTGTCTAGTGTGAGGTTTGGCAACCAGAAGTCACAGATTTAGGGTAATTGGTAAAGGAAGCAGTGGGGCAGTTAAGAGAACCTTTTTACACAGCGGGTTGTTGCAATCTGGCAAGATAAGAATAAGAAAATACAAAGTTGCTGAAACTACCTTTGTTTTTGGAAACTACACCAGTAGATCTATACCATCCAGATGACCATAAATAGATTTAAAGAGGTCCTGCAGTTAAGTGTCATTTTGGAGGAGACAATGTTGATGGAACATGGGCTGGTCATGTCAGGTGGGGAATAGGGCGACATGCAGGAAAAAAAGGCCTGAGAACTCTTTGTGAGAAAGACAGAGTCCAAGAGACCTTCAGGGCCGAGATTAATAACAATACACTGAATGAATTGCCAAGTAAATTCATAAGATCTGTCTTTGTTTCACCCAGCAGTTAATATCTAATTTATATTTGTTAATTGCTCACAACTTGTCTGTTAATTCATGTTTAATTTACATTGATTTTGGATGAGATTATGACAGTAAATATCTATCAAAAGTAAAATCATATCTATTGAATAAGCAATAAGTGGTTAGCTAACACACACAATGATAGAAAATTAGAAATGCTTATTGCCATAAATATTCCCAAAATGCGCAGGTACATGCACACACACACTACAGGAGAAGAGAAACCCCCTACAGGTTACTCTGCACAATTTTCTTTGAACTCCTCTTGTTTTCTCCAAGTTGAAAATATGGCTTTGGGTAGCTGCATGGGCCTCAGTTGCGCCTGTCAGTTTGTGGGGCACGTAGAACATTCCGTGTTCCAGTCCTACTCCGCCACCCCCCCACCCACAACTCTTTCTCCAGTATGTCAGTGACATCACCGGTGCTGCTTCCTTCTGTCATCTGGAATTGGAAAGATTTATCTGGTCCTAAAGTGGTTGAACTCGATGTTGAGTCCGGAGGGCTGAGGGATCCCCAAGCAGGAACTGCACTGGGATCACTATTGGCCAGAAGTTTAACCAGGTGATCTAGATTGACACAGAGGTCACAAAAGCAGGTCAGAGTTTGGAATACTGCAACGAGTAACTCACCTCCTGACTCCCCAAAGCTTGTCCACCATCTACAAGGCATGAGTCAAGAGTGTGATGGAGTACTCCCCAGTTATATCTCAAACAACACTCAAGAAACTCAACATCATCATGGGCAGAATAGCTAGCTTGATTGGCCCCACACCCCCATCTAACAGCTGCAACAATCTCTGCCTGCATCTCTGATGTACATTACCATCTACAAGGTGCACTGCAATAACTCGCCAAACCTTCTTCAATAGTACCTTCCAAACCATAACCCGAATCTGGAACAACTAGAAAGACATGCGGATATCATCATCTGAAAGTTCTTGTTCAAGACATTCACCATCTTGATGTAGAATTATATCACTGTTCCTTCACTGTCGCTGTGTCTGATCTCCCATTCAAACATCACTGAGGATATTAACTAGGGGAGGCAGTGGTGTAGCAGTTAAGTTGTTGGATGAGGAACCCAGGCTAAAGCTCTGGGATCATGTGTTCAAATCTCACTAGAGTAGGAATTTGATGGATGATTAAAATTTGACCAATAAAAATCTGGAATTAAAAGCTGGTCTAATGGCAACTATTTCATCATTGCCAACTGCTGTGATAAAATCTGTCCTTTCGAGAAGAAAATCTACCGACTTTACCCAGACTGCCCAATGTGTGACTTCAGACCCAAAGCCAACAAAGCCAAGCACATGAACAAACAGGAAAAAAAGTACTGAGGGGATCCTCAGGTTACGTCTTGTGAGGATTGATGGCTTCTCTTGACCCCACAACAATGCAGAATGCTCCTGGAATACAGTCATAGCATCAGAGAACTGTACAGCACAGAAACAGAGACTCCGGTCCAACATGTCCACGCCGACCAGATATCCTAAATTAACCTAGACCCATTTGCCAGCACTTGACCCATAGCCCTCTGAACTCTTCCTACTCGTGTACCCATCCAGATGCCTTTTAAATGTTGTAATTGTACCACCCTCTACTACTTCCTCTGGCAGCTCATTCCATACATGTACCACCCTCTGCATGAAAAAGTTGTCCCTTCGGTCCCTTTTAAATCTTTCCCCTCTCACCCGTGGAGGATTAACCCAGACTAGCCCATGCCAGCCTGGGACAACTACCTGTGCCAGGGCAAGCCAATCTCATCTTGACCTATCGATGTCCAAATCATCATCTGACTCCAGTGCGCATGATGGGGAGGGTGGAGGAGGAGGAGGAATTTGAGTATTTGGCCCTCACCGTTAGCTTTAGTATGACAGGTAGTGGTTCAATATCCCCAGGCTGGAATTCCCTCCTTATTGTCTTCAAGAGTGCCTCCGAAACCTCTCATTTCTTCGGACTATGCCCTCTAGTTCTGGACTCCCCCACTCCAGGGAAAAGACCGTGTCTATTAGCGAGTTTTGAGAAGATTTGTTGCTCAGGTTGAGGTTCTGGATGTAGGTTTGCTCGCTGAGCTGGAAGGTTCATTTTCAGATGTTTTGTCACCATACTAGGTAACATCTTCAGTTAGCCTCTGGATAAACCTTGTCTATTTACCCTATCCATGCCCCTCATGAGTTTATAAACTTCTGCAAGGTCACCCCTCAGCCTCCGACGCTCCAGGTACTGCAAAGTTAAGAGAAAAACGAAGCAAGCGTTACGTCACCTATGTGACCCTGATGCCCGAAGAAATGAGAGGTTTCGGAGGCACTGTTGAAGACAATAAGGAGGAATTCCAGCCTGGGGATATTGAACCACCACCTGTCATACTAAAGCTAACGGTGAGGACCAAATACTCAAACTCCTCCTCCTCCTCCCACCCTCCCCATCATGCGCACTGGAGTCAGATGATGATTTAGATGAAGGAGCAGTGCTCCGAAAGCTAGTGCTTCCAAATAAACCTGTTGGACTATAATCTGGTGTTATCAATTTTTAACAATTCCTTTGCGACAGTCTCAATTGCACCAGCCTTCAGTTCCTAAATGGCGTGGCAATGTGAGGGACGAGGACATCGATAGGTCAAGATGAGATTGTCCCAAACTGGCATGGGCTAGTCTGGGTTAATCCTCCACGGGTGCCACCATTATCGGATAAACCATTAGAAAACAACGTGACTTTCAAGGGAATAGTAAAAAAAAATCAATCAGAAGCATTAGAACAGAACCACAGTGCATATGCCAACAAACAAATCAACCCATCACCCTTCTCTGCATAATGAATAAAGCATGCTAAAATATGCTAATATATTCAAACTATCCAAGCCCATCAAACATTACTGCACAAGCGCTGCACTATCATTATCCATTGTGTCTGATGTCGCCTCAGCTTGGCAATAAATTGCATGAAGATTTTTTTTTACAATTTGTTCAATTTTGTCTTCATCAAGGTCAATAATTCAACCCTTTCCCCACCATAACTTCCTCCTCAGTCTTTTGTGTTTTTAATGACCCTATTAAACGCTCCTAGGTCAAAGATGGCACCAGGTTAGATACAGAGTATATCTCCCTCGACACTATCTCCATCAAACATTCCCAGCACTGGTACAGCACAGGATTAGATATAGAGTAAAACAATATAGAGGTTAGACATACAGTAAAGAACTCTCTATACTGTCCCCATCAAACACTCCCAGAATAGGTATAGTATAGGAAATAAAAACAAAAATTTCTGGGAAAACTCAATGGGTCTGGCAGCATCTCTGGGGAGAAATCACAGTTTATATTTTGAGTCCAATGATTCTTCTTCAAAACTGATGTAGCTCGTAAAATATTCATATTTATGCAAAAGATAATGAGAGTAAAGGATAATGTAGATAGGGTCCAAAGAGAGAGAAAAATTGTTGGATAAATAACGGAATGGTTAAAGGTCAGCCAAGGGGAATGAATAGCTGCTGATGGGGTCCATTATAGCTGACAATGGGTGAGGTGTGGTAGCAGCCCATGTGATGACAAAGCCTGGTGTGTGGGGATGCAGTAACAACATGGCCCTAACATTGTTCAACTCGATATTGAGTCCAGAGAGTTGGAGAGTTTCTAAATGGAAAATGAGGTGTTGTTCTTCCAGCACGCACTGAGCTTCACTGGAGCTTTGCAGCAAGCCTGAGGCAGAGGTGTTGGCCAGGCAACAGGGTGATGTGTTAAAGTGGCAGGAAACTGGAAGCTCCGGGTCTTTTTTGTAGGCAGAACATAAGTGTTCTGCAAAACGGGTCACCCAATCTATGCTTCGTTTCCCCATTGTAGAGGAGACCTCATTGTGCACAACGAATGTAAGAGACTAGATTGTGAGAATGATTTGGAGATGCAGGTGTTGGACTGGGGTAGACAAAGTTAAAAATCACACAACATCAGGTTAAAGTCCAACAAGTTTATTTGGAAGCACTAGCTTTCGGAACGCTGCACCTTCATCAGGTGGTTGTGTACAGTACAGGTAAATGCTGCTTCACCTGAAAGGTGTGTTTGGGCCCTTGGATACATACTGAGAAGGGAGGAGGGAAATAGGCAGGTGTAACACCTTCTGCGACTGCAGGGAAAGGTGCTGTGGGGTGGGGGTTGTTGGAAATGAAGGAGAAGTGGACCTGGATGTCCCACAGGGAACTGTGCTTGTGCAAGGCTGACAAGGGAGGGGAGGGGAATATGTGTCTGGTGGAGGTAGCAGAAATGGCAGCTGATGATCCTTTGGATTTTGGTGGGCTGGCAAGTGACCAGGAGGAGGGAAGCAAGGGGGTGAGGGCCGAAGTGCTGGAAACAGGTCAGACCCAACTGATGGCCCTGTCAGCTACATGCTGGGGAATCCTCGGTTGAGGAAGAAGGTAGGCATTTTGGAGGCTCTCTTGTAGGCATCGTCAAACCAGATGCAACAGAGACAGAGGAAGCAGGGTGTGAGGATATAGAGTCCAGGTAACTGGGAGTCAGTGGGTTTGTAGTGGATATTAGTGGCCAGCCTAACCCCAGAAATAGAAACAGATATATTGAGGAAGGGAAGGAAGGAGAAAGTGAGGACTGCAGATGCTAGAGTACCAGAGTTGAAAAATGTGCTGGAAAAACACAGCAGGCTTGGCAGCATCCGAGAGGCAGGAGAATCAACGTTTTGCCCGAAATGTTGATAGCCTCAGTCCTCGAAGGGAAGGAAGGAGTCAGAGATGGACCAGGTAAAGTTGAGAGTGGGTGGAAATTGGAGGCAAAATTGATAAAAGTTAAAAGAGAAGTTGTTGAGGGTGAGGATGAGCTCGGCTGGGCGGGGGAGGGTGAGGGATGGGGCCAGGTGGAGGTGGGTGGGGCCAGGTGGGGTTGGCAGGGGGTGGGGCCAGGCCTGGAGGTGGTGGGGGGGGATGGGGCTGGACAGAGGAGGGTAGTGGAAGGTGACGATGGTTCAGGCCTTTCCTCCTGGAAGAAGTGGAGAGCCTTGAGACCACCCTGGGGTGGGGGGATGGGCGTGTGAAGGGATTGCACCTCCATGGGAAAGGGGAGGTGGCTGGAGCCTGCAAACTGGAAATTCTCAAACTGGCGTAAAGTGTCTGAGGAATCGCAGATGTTAGTGGGAAGGGACTGGACTGGGGAGAAAAGACTGAGTTAAGGTGGGAAGGGATGAATTCTGTGGGGCAGGAGTAGGCAGAAACAATGGGTCTGCCCAGGGAGTCCTGTTTTGGGAAGGAGGGAGAAGTGAGCTGTGCGGGATCGGGGGACTATCAGATTGGATGCAGTTGGCAGGAGATCACCAGATGAAATAAGGTTGGTGACTGTGGCTGATACAATGGCCTGATGTTCCATGGTGGGGTCATGGTCCAGGGGGAGATCGGAGGAGAGGTACCCGAGAGATGGTGCTCAGTCTCTGCAATGTAGAGGTCAGTCCTCCAGACAACTACAGCACCATCCTTATCAGCAGCTTAATGACAAAATCAGTGTGCAGTCAGTTCCCAGGAGGACAGGGTGAAATGGGTAACAGGGGGTTGGGGGTGGTACGGGCAGGGGGGGTAGAGGGGTGCGGCGAACAGTGAAATTGAGACAACCAATGTCATGCCGACAGTGCTCAATGAACAGATGGAGTGTAGGTAAAAGGCCAGAAGGCGAAGTCCAGGTGGATGGAGAGTGTTGAAGCTACACAAAGGTGTCTGTGGGACTGGGAGAGGACTCTAGAACATATAACATAGAATATTACAGCTCAGTACAGGCCCTTTGGCCCTCAATGTTGCGCCGACCTGTCAAACCAATCTGAAGCCCATTTAACCTACACTATTCCATTCTCATCCACATGCCCATCCAAAGACCATTTAAATGCCCTTAAAGTTGGCGAGTCTACTACTGTTGCAGACAGGGCGTTTCGCACCTCTACTACTCTCTGAGTAAAGAAACTAACTCTGACATCTGTCCTATATCTATCACCCCTCAATTTAAAGCTATGTCCCCATGTGCTAGCCATCACCATCTGTGGAAAAAGGCTCTAACTGTCCACCCTATCTAAGCCTCTGATGATCTTATATGTCTCAATTAAGTTGCCTCTCAACCTTCTTCTCCCTAATGGAAACAGCCTCAAATCCCTCTGCCTTTCCTTGTAAGGCCTTCCTTCATACCAGGCAACATCCGAGTAAATCTCCTCTGCACCCTTTCCAAAGTTTCCACATCCTTCCTGCAATCCTTCCAGAACTGTACGCAATATTCCAAGTGCGACCGCACCAGAGTTTTGTAAAGCTGCAGCATGATCTCATGGTTCCAAAACACAATTCCTCTACCAATAAAAGCTAACACACCATATGCCCTCTTAATAACCTTATCAATCTGGGTGGCAACTTTCAAGGATCTATGTACATGGACACCAAGATGTCTCTGTTCATCTACACTACCAAGAATCCTACCATTCGCCTAGTACTCTGCATTCCTGTTAATCCTTCCAAAGTGAATCACCTCACACTTTTACGCATTAAATATCATTTGCCACTTCTCAGCCCAGCTCTGCAGCTTATCTATGTCCCTTTGTAACCTACAACATCCTTCATCACTATCCACAACTCTACCGACCTTAGTGTCTTTTGCAAATTTACTAACCCATCCTTCTGTGCCTTTGTCCAGATCATTTATATAAATGACAAACAGCAGTGGCCCCAAAACAGATCCTTGCGGTACGCCACTGGTAACTGAGCCCCAGGATGAACATTTCCCATCAACCACCACTCTCTGTCTTCTTTCAGCTCACCAATTTCTGATTCAATTCGCTAAATCACCTTCAATCCCGAAACTCTGTATTTTGTGCAATAGCCAACCGTGGGGAACCTTCTTACTGAAATCCATATACACCACATCAATCACTGTACCCTCATCCATCTGTTTGGTCACCATCTCAAAGAACTCAATAAGGTTTGTGAGGCACAACCTACCCTTCACAAAACCGTGTTGACTATCCCAAATCAGCTTATTCCTTTCTAGATGATTATAAATCCTATCTCTTATAGTCTTTTCCAACACTTTACCCACAACCGAAGTAAGGCTCACAAGTCTATAATTACCAGGGTTGTCTCTACTCTCATTCTTGAACAAGGGGACAACATTTGCTATCCTCCACTCCTGTAGACAATAACGACATAAAGATCAAAGCCAAAGGCTCGGCAATCTCCTCCTGGGCTTCCCAGCGAATCCGAGGATAAATTCCTCCAGCAGAGGGAACTTATCTATTTTTACACTCTCCAGAATTGCTAACACTTCCTCCTTATGCACCTCAATCCCATCTAGTAGCCTGTATCTCAGTATTCTCCTCGACCACATTGTCTTTTTCTGGTGTGAATACTGACGAAAAGTATTCATTTAGCACTTCCCTTATCTCCTCGGACTCTGCACACAACTTCCCACTACTATGCTTGATTGGCCCTCATCTTACTCTAGTCATTCTTTTATTCATAATATATGTATAGAAAGCCTTAGGGTTTTCCTTGATCCTATCCGCCAATGACTTCTTATCTCCCCTCCTGGCTCTTCTCCTTAGGTCTTTCCTGGCTAACTTCTAACTCTCAAGTGCCCTAACTGAGCCATCACATCTCATCCTAGCATAAGCCTTCTTCATCCTCTTGACAAGAGATTCAACTTCTTTAGTAAACCACGGCTCCTGCACTCGACAACTTCCTCCCTGCCTGACAGATATATACTTATCAAGGACCCGCAGTAGCTGATCCTTGAATAAGCTCCACATTTTAATTGTGCCCCTGCAGTTATCTTCCCCATCCTATGTATCCAAAATCTTGCCTCATTGCATCATAATTACCTTTCCCCCAGCTATTACTCTTGCCCTGCGTCATATACCTATCCCTTTCCATCTGTGAAGTAAACATAACCGAATTGTGGTCACTATCACCAAAGTGCTCACCTACCTCCAAATCTAACGCCTGGCCGGCTTCATTCCCCAGTACCAAATCTAATGTGGCCTTGCCCCTTGTTGGTCTGTCTACATACTATGTCAGGAAACCCTCCTGGACACATTGGACATCAACTGACCCATCTAAAGTACTTGAACTATAGCATTCCCAGTCAATATTTGGAACGTTAAAGTCCCCCATGACAACTACCTGTCACTTTTGCTCCTATCGAGGATCATCTTTGCTATCCTTTCCTCTACATCCTGGGAACAATTCAGTGGTCTATAGAAACTCCCAACAGGGTGACCACTCCTTTCCTGTTTCTAACCTCAGCCCAAACTACCTCAGTAGTCAAGTTCTTTCTGCAACAGTAATACTGTCCTTGATTAACAATGCGACACTACCCCCTCTTTTACCATCTTCTCTGTTCTTACTGAAACATTGAAATCCTGGAACCTGCAACAACCATTCCTGACCCTGCTCTATCCATGTCTCAGAAATGGCCACAACATCAAAATCCCAGGTACTAACCCATGTTGCAAGCTCGCCCACCTTATTCCAGATGCTCTTGACATTAAAGTCGATACACTTCAAACCAATCTCTTGCCTGTCAGTGCCTTCTTGCGATCTTGAAATCCTTAGTTCTGACTTCACTGCTCTCATCCTCCCGTCTACTCGAATTCCAATTTCGGTTCCCATGCCCCTGCTGAATTAGTTTAAACCCACTCGAAGAGCATTAGCAAATCTCCCCTCTCCCAGGATATGGTACCCCTCTGGTTCAGGTGACAACCATCCAGTTTGTAGAGGTTCCACCTACTCCCAAAAGAGCCCCAATTATCCAGGAATCCAAACCCCCCCCCATCCTGCACCATCCCTGGAGCCATGTGTTAAACTCCTGTCTCTCCCTATTCCCCATGTTCAAAGAAATGGGCACGGAGGGGAAGGTGATGGAAGCAGAGTTCAATGTCATTTTTGTCTGAAATTCATTAAGATGGGGACACAGAGAGATAAAAGTGAGACCTTTGCCAAGTATAGAACACTCAGCATCAGAGAGAGGAGGGTTAGAAGGGATAATGAATACCCAACCAGAGGTGGGGTTGGGAGAGGGGTTGGAGTCAGAGGGAAGTGTGGGCTAGGAAGGTTCCAGAGGGCTGTGGGTATCTCTGAGTTGTTGCATTTTGTGTTTCTTGATGCCTGAAAGGAAAAGAAAAAGCTTCTTGTTAGTGCGTCAAATGAGCCAGAGGATGGAGTGGAACTGGGGAATGGTGCTGCTCAGAGCCAGTGTGAAGGAGTGCTGATGGAAAGAGAGGCTGAGAGTGGGTATATGGTGACACAGGCCATTGAGTGGGTTCTCAGACTGTGGCAGAAACAGCTCTCTGAGGTACAATATGGGGTTAGAGATAGAGTGAAGCTCCCTCTACACTGTCCCCATCAAACAGGTAAAGCAGGACAGGCATAGCATGGCATTAGGTACAAAGTAAAGCTCCTTCTGCACTGTCCGAAATAAATACTCCAATGACTGGGACAGCACTGGATTAGATACAGAATAAAGCTTCCTCTACATTGTCCCCATCAAACACTCCCAGAACAGGTACAGCACAGGGTTAAATAGAGGAGGTAGCCAGAGACTTTTTCCCACGGCAGAAATGTCTATCACGAGGGGACATAATTTTAAGGTGATTGGAGGAAGGATATGGGGAGATGTCAGAGGTTGGTTCTTTACTCAGAGAGTGGTACTCATGGAATGCATTGCCAGTATTGATAGTAAAGTTAGATATATTCAGGACACTTAAGCGACTCTTGGATAGGCACATGGAAGATAGTACAATGAAGGGTATGTAGGTTCGTCTGATCTTAGAGTCAGATAAAAGGTCAGTACAACATCAAAGGCCGAAGGGTCTGTACTGTGCTGTACTGTTTTATGTTCTATGTTCTCAATACAGAGGAAAGCTACCTCTACAGTGTCCCCATCAAACATTTATAAGCTATGTACATCACAGATTTAAAGACAGAGTAAAGCTCTCTCTACATTGTCCCCATCAAACACTTCTCGGACAGGTACAGCAAAAGATTAGGTACAGAGTAAAGCTCCCTTTACTGTCCCCATTAAAAACTTAGAGGACGTAGACAGGATGGGGTTAAATACAGAGTAAAGCTCCCTCTACGCTGTCCCCATTAAAAATTCAGAGGACATAGACAGCATGGGGTTAAATACAGAGTAAACCTCCCTCTACTCTGTCCCCATTAAAAATTCAGAGGACATAGACAGCATGGGGTTTAATACAGAGTAAAGCTCCCTCTACGCTGTCCCCATTAAAAATTCAGAGGACATAGACAGCATGGGGTTAAATACAGAGTAAAGCTTTCTCTGCACTGTCCCCATCAAAAATCCCTAGGACAGGTTACACGTTAGATATGCAGTAAGGCACTGTGTACATAGTCTTATCAAACATGATACGCAGCACGGTTTATATACAAAATTATGTTACCCCCCACTGTCCCTTTAAGGGTTCCAAGCACTGCACTTACAGAGGAGCCATTATGGCAGCCAAAGCTCTCTATATTACATTGAGGATTTGTCTTCAATAATTTACAAGGTGTTTTTAATTTGTTTTCAGGATGTGGTAATGCTGACTCCATCAAGGCTTTGCTATTTGCTTTCCTTACACTGTCCTTAAATGATGGTAATGTGCATCTCATTAACTGTTCCAGTCTATTCTGCTGATGGTGTTCCCACAATGTGATTAGGTACAAATTTTCAAGGGAGTGATACAGTGCCAATAAAGTGCTGTGATCCTGTTCAGAACTTTTAACCATTTCATTAAGGAATGTGTACACCAATTATTAACCAAGAGAACTCAGTCACAAGTTTTCTTTATTTTTAACAAAATTAAATTTTATCAGTACAAAGAAAAATGAGAAATAAATTAAACACAACAAGCAGTGTAAACTTAAAATTGCAACTTTTGAAACTAAGAAGCTCGGTTATAGATTTTAATTCAGCTGTCAAGAATTTTCTTATCCATTAATATTGAAGGTTCATTCACTTTCCTGGGACCAATGTAAAAGATATCCCACAACCCTCCAAGATTTATTTCGCGTCCTCTTAATTTTCCAGTTGTTTCGCTGAGGTAAGGTTCTACAGAGGTCATCTTTTGGCTATGTGCTCCCATCTCTTCACCTTTTCCTTTCCTGACTTCATCACAATGGGTGCTTTAGATCCTTTCTTGCTTCACCAGCAGAAATGTCTTCCAACAACTTCCCAAGCTAAGTTTACTGACTACTTTCTGCTTACAAGGTCTTTTGAAGACCACTGTAAATTCCTCCTATTTTCCAGCTGCTTTTCCCTCATGGAATCAAACCATCATCAAATTCCATGCAATGAACGATGCAATTATTATTTTCACTGCTTGAGTTGTAAGTCTAACCCATTGTCTCTCTTAACCCACTGAGATGTGGTTTCACTAAAATGCTCTCTGTCTGTTTGAAACTGGATTTCCTTTGACTGAAGATTATTACCTGTTTCTCAATCAGGAGTCTGCATTTGACTTACATTTAATGCTTCAAGCAAAAGAATTAGAATCCCTACAGTGTGGCAACCCTTCGGCCCAACAAGTCCACAGTGACCCTCTGAAGAGTAACCCACCTTGACCCATTCCCCCTAACTAGTAACCTATACCATGGGCAATTTAGCATGGCCAATTCACCTAACTTGCACATCTTTGGACTGTGGGAGGAAACCCATGCAGACACAGGGAGAACGTGCAAACTCCACACAGGCAGTCGCCCAAGGCTGAAATCGAACCCAGATCCCTGGCACTGTAAGGCAGCAGTGCTAACCACTGAGCCACAATGCAGCCCATTCAATCTCCAGCTTAAAAGTTATACTCTTAAAATGAACAATTATATTCTTAAACATATAAATGATGGACTAGATACTTGTCATACATGCCTGCAGGAGGTTAATGGAAATGCTACAACCTTATGACGTATTTTCCTTTATCCCAGTTAAAATATTAAAGCTTAAAATGTCAGCAAAAGTCTTAAAACATAGAAGACAGCAACAACCATTCCCCCCATTGTTAAATGAACTTCCACATTTCCATCTTAGAAGCAGTATCCTGTTAAAATCCATGTTCACATCAAACTAAAGAAAGCAGCAACTAATTCTGCAAAGATATGGAGCAGGTCATGAAATTAGGTCAAATAAAAAGAACAGGAAAATATGATTAAAAGATTAATAAGGAGGGCAAAATTAGAGTATAAGAGAAAGTTTGCTAGAAGTATAAAAACAGACAGCAAGAATTTCTTCAGGAATGTTAAAAAACAGAAACTGCAGGTCGTTTTGCTATAATGCAACATTTGTGTTCAGCTATAACCTCGTGCTATTGAAAACCACGCAATGGAAACCTGCTGTATAGAAACGCGCTGCAGAAGATGACTAATAGAAAATCGCTATACCCATTCAGTAGAAAGTTTGCATTATCCAAACAATGGCCACAACTGTCAGTTGTGTTATAGCCATTTGCACTGATGAAACATTATAACAGAAGGACCTGTATTAGACTAAGGGAATGCTTTTACCTATCAAGAGGGAATATGGAAATTAATCATGGAAAAAAAAGAAATTGGAAATAAATTGAACAGGTATTTTATATGTCCCTTCATTGTGCACTCCCCTATATACCACTCACCATCCTGACTTAGAAATACATCATTATCCCCTCAGTGTCATTGGATCAAATACCTGGAACACTCTCCCTAAAGACATTGTGAACTGTACAGTAATTGTAATGAGGTCAGCCAGGTGGACTTCATAGCACATAAGTTCTTTGATTGGGTTTATTAATCTAGTTCAATCAGGGAGCCCTGGCTGACAGATATAAACAGGAGCGTCAAACTTTCTGTTCACTCTGAGAGCTGGCCCTGAGGGAGCTGGATCAATGTCAAATAATCTGCTTGTGTAAATAAAGGGGGACATAGTGATGTGCTATTGGCCTCTGTGGAGTTACTTCAGACTACTGCAGTTGAAGTAAGTACCTTCTTAGGAACAAATAGGGACAAGGAATAAATGCTGACCCAACCAGCAATGACCATGTGCCATGAGTGAATTTAACAAAATATGAAGAACATCCCAGAAATAATTGTGAATCAGAAGGAGAGGTTATGATCACAAAGGAAAAGGCGCTGATAAAATTATTGGCGCTGAAATCTGGTGAGTACATTAACCCTGATGGGTTTCAACCCAGGGTTAGATAATAGCTGCATTTTTAAAAAGCATTCCCAATTTCTCTACTTTCTGAAAAGGTCCATAAAAGTGGAAAATAGTGAGTGTGTTTCCTTGAGCTGAAAATGTGTTGCTGGAAACGTGCAGCAGGTCAGGCAGCATCCAAGGAGCAGGAGAATCGACGTTTCGGGCATGAGCCCTTCTTCAAGAATTTCCTGAGGAAGGGTTCATGCCCGAAACGTCGATTCTCCTGCATTCATGAAGAAGGGCTCATGACCGAAATGTCGATTCTCCTGCATTCCTGTTAAAGGGTTCATGACCGAAACGTCGATTCTCCTGCTCCTTGGATGCTGCCTGACCTGCTGCACTTTTTCAGCTCTAATCTCCAGCATCTGCAGTCCTCACTTTCTCCCAGTGTGTTTCCTTGATTCAGGAAAAGAGGGAGACATACAGCAGAAAATATGAGTTGGTCAGCTTAACATCTAATATGGAAAAAAGCTGGAATCCTCTATTATGGAGGGTTTGGTTCATTTCTTGTAGTGTATTGGAAGCAGTTCAGAGGAGGTTCACCAGATTTCTTTCAGAAATGAGGAGTTTGTATTATGAAGACAGATTGAACAGTGCAGTCCTATACTTGCTACAATCAGAAGAATGAGAGGAAATCTAACTGATGTATACAGGGCCCTAAAGGGGATAAAGGGCAGATTTGAGGCAACCTAGAACGAGAGGTCATAGTTTAAGGATAAAGGGCAGATTTGAAACAGAGATGAGGAGAAATTATTTTTCTCAAGGGGTCATAATCCATGGAATTCATTAGCCCAGAGTGTGGTGGGTGCTGAGATATTGAGTAAATTTATTGAGGGGATAGGTAGATTTTTAATTAGTAATGGGTTGAAGGGTTATGGAGAGTGGGCAGAAAAGTGGCATTGAGGCCAAGATGAGATCAACTATGACCATATTAGATGACAGAGCAGGCCTGAGGGACTGAATTACCTCCTTCTGCTACTCGATCTAATATCCTTATTTCTTATAGCAAGGCATTTTGTTAATCTGAATACAATCAGTAATGTTAATATGGTTTTGGAAAAAGAGAACTCCTGTTTGATCTATTTATTGGAATACGTTTGAAGTAATAACAAGCCATATAGGTATAGGGGAATCAAGTGATGTACTGAGATTTCCAAAAGACATTTGGCACAATGCCACGTTACAAGTTATTGTGCAATAAATAGGGTCATGATGTAGTGAGTCATGTATTAGCAGGGATTAAGATTAGTTGGCTAATAGAATGCAGGTGATGGGTGTAAATGAGTCAGTTTGAGTTGCCAGGAGACTAGAGGAAGGGAATACATTTTAAAAAGACAGGTGTCCCCTTCCAAGTCCAAAATGGCTTCTCTTTGTGCCAACACCTCATTCCTTCATTAATTAAAAATAAAAGTGCCGGAGGCTGAGGGGTGACCTTATAGATGTCTATAAGATCATGAAGTGCATGGATAGCCAAGGTATTTTCCCAGAGTAGGGGAGTCCAAAGCAAGAGGGCATAGGTTTAAGGTGAGAGGGGAAAGATTTAAAAGGGACCTAAGGGGTAACTTTTTCATGCAGAGGGTGGTGCGTGTATGAAATGAGCTGCCAAAGGGAATGGTGGAGGCTGGTACAATTACAACATTTAAAAGGTACCTGGATGGGTATATGAATAGGAAGGGTTCAGAGGAATATGGGCTATATGTTAGCAAATGGGACTAGATTAATTTAAGATACCTGGTCGGCATTGGCGAGTTGGACTGAAGGTCTGTTTCCATGCTGTACATATCTATGACTATTTTGTATGAGATGTCAAACTGAGGACAGATAACGTTTCGTATATTCCATGACCACAATTTCAAATTAAAATCCACTATTTATCTTTCATTAAACATGACTAAAATAGATAATTTGGTCATGATCACATGACTAGTCATTGAGTCTTGCTGTGCATAAATTGGGTTAGATTCCATACGTAGCAACAGTGACTGTGCTTTGCCAGTGCCTCAGTGGAAGGGAATGAAATGGCAATAACATTACTGGACCAGTAATCCAGAAACCCTGGCTAATGTTCTGGTGCTAGAATTCCACCATGTCAGATGGTGAAATTTAAATTCAATAACATCTGGAATGAAAAGTTTAGTTTAGTTTTTAAAAAGAACATTTGGTTCAAGAACATCCTTTAAGAAAAGAAATCTGCTGTCATTACCTAGTCTGGCCTACATGTGATACTGGACCACAGTAATGTGAATAGAAAGGGTTTAGAGGGAGGTGGGCCAAGTGCTGGCCAATGGGACTAGATTAATTTAGGATATCTGGTCAGCATGGATGAGTTAGACTGAAAGGTCTGCTTCCTTGCTGTACATCTTTATGACTCTATGACTCTTAACTATCCAATGATGTGGTGCAATCAGATGCTAATATGATCATATGTGGAAGGACAACAAATGCTGTCCTTGCCAGAGATGCTAAGAGGGCATAGTTTTAAGGTGAAGGGCAGGGCATTTCAAGGGAATTGGAGGAAAGGTGATTTCACCCAGAGGCTGGTGGGAATTTGGAATGCACTTTCTGGGAAAGTAGTAGAAAAGAGAAACTTCATAACCTTTAAAAAGTAACTGGATGAGCATTTGAAATACTCAAGGCTATGGGACAAGTGCTGAAAAACGGGATTAGCGTAGACAGGTCAGCACAGACTCGATGGACCAAAAGGCCTCTTCTGTGCTGTATGACTATGAATTTGGTGACTGTAACCCATAAGACAATAAGGAAAAAGGAAATTAGTGGAAACACTCAACAAATCGGGCAGCATTTGTGGAGAGAGAGAAGCAGCTTATGTTTCGGGTTTTGTAACTTTGGTCAGAACAATCAATAAGAGGCTTTGGATGGTACCCAGATTTGTGGGGTGTGCCACATAAATGCAGATCCTTCTTCCTCTATTCCTCTGGATAAAAGGCAGGGACAGGAAGTCAGGCATGAAAACTGCACGGAACCTTGTAGAACATTCCGTCTCGCCTTACCCTTTTAAATTCAGAGTTTGACATGTGCCATTGCCATGTTTACAGTCTAGGGGGAAGGTACCATGCTGTACATACTGCCTATGTTTGTGTCACTGATGTGGGCTCTTGCCTGTGCGCTCTTTAAAATGCCATTTCCGATCCAGTCTTATGTCCACACCTCACAAGGTGCCTGCGTTCATTCGACTGGGTGGTCAGCGGATCGCTGCACTGTAATGAATAGATCCAAGGGTAACCTAACTTGACTTGCCCTTTCTGAGCAACGTCATGATGAATTAATTCCGATGCTGCTTAAAAGATCTGTACCGGGTGTGGAGCATTTGGCCCATCATTGAGGTGCCAGGTCAAAAAAGCCCTGGGCACATACGCTCCCTTATAGTGGAGAAAGAAAGCAGAAATGTAAATGTAGTTTGTTCGGAAGTCTTTTCTGCATGATATCAAAACTAGCCCCAGGAAGAAGTGGCAGGAAGCCAGCTCTGAACTACAACAGTAGCAGACGCAGCAGGCTGGGTCATTGTCTCTCTCGCTTCCTAAGAGCTGAGTGTTTTCCCTTGACTTTATGCAACCTTTGCTAGCCCCATCTTACCCTCACACCCCGACGCCCCACCGCCCCCTCCGAGCCCACTTCCTGTAGCGTGCTCGGCCACCTTTGACCGCGAGACCCCCTGCCCCACCCCCTAACTCCTGCCAGTTTTCCTTGGAGTTGAAGGAATGTGACCTCCTGTCCTCCCCGTGTGACCTCCCGTGACCTTGGCCCTTCAGCGACTATGTGAAACCCGTGACCTCCCGTAACCTTTGAGCCTCATCCCGCTCTGTGACCTGACATCAGGCGATGGCTTTTTGTGCTGATCCACCAGCTGGAGGTTGTTTTCGTTATTTTCAATGCAAGCTGCTGAGTTTCTTTCACAGACAGATTACACAGGAAGCTTCCAGTCCAGGAGCACCGTTAGGAAAGCATGTGCCTATAATTGAATTTCATCCTCAGCGCTTCTCATAAAAAATAGCGTAGTTAATCACTCATGATATTCTGTTGTGATGTTTTATTACCGTACCCCATTATTCCTAATCACATGGTCCCATGTGCAGAATAAGCAGCATATTAACCCTTCACATCCTATCATACTCTCTGGATACAGTTATAGAATCACTAATACACTAACTTATACCGTTTTCTACCTACTGATTATTTTTTCATTAATGGGACATGGATGTCGCTGATTGGGCCAGCAATTATCATAGAACCCCTGCAATGTGGAAGCAGGCCATTCAGCCCATCAAGCCCACACTGATCTTCTGAACAGCATTCTACTCAGATTCACCCTATCCCTGTAACCCTACATTTCCCTTTTTTGTTATTCATTCACAGGATGAGGACATCACTGGTTATGGCCAGCATTTATTGCCCAACCCTAATTGCCCAGAGGGCAGTTAAGAGCCAACCACATTGCTGTGGGTCTGGAGTCACATGTAGGCCAGACCAGGTAAGGATGGTTGAACCTGATGGGTTTTCCCAACAATCAACACTGAACTTTGAATTCATCATCATTGTCAGACTTTTAATTCCAGATATTTTTATTGAATTGGAAGTTGATTCAAACCTGGGTCCCCAGACCTTTACCTCGGTCTTTGGATTAACAGTACAACGATAATATCATGAGACCATTGCCTCCCCTATGTCCTATGTACATCTCTAGACACTATGGGCAAGTTAGCACAGCCAATCCACCTAAACTACATATCTTTGAACTGTGGGAGGAAACCAGAGCACCCAGATGAAGCCCACGTAGACACATGCAGAATGTACTAAATCCACACAGACTGTTGCGTGTGGCTGGAAGCAAGCCTGGGTCCCTGGTGCTATGAGGCAGCAGTGCTAACCCCTGAGCCATCACACCATGCTACCCATCCTTAGATGCCCTTGAGAAGGTGGGGGTGAGCTGCCTTCTTGAACCACTACAGTCCATGTGCTCTGGGTAGACCTACAATACTCTTCGGAAGGGAATTCCAGAATTTTGACCCAGTGACAGTGAGAGAACAGCGATATATTTTCAAGTCAGGAAGCTGTGTGGCTTAGAGAAGAACTTGCAAGTGCTGGTCTTCCCATGTATTTTCTGTCTAGGTGGAAGTAATCACAAGTATAGAAGGTGCTGTCTAAGGAGGCTTGGTGAATTTCTGCAGTGCACCTTGAAGATAGTATGCACTGATATAACAGAGGGAGCGGATGTTTGTGAATGTGGTGCCAATCAAATGGGTGCTTTGTCCTGGATGGAATCAAGCTTCTTGAGTCTTGTCGGAGATGCATTCATCCTGGCCAGTGGGCAGTATCACACCACACTCTTGACTTGTGCCTTGTAGATGGTGGATGGGCTTTGGGAAGTCAGAAGGTGAGTTAGTCACTGCAGTATTCCTAGACGCTGACTTGCTCTTGTGGCCTCTGTATTTCTATAGATGGCCCAGTTCAATTTCATGATAAATGGGAACACCAGGATTGATAGTGGGGGAATCCAGTGATGGTAATGCCATTGAATGTCAAGCATTTCTTCTTGTTTGGGAATTCTTTTCTTCAATATTGGGATAGGAGTACCATCCATATTTGGAGAAAGTAGGACTGCAGATGCTGGAGAGTCAGAATTGAAAAGTGTGACGCTGGAAAAGCACAGCAGGTCACGCAGCACCCAAGGAGCAGGACAGTCGACATTCCGGGCATAAGACCATCATCAGGACCTTCATTCCTGCTCTCCCTCTCCTCGAATGCTGCCTGACCTGCTGTGCTTTTTCAGCGCCACCCTTTTCTGCACCTTCTTTATTTGTTGTCCACTCTTCACTATTCTTGAAAATGAGATGGTTACCTGTCTCCTGTAACCACCGTGTGCAGTCCATGTGGTGTAGGGGCACTCACAATGCCATCACAGAGAGGGTTTTAGGATTTTGATTCAGTGAAACTGAAGGAACAGCAAATAGTTCCAAGACATGAGGGTGCCTGGTTTGAAGTGGAACTTGCAAATGATAGTTTGTGGCTTTCTATATGATACCCTATGTGGCATATACCATAGAGAGTCGGGTTCTTGCTAAGTCAGATATCTTGAAGTTTATTTACAACACTATTGACAAAGTTATGGTATCATAGATTTAAATGCGTAGTCTGATTTCAATTTACTGATGCAACCATACACCACACAGACACACACACCCACACAGACACACACACCCCTTCCCCATCCCCATCCCCACCCCCCCCACACACACACAGAACACACAAATCTGTCTTAAAGGTACAGACCCATCTAATCTGGGATCTCTCCCATTACATAGAAGGAAGTGTCTCTGCGTGTACCTAGTGTCCTTGTCCTCATGAGTGGCAGCTGCAGGAGGTTTGTAAGGTGCTCCTGCAGGAACCTTGGCGAGCTGCTGTTCTGAATCTTATACATGGTACACACTGCTGCCACTGAATGCCGGTGGTGGAGGGAGTAAATGTTTAGTGTGATGGCTGGAGTGTCAGCCAATCAGGCTGGTGTGAAACGTCTTGAGCTGTATGTATTCAGGCAAGTACAACGTACTGCATCACACTCCAGTTGTAGATGATAGACGGGCTATGAGAAGACAGGAGGTAAAGCTAGTCATACAGGATTACCAGCCTCTGAAATGTTCCTTCTGTTCCTGAGACAATCTTTGTGGGTAAAATCCAACGTAACCAATATTTCTAAATGCTGAAATGCTCCTATTTTTCAAACAGCTTTGCAGTAGCACCGAACCTAGAGACTATGTACCTGTTTAGCTGACTGACTGTGGTCCACCTGCCTATCCTCTTTGTCAATCAACCCATAATCTCTACGTCTAGTTTTGTTTACCAATCCATCCAAGTTGGTGTTAGACTTTTCTGCTACTGGCACAGGCTTAATGGCCAGAATGGCCAAATCCTGTTCCTATTTCTTCATATTTTATGGTATATCTGTAAATCCATCATCCATCCATTTATATATCTATCACTTGTCCTTGGACTCGAAGTACGGCTGAGAAAGATAGGAAGATTGATTTGTTATCTATTTGTCAACTAATTATCAATAAACTACGTCTGCAACTGTTATTGACCATTGACTATTGTATCTAGATTTCCTAAAGACAATCAGAAAATTTCACATTGCGGGCCATGGGTTTATGTGTGTGTATTTAGTGTAAACCTGAGAATTGGTAAGGAATCAGTTTATAGATATTCAGTCAGAAAATAAAATTGCATTTACATCACACTTAACAAAACATATACATGTCCCAAAACATTTGAGTGCCAATGAAATCCTTTAGAAGTATTATCATTGCTACATCTTGAGAAACATGGTGAAGAATATGTGCTTTACATGACCCCACAGTGAGATGATTGAGCAAACAATCTGTTACAAGTGATGTTGGCTGAGGGGTAAATAATGGGAGAACGTTGGGGTAAAAACCCTTTGCTTTTCTTCAAAATACACATACAATGGGATATTCTTCATTTACCTGAGAGCAGCACCTACAACAGTGCAGCACTTCCTCAGCACTGTACTGGATATGCCCTGTCAGGCTGTAACTTGGTCTGACGTAGCTCGAGTGGAGATTAACACAAGAAAATTCTGACAAGAGTTTAACCCCACGCAGGCAAGATTGGGACGGAGGGACGGAGTGAAGATATAGTTCAGGGAGGAAAGTGAGGAGGTCCTCCGGCCCCACTGCCTCACAGCACGCAGTGCTTGGATCATGACAATATGAAGCAGTGATCGGTACTCAGGAGCTCAATACACATTTGTGAAATTAGCAGCTAATGCCAATCTCCAGGAGGCAGGGCAATTGAAACACTGGAAATTAGAGCCTGAGATTGAATGAAATAGCTCGGATGAACAAAACAATTACAGCTGAAATTGAATTTAGATTGGAGGGAAGTGAAATACACAAGGTTTGTGTTTCCTAAAGAGAACTTTGAAACAGGCCTTAGTGTCTTCAATAAACCCAACTCTGTCCAACCAATACAGACCAGCAATCGGCAAAACTGCTAGTATTTTATGTGGAAATTACAATACAGGAGCAGGCCATTCAGCCCAAACGACCTATGCTGGTATGTATGTTTTCTCCTTCAAGTATTTGCCTGGTTTCATCTCAAATACCACTTAGCTCAACTACTCCTTCTGAGAGAGAGCCTTACATTTCCGCCATTCTTTGGTGTAAAGTAATTCTACTGGATTCCCGACTGTTAGGAACTAACTCATTGAATTCTGACAGGACGAGACAGTGTAAATGCAGGAAGGAGGTTTCCAATGATCAAAGAGTGAGGAACCAGAGGTCACAGTTTAATTGTGCAGGGTCGGCCATTCAGGATTGAGATGAGGAGAAATATCTTCATCCAGAGAGTGGGGGAGCCTGTGGAATTCTCTGCCAAAGAAAGCAGTTGAGGTCAAAACATTGAATGCTTTCAAGAAGGAGTTAGATATAGTTCTTAGGACTAAAGAGTGTGGTGAGAAAGTTGGAACAGGGGACTGAGTTGGATGATCAGCCATGATCATTTTGAATGGTGGAGCAGGCTTGAAGGGTGGAATGGCCTACTTTCTAAATTTCTATGTTTTATTCTCCATGAGGGGAAGAACAGATTTAAGAGATGAATGGTGGCTTTCCATTGCAACATTCTATGAAAGCTGGACAAAATTAGAATGGACGGCTTTGAGGTATGTAGGAAAGAGGTGTTGGAAATTCTGGAAAGGGTGAAAATAGATAAGTCCCCTGGGCCTGATGGCATTTATCCTAGGATTCTCTGGGAAGCAAGGGAGGAGATTGCAGAGCCATTGGCCTTGATTTTTATGTCCTCGTTGTATACAGGAGTAGTGCCAGAAAACTGGAGGATAGCAAATGTGGTTCCCTTGTTCAAGAAGGGGAGTAGGGATAACCCTAGTAACTATAGGCCGGTGAGTCTCACTTCTGTTGTGGGCAAAGTCTTAGAGAGAATTGTAAGGGATAGGATTTATGAACATCTGGATAGGAATAATGTGATCAAGGATAGTCAGCATGGTTTTGTGAAGGGCAGGTCGTGCCTCACAAACCTTATTGAATTCTTTGAGAAGATGACTAAGGAGGTAGACAAGGGTAAAGCGGTAGATGTGGTGTATATGGATTTTAGTAAGGCGTTTGATAAGGTTCCCCATGGTAGGCTACTGCAAAAAATATGGAGGTATGGCATTGAGGGTGAGTTGGAGATTTGGATTAGGAATTGGCTGGCTGGAAGAAGACAGAGGGTAGTAGTTGATGGTAAAGGTTCATCTTGGAGTGCAGTTACTAGCGGTGTTCCGCAAGGATCTGTTTTGGGACCATTGCAGTTTGTCATTTTTATAAATGACCTGGAGGAGGGGTTAGAAGGTTGGGTGAGCAAGTTTGCGGATGATACGAAAGTCAGTGGAGTTGTTGACAGTGAGGAAGGATGTGTCAGGTTACAGCAGGATATAGATAAGTTGCAGAGCTGGGCAGAAAGGTGGCAAATGGAGTTCAATGTAGCTAAGTGTGAGGTGATTCACTTTGGTAAGAGTAACAAAAAGATGGGGTACTAGGCTAATGGTCGGATACTTGGTAGTGTGGATGAGCAGAGGGATCTTGGTGTCCATGTACACAGATCTCTGAAAGTTGCCACCCAGGTAAATAGTGCGGTGAAGTAGGCATATGGCGTACTGGCTTTTATTGGTAGAGGAATTGAGTTCCGGAGTCCTGAGGTCATGTTGCAGTTGTATAAGACTCTGGTGCGGCCGCATCTGGAGTATTGTGTGCAGTTTTGGTCGCCATACTATAGGAAGGATGTGGAGGCACTGGAACGGGTGCAGAGGAGGTTTACCAGGATGTTGCCTGGTATGGTAGAAAGATCGTATGAGGAAAGGCTGAGGCACTTGGGGCTGTTTTCATTGGAGAAAAGAAGGTTTAGGGGTGACTTGATAGAGGTGTACAAGATGATTAGGAGTTTAGATAGGGTTGACCATGAGAACCTTTTTCCACGTATGGAGTCAGCTATTACGAGGGGGCATAGCTTTAAATTAAGGGGGGGTAGGTATAGGACAGATGTTAGGGGTAGATTCTTTACTCAGCGAGTCGTGAGTTCATGGAATGCCCTGCCAGTAGCAGTGGTGGACTCTCCCTCTTTATGGGCATTTAAACGGGCATTGGATAGGCATATGGAGGATAGTGGGCTAGTGTAGGTTAGGTGGGCTTGGATCGGCGCAACATCGAGGGCCAAAGGGCCTGTACTGCGCTGTATTTTTCTATGTTCTATGTTCTAAAAGCAAGTTGAATTACTCTAATATGTTAACGGAACTCGTCTTGCTCTTCCTATTGGCAGAGAATCGAGATCGACAGGACTCAAATTTAAGATGATCGGCCAAAGAATCAACAAGAATCTCCTTTATACAAAGAGTGGCTTAGCTCTGGAATGCACTGGCTGAAACTGTGATGACAACACATTCAACTGTGCCTTTCCAGGGAGAAGTTGATAATTGTCATTTGGAGGAGCCGGTGTTGGACTGGGGTGGACAAAGTTAAAAATCACACACCAGGTTATAGTCCAACAGGTTTATTTGGAAGCACTAGCTTTTGAAGCATTGCCTCTTCATCAGGTAGTTGTGGAACGGGACCATAAGACAGAGAATGTATAGCAAAAGAATTACAGTGTCAGTGAGCTGTAAAGATATATTAGACACATTTTAGATTAAGTCTTTCATCTTTTGCTAGTTTCGGTTCTTTTAATATGTAAATCCCAGAACCCCTTTTAAGTTACATTCACAAGATAGCTTCAGCTTTTCTAACAATAATGGATAATTATCAGAAGGGAAAAAACATGTTCTCCTATGAGTGACTGGGACCAGGTGATTTGATCTTCCAGAGAGCTGCCGAGTGGCCTTCTTCTGTGTGGAGAGGTAATTTTGAGTTTAATTTATTCAAGAAAATAATAGATTCAAGCAGTTGGAAAAAATGGCTAATCTTGTGTGGTTTTCTTTGTGTGTCAGAATGGAATGTTCTAACAGGTGTAAGAAGGGGTTAATCTTGTTAGTTTTATTGATTTCTGTTCTCAAATGTGCAGGAACTGCAGCACTCGCTGTGGGAAAAGAGGGGTGGCGGGAAGACCGAAATGCAGAATGACAGTTAATTAAAAAGTGGAAAGGTTAAGGTTTGTGAATGTCAGCTTTGACTGAACGACGTGACCGTTGGTAGTTATGAGTTTACAGACGCGAGATGAAGGGTGAAGATTGAGGCCACGTCAGGCTGGGTTAGTGGAGTGAAGATAAGGGCGAAGGAGAGGTGAAGTACTCCACATTAACAGTTCGAATTTACCTCTTTCTCTCTCTCTCTGATGGGACAAGTTGAGCAACAGATGTGAATCTTTCTCAAGTACTGACCACGAGGAAGAGGAAAACAATGGATCAGAATCGAGGGAAGGATTTTCAAATGATTTCACAAGCAATGTTTGTGTCCAATACGGACATGAGGGAATTACTGGGGACTGCCCTTCAGTAAGATACACACAGACACACACACACACACACACACACACATACTCACATATACACACAGACACAGACACACACACACAAACTGGGGTCCTCCGTTCCTCTGTCAATTAAGTTCAATGGCTCTACCCTGCCAAGCTCCATTCTCCTGATGATGGAAAGGTCTGTCATGGTGCATAAGACTGACTATCTTCCGAAAGGAACTTCACCACTGCTCCCCACCCGACGCCTGGCTTTCGGGGGAAGAGCCATGTTCCATGCCTGCTAAGGGGGGAGGCTGGTTCCACTGGGTGAGCTCACTATGCAGAACATCCGGGCTGGGAGGGAGTCTTGATTATGTTGTTGTTTTCCTAAGACAGCAGTAAGTATAGGTGGAGTCAATGGATGGAAGGCGGGTTTGTGTGATGGACTGGGATGTGTTCACAACCCTCTGTAGTTTCCTGCAGTCATGGGAACAGCAGTTGCCAAACCACATAGTGATACATGCAGATTGGACATTTTCTATAGTGCATCTATTAAAATCAGTAAGAGTCCTGGTGGACAGTACTTGAGATAGATTCACGTTTGTTGCTCAACTGATCATATTGCCAAATTTCCTTAGCTTCCAAAGGAAGTAGAGACATTGTTGAGCTTTCTCGCGTCGACATGGGTGGACCAGGACAGATTGCAGGTGATCATCACTCCCAGGAACTTGACTCTCGTGACTATCTCCACCTCAGCACCATTGATGCAGACAGGGGTGTGCCCCCCACTCTGCTCCAGAAGTCAGTGACCAGCTCCTTCATTGTAGCTGATGTTGATGGAGAGATTGTTGTCTTTTCACCAAGCCACTAAGCACTCTATCTCTTTCCTGTGTTCTGTCTCGGCGTTGTTTGAGATTTTCCCTACAATAGTGATGTCATCAGCAAAGTTGTAAATGGAGATGGGGTGTAATTTGGCCGCACAGTTGAGAGTGTATAAGGAATATAGTAGGGGACTGAGTATGGTGGAGGTTTTGTTGTCACCTATTCTTGCTCACTGCAATCCTGTGATTCAGGAAGTCACATATCCAATTATAGTAAGGGGAGCCGAGACCTCGGTCTCAGAGTTGAGAGATAAGTTTGTTTGGAATTATGGTATTGACTGAGTCCATAAGTGGGAGCCTGATGTAGGTATCCTTGTTATCCAGATGTCCCAGGGCCAGGGAGCGGGTGTTGGCTTTGGACCTGTTGCATTGGTTGGCTGGAGTTGATGTGAGCCATAACTAACCTCAGTTTGTAAGTTAGCTCACTGAGCTGGTAGCTTTGTTGTCATATGTTTTGTCACCATGCTCGGTAACAGTGAGCCCCGGTGAAGCACTGGTGTTCTGTCCCACTTCCTGTTTATGTGTCTTGGTCTGTTGTGGTGGGGGATATCATTTCTGGTTCTTTTTCTCAGAGGTTGGTAAATGGGGTTCAAATCAATGTGTTAATTGATGGAGTTCAGTTTGAATGCCAAATCTCGAGGAATTCCCGTGTGTGTCTCTGTTTAGCCTGTCCTAGGATTGATGTGTTGTCCCAGTCGAAGTAATGTCCTGCTTTGACCATGTGTATGGATACCAGTAATAGTGAGTCATGTCTTTTGATGGCTACTTGGTGTTCATGTATCCTAGTGGCTAGTTTCCTGCCCGTCTGCCCAATGTAGTGTTTGTTGCAGTCCTTGCAGGGTATTTTGTAAATGATATTCAATTTGCTGGTTGTTGGTACGGGATCTGTTTCAGTGTGTTGGTAGGTTTGTGGGCTACCAGAATGCTAAATGGATGGAGTAGTCTGGTAGTCATCTCCAAGATGTCTTTGATGTATTGTCGTGTGGCTGGAGTCTCTGGGCATGTTGTGTCTTCTTGTTTGGGTTTGTTATTTAAGAATTGGCGGACTGTGTTTATTGAGCACCTGTTGTTCTTGAATACACTGTAGATGTACTTTTCTTCGGCTGGTCATAGTTCCTAGGTGCTGCAGTGTATTTGGCCTGTTCATAATTTCCTGATGCAGCTCCTTTTGTGAGTATTGGGATGATTGCTCCTGTAGTTAAGCATCTGAACTGTGTGTGTTGTTTTCCTGTAGATGCTGAGCTGCAGTTCTCCATTGACTGTTCATTCTACTGTGACATTTAGGAAGGGGAGACTGTTGTTATTCTCTTCCTCTTTGGTGAAGTTTATGCCAGTAAGGATGTTGTTAATGATATTATAGGTTTCCTCGAATTTGTTCCATTTCATGAGGTTAAAGGTGTTGTTCACATAGCAAACCCAAAGTTTGGATTGGATTTTGGGGAGGGCTGTTCAGTCTAGTCTCTGCATAACTGCTTCTGCTAAGAACCCTGATATTGGTGATCCCATGGGTATCCCATTGATTTGTTTGTAGGTCTTGTCATTGAAGGTGAAGTGGGTAGTAAGGCACAGGTCTACTAGCTTGAGGATGCTGTCCTTGCTGATGGTTTTGGAGCTGTCTGGTGTTTGTGTCCTTGGTTCATCTAGTAGTGAGGGCAGTGTTTCTTTGGCCAGGCTGATGTTAATTGATGTGAATAGAGCCATTACATCAAAGGAGAACATGACTTTGTCCTCTTCTATCCAGGTACTTCTGTTGATGGTTTGTTTGCTAGACTGTATGTTGGTGTGCCAGGGACTGAGATTATGGGTCGGCGGGGGTGGGGGGGCCTGCTTTGTGTACCTCAGGTAATCCTTAGAAAATGGGGTATGTTGGATCTATCAGGTTTCATCCTGTGGAGATCTGTCTTCTTAATTTTGCCTGATTTATGGAGCTTCTTAAGTCATGCTGTGATACAGCTTTCTCGCTGTGGAGTCAGGTCCATCACCATCTGTTGGTAGGTATTGGTATCTGTGAGTAGTGAGTTTGCTTTTTTAATGCACTGTGCTCTGTTTAGGATGACGGTCATGCACCCATTGTCTACCAGTAGGATTATGATAATTCTGTATTTGCTCTGTGTCCTTCTTGGACTTTCCTTTCCTGCTTAATGTTGGTGCTACTGTCTGTCTGATGGTCGGCTGGGTTTCTTCCGTTGCCTGTTGTCTGTTGTCTTTCAGCGTTGATTCCAATGCTGCTAGCAAGTCCGTTTCGGATGCGTCTCTGTAGTTGTAGTTCATCTCTCTTACTAGGATGGCTTTATCCATGTCTGTTAGTGGTCAGTCTGACAAATTCTTAATCCACATTTTTGAATTGTCTGTGTTCTTTTTTTCAGGTGAGGCCCCATTCCTGATGAAGGGCTTTTGCCCGAAATGTCAATTCTCCTGCTCCTCGGATGTTGCCAGACCTGCTGTGCTTTTCCAGCACCACTCTAATCTAGACTCTGATCCTGCCTCCACTGCACTCTGGGGCAGTGAGTTCCACAGATTCACAATTCCATCCTATCTCACCTCATAGGAACATTTGAACAGGAGCCCATTCAGCCCCTCGGGTCTGTTCCACCATTCAAAAAGATCATGGTTGATCTGTGATCTCAATCCATATATCTGCCATATCCTTTAATATCGCTCCTTAACAAAAAATTGCCTATCTCAGATTTAAAATTAATAATTGATCTTGCATCAATTCTCATTTGTGGAAGAGAGTTCTGAACCTCTACCACCTTTTGTGTGTAGAAGTGCTTTCTAACATCTCTCCTGGATGACCTGACCCTAATTCTCAGACTTTACCCCCCAGTTCTGGAATCCTCAATCAGTTTATCTTTACCTACCCTGTCTTTTCCTGTTAATATCTTTAAGACTTGAACAAGATCACCCTTTAACCTTCAAAGTTCTTGAGTTAACAGGCCAGATTTACATAATCTCTCTTAATCTGCTGCTGAAACACTGCTGAGTCCTGAAGTCATAGAGATGTACAGCACGGAAACAGACCCTTCAGTCCAACACGTCCATGCCGACCTGATATCGTAAATTAATCTAGTCCCATTTGCCAGCACTTGGCCCATAATCCCTCCAAACCCTTCCTATTCATATATCCAGCCAGATACCTTTTAAATATTGCAATTGTACCAGCCTCCACCACTTCCTCTGGCAGTTCATTCCATACACTCACCACCCTCTGTGTGAAAAGGTTGCCCCTGAGGTCCCTTTTATATCTTTCCCCTCTCACCCTAAACCTGTGCCCTCTGGTTCTGGACAACCCCAACCCAGGGAAAAGACTTTGTCTACTTACCCTATCCATGCCCCTCATGATTTTATAAAACTCCATAAGATCAACCCTCAGCCTCCGATGCTCCAGGGAAAACAGCCCCAGCCTATTCAGCCTCTCCCTATAGCTCAAATCCTCCAACTCTGGCAACATCCTTGTAAATCTTAAGGGGAGGTGATGGCCTCATGGTATTATTGCCGGACTGTTAATCCAGATACCCAGCTAACATTCAGGGGGCCTGGGTTTGAATCCGACCGTGGCAGATGGTGGAATTTGAATTCAATAAAAATCTAGAATTAAGAGTCTAATGATGACCATGAATCAATTTGGATCACTAATGTATTTTCGGGAAGGAAACTGTCATTCTTACCTGGTCTGGCCTACATGTGACTCCACACCCACGGCAATGGGCAATTAGGAACTGGCAATAAATGCTGCCTGGCCAGTGACACCCTCTTCCCATGAATGAATTAAAGAAACTCATCCGTGCCCTTGTTCCCTTTAGGCTTGACTTTTCCAATGCAACCATATTCTACCTTTTGGAAATTTGAGACATTCCAAACTCTGTTGCCCATGCCCCATGCCCTAGTTAGTACTGAGTCCTGCTTCTCTATCACTCCTTATGTAGGCTGACCCACACTGGCTCTGGTTTCAGCATTACATATATTTTAAATATCTCATTATTGTCTTCATACACCTTCATTGGTTCCCCTAGGTGTCAAAGGTTAGGATTTCCCCTCCAAAGATCTCCAAGCACTTTCTATTTGCTCCTTTCAGATTTTCTTAAAACCAGTCTCTTTAATCCAGAGTTCAGTCATCTTCTTATATGGCCTTAGTGTCAAATCTAGCTTGTAGATAGCCGTGTGAAGGATACTTTACCACATTAACGGTGCTATGCAAACGCAAGTTGATTTTGTTGACGAGTCAGGAGCGTATTGATTCAAGTCTTGCTCCATGAGACTGACACTCCCAGTGCCAGAACACGATGGACTGCTGCATCTTTGGAGGCTACCACTTTTTGGGTGAGATTTTAAAGTGATCTCAATCTGCTCTCTGAGGTTGAATTTTAAAAAAAAAACTCATCACACTATTTGAGAAAGACTAGAAACCCTCATTTTGTCGTCAATATTTATCCCTCAGATTTGAAAGTTAACAGACCATGCTCATTACCACATTACTGCATGTGGAAGCTTGCTGTGTGGGAATTCATTCCACGGTTCCCCCATTAGAATAGTGACCACACTTAAAAGTGCAACATTAATTGGGGTGTCTTGAATTCACCACAGGAATGCAATTCCTTCTCTTCGGAAATGAAAATGGAAGATGCTGGAAGCACACATGAGAGCTTGACATTTCTATTTAAAGAGACTGATCAAATTAGCGTTTCAAATCAATGACCTTTTGTCTCTTCAGTCTTATGATAAATAAGGCACCAATAACCAATGAGGAAATTAAAATTATTCCTTCCAAAGAAGGTTTTGTTCTAAATGTTTTACTCACTAAAGTCAACATAATCTCTCCCTAATCTTATGTTTGGCTTTCAAACACTTACCCTTCCTATTGCTAAGAGGTTAGATTACTGAGACTGTATTGTCGACACCACTGGCTCTTTAAGGGTCCTTGGTGTCAGTGTTTCCAATCAGATAGCATGATAATTGTTTGAAGTGATGTGGTCAGAAAGCTTCATTTGTTTGCTAAACTGTCACCCTGTGTTGACTCAGCAGAGTCAAATAATCAATTGATTTTCCTTCGATTGTGAATAATCCTTCAACCCATTTCCTTCAGTTTTTAAATACTGAGTTAGACAACACAGAGTTTCTGTTGGTATTATACCTCACAATCAGATCAATCAAATGTAGCCAATTGCAAATTCCTTCAAGTGTGGAATTCAAATGTGCAAATTCCTTCTTATACATGTCATTGTGTATCAAATTCTAATCCACCAATCCACTTCATTTCCACTGTGCCCAATCCCAAAAGATTATATTACATCCAGTTTAATTCCTTCACACACCGTAGTGATTGTAACGAGGTCAGCTAGAATATGAAAAAAGCTTTGACAAAGGGTCGGTCAGCTCTTTTCTCTCTTTACAGATGCTGCCAGACCTGCTGAGATTTTCTCATTTGGTTGTAGCTAGAATATGAGTTCCCTGATTGGGGCTGTTAACCTGGTCCAATCAGGGACCCCTGCCCGACAGATACAAGCAGGAGTGTAAGAGGTTCTGCTCGCTCAGAGTTGGCTCTGAGAAAGCCAGACCAGTGTCAAGTAAAATGCAGATGTGAATAAAATGTCACTTGCTCATGGGATACCAGCCTCTGTGAAGTTATTTCATAGCTGAAAATGTGTTGCTGGAAAAGCGCAGCAGGTCAGGCAGCATCCAAGGAACAGGAGAATCGACGTTTCGGGCATAAGCCCTTCTTCAGGGCTTATGCCCGAAACGTCGATTCTCCTGTTCCTTGGATGCTGCCTGACCTGCTGCGCTTTTCCAGCAACACAGTTTCAGCTCTGATCTCCAGCATCTGCAGCCCTCACTTTCTCTCGAAGTCATTTCATACACAGCCTCAATTAGACCAAATCTCGTCCCATTCAGTCCCTTTGTAAAAAAATCCCAATCAATCAAATTCCATCCCATTGTACACAATCCCAATAGATAAAGTCTTATCCCATTCACTTCTGTTATATAGATTTGCAATGGACTAAACCTCAACCAATTTGCGCACAATGTGTGGGCTCTTAGTGCACTAAAGCCTTTTTTTAAACCTATTCATATCTACTGCACACAGCCCAAAACACCAAACCTCCCATATCAATTATTCCCAAGGCTTAGAATTACAATGGATACCATCCATTCTATTTATTTCCTTTAAAACAAATTCTGGAGAAAACATTACTTTCAATAATTCCAATGGACTCAGTTTTCCCTTGAAACAAAATCCCAATGGCCAAACCTCTCCTATTTATTGTACAGAAACTCAAAAAACCAAATCCCTTCCCATTTAAACCCAATGAAACAAGCCCTTACCCATTCATTTTTATTAAGTCCGATCACATCCTGTCTAAGTTCATTGATCTGAGATACTGCTACAGGAGTGGAGAGAGAGGGATTAGCTCCTGCCAAACCCTCCATGAAAGGGAGATAAACATCCCAGGAAATTCTTCAAGATATCTGTTGCTGCTGCACCCAATTTGCAGCAGGACAGGAAGAGCCTTGAGGAATTTTGCAACATCCCTCTCACACTCAGAAATAATGCCACATATTAAAATGATGAGAAATCATGATTAACTAACTGTCAAGGTTGCAAACTGTTCTGAGTCAGCTGAGGCAAGAGAGCTGCTTCACTGCTAATTAGATGCGATGATTGAGACAGTTGGTTCCAGGAAGGGGAAAAGTTCAGAGCTAAAAGGGAAGTGTGAAGTGTTTATTCTCATAACCAAGTTGCCCTGACTGGGAACATCCTTTCCGCAGCTTTTGAAATAAACCCTGCCTCATTGCTGATCGATGTTCCTGCTGAGTTTTCCTGTCGTTGCGTGGATGTGTGAAGTCCATGTGTGGCAGTGACTTATGGAAGCAGTTCGGTGTGAATGAAGTCTGTTCAGACCATAGCAAACCACACAGTATCAATGTCAATTTCACCAGTTTCCTCATCTCCCCTCTCCCACCTTATCCAGATCCAACTTGGCATTGCCCTCTTGACCTTTCCACCTATCCATCTTGCTTCCCACCTATCTGTTCCACCCTCTGCTCCGACCTATCACCATCATTCCCCACCTGCATCGAGCTATTGCCTTCCCAGCTACCTTGCCCCCCAGCCCCACCCTCCCTCTCCTATTTATCTCTCATCCCCTTCCCACCCCCCATCCCACATTCCTAATGAAGGGCTTATGCCCGAAACATCGACTCTCCTGCTCCTCGGGTGTTGCCTGACCTGCTGTGCTTTTCCAGCACCACACTCACAACTCTGATCTCCAGCATCTGCAGTCCTCACTGTCTCCTACTAGCAGCTGCAAGGCTGTGCAGGTTAGAGGGAACCTTGCTCCTAGCTACATCATAAGTTCCTTTTTTAATTCATTCATTGGATACTAGTGTCACTGGCTCAGCCAACATGGAGGGTTTGAGCAATAGGAAGAGGTTGAACAGGCTGGGGCTGTTTTCCCTGGGGTTTCGGAGGCTGAGGGGCGACATTATAGAGGTTTATAAAATCATGAGGGGCATGGATAGGGCAAATAATTAAGGTCTTTTGCCTGGGGCAGAGGAGTCCAGCTATAGAGGGCGCAGGTTTAGGGTGAAGGGGAAAGATATAAAAGGGATCTAAGGGGCAACTTTTTCACGCAGAGGATGGTGTGTGTGTGTGTGGAATGAGCTGCCAGAGGATGTGGTGGAGGTTGGTACAATTACAATATTGAAAAGGCATATGGATGGGTATATGAATAGGAAGGGTTTAGAGGGATACAGGTCAAATGCTAGCCAATGGGACTAGATTAATTTAGGATATCTGGTCGGCATGGACAAGTTGGACTGATGGGTCTGCTTCCATGCTGTACATCTCTATGGCTCTATTTATGGCCTGTCGCAGAGTGCAGGTAAGAGTCAACCTCAACGCTGTGGGTCTGAAGTCACATGGAGATGAGACCAGGTAAGGATGGCAACATCCTTCCCTGAAAGACATTAGTGAAACAGATAGGCTTCTCCGACATACCTAAATGGATTCAGGCTCATCAGACCCCTAATTCCAGTATTTTTTAAAAATTGTATTTAAATTCCACTACCTGCCATTGGGTCCACAGAATATTACCTAGGCCTCTGGATGAACAGTCTAACAGTAATACCATTTGGCTGTGCCCTCCCTGAATAGAACAGATGCAATGCTTTGGGCTTATAACACAGAAACAGGCCATCCAGCCCAATAAGTCTGTCGTCTTACCTACTTCATCCAACTCAATCAACAATTCCTTCCAACTCTACAATGTACGCATCTGGATTCCTGTTAAATGTGTCTTGTCTGCTATTTTTCTTAGCAACTCCTGTGTTAACAAGGTCTAGATTCTCATCACTGTCTAGTTAAAGTTTCCTTAAATCCCAATTTGATTTGTTAGCTTCTATCTTGTCTTCCTGGTCCTTCGTACTTAACATTCCACAAGTATCTCATGGATCTTCCAGGGAGCGGCAAACATCAAACCTTCTCCTGATGTGACACGGTCTTCCAACCCTGGCTTTCCCACAATGCCTACAGAGAGAGTTTTATTGCAATGGAGTGTGTATGGTAATGGTAGAGGGTGAGGGGTGTGTGGTGGAGGGTCTGGATTGGTCATGTTCTTTTTTTATATAGAGAGAGTAAGTTACATATGAATGTAGTTTGAATGTAGTTGAATGGGTGAATGATTGAATAGTAAGGGTGAAGGGGATGGAGTGTGGGTTCAAAGGTGGCAATCAGGTGGGGTTGGGGGAAGTGGTAAGGTTCAGTGTGAGTGATTGGTGTCAGTTCACTAGTTACTGAGGATTTTGACTGTGTTTTAATCTGCCTAATAACTTTTGGGTAACTACTCAGAGAGTCATTGTGGAACTATCTAATGGCTGAAGCTCCCACTCCAAAGTCTTCCACAGTGTCTTAACATGTATCTCTGCTCATCTGTCGAATGATCCAGAGATTGGAAAATTTGAGCAATTCTTTCTCTCAGTTTACCCTATTAAACATGATCACTATTTTAAACCTCACTGCCTTCTCTTTTCTCGAGCGATAAAGCACATCATCCAATTCATCCTGGGGGCAGCACGATGGTTCAGTGGTTAGCACTGCCGCCTCAGCGCCAGGGACCCAGGTTCAATTCCAGCCTCAGGTGACTGTCCGTGTGGAGTTTGCACATTCTCCCTGTGTCTGCGTGGGTTTCCTCCAAGTGCTCCGGTTTCCTCCCACAGTCCAAAGATGTGCAGGTCAGGTGAACGGCCATGCTAGATTGCCCATAGTGATAGGTGCATTAGTCAGAGGGGAAATGGGTCTGGGTGGGTTACTCTTCGGAGAGTCGGTGTGGAATTGTTGGGCCAAAGGGCCTGTTTCCAAACTGTAGGGAATCTAATCTAATCTTTCTTGATTAAATACAAGGGTTAATAAAGGGAGCAGTGCTTCTACTGGTTAGACAGTCAGTGACTAGAGCATACAGAAATAAAATAATTGGCAAATACTCCTGGAGGAAGAGAAGGAAGATCACTTCATCACAGTGACATGTTATGATCTGAAAAGTGTTTCCTGAACAGTAACTTTCAAAAATGAAATGGGTGCATCCCTTAGAAAGGAAATTTCAAAGTGCTATGAGATGACGTTTTCCAAATGGAGCTCTAATGGAGTGAGTAACTGTATGAGTGACATGGGCTGGATTGGACACACCCCAGCAGCAGGTGTATTTTGTTGGTGCAATGCCCAACCTCATGCTCAACTCAGACCTTAACACAAGAAGTGGCCAACTTCCCATCAGCCACTCTGCCATTTTTAAACAAATCACGAGCGGTCAATTTAGCTTGCTAGCAAAATCACATCCGATTGGCAGGCCGGGATGGGCAGTCCATTTCTTTCAAAAACAAGACACAAAAAGACAGGAAGGAAGGTGTGGGACATGCCTTGCAGGATGAGGGTTTCCCCCTCCACCCCGCCCCCATGGGATGTCCCATGTGCATTTGGGACATGGTGGTGTCCACCAGCTCAAACCCCCAAACTATTCTCCTGACTTCATCCGTTCTTCACTGCCTGCAAACCCAGAACCCCTCCCTCCTCTCACACACACTTCACTCCCCCATCCCTCCACTTCCCCCAACTGCAGGCTGCACATCCCTTTCCCCCCCACCCCAGACTGGGGTTTGCGGTTTTGGGCTCCTGTTTGCAGTTTGCATAATTGAGTTTAACCCCTGCTAGAGCTGTCAATCAACCAGAGGGTGGGATATCCTCCCATTGAGAAGTGCGAGTCCCACTCTCAGCCTGGTTAGTCCTTCCGCAGCATGTTAGGGCTACAGGACAGGTACAGCAGATGCCAGCCGACTTCCCTTCTGTGTGGACATATGGAAAAGTAATGTTACTGAATGCTCTGCTTTATTGATAGGGTCAACATTTTGACCAGGATGCCCACGTGAATAACTCGGCTTTCTGTGGGATCGTGTAAACCCACGTTGAAAGAGCCAGGCAGTTTTGGAAATCCATTCAGGAGGCAGGAAGTCTGAGTATCTGTACTCAGATACAGCATCGTTAAAAAAAAAGACTGGACCTCGCTAGCACAAAAGGCTGTGAATGCTGGAGGACAATTTGAGCTTTGAAGACTAAGATTCATTGAGTTTTTTTTGTTGGGTAGTGAGGGGAATAGGCTAAAGGCAGGAAAATAGAGATGAGGGTCAGGTTAGCCAAGCTAAAATTGTATCATAGCACGTACTTTTGATCCAAATGATTCCAGAACAAGATAGAACGGTCACTGACAATCTGATTTATGTTTGGAATAAAAGTCTCCCACACTCCAGAAATAGAATTGCAACTGTCCAATAAAGTTTCACAGCCAATAGCGAAAGAATAAAAACACATTCTAAATTTATAAAGCACCTTTCACAAGCTCAGTATGTCCCCAAATACTTTACAGCCAATGAAATTGTGTTTGATATTCCATCATTGTTATAGGGATTGCTAAGGGAAACTTTAACCCCATCTGTCCTAACGGAACAATTGCACTATTAGACTATGAAAAGGTTCGTAGAATCCCTGCAGAGTGGAAACAGTTCATTTACCCAACAAATCCATCCTGACCCACTGAAGAGTACAGACCCATTCCCCTACCTATTTCTCTACATTTACCCCTAACTAATGCACCTCATCTACACATCCCTGAACACTATGGGCAATTTAGCATGGCCAATTCACCTAACCTTTTGGATTGTGGGAGGAAACTGGAGCATCCAGAGGAAACCCACACAGACACAGGGAGCATGTGCAAACTCCACACAGACAGTTCCCTAAGGCTGGAATTGAACCCAGGTCCCTGTCACTGTGAGGCAGTGGTGCTAAGCACATGCCACCCACATGGCATAGTCTAGAACAAGAGATTATAATCTTCAGAATTAGAGATTGTCCATTTAAAACAGAGATGGGGAGGAATTTCTTCTCTCAGAGAGAAGCAAATTTGTGGAATCCTTTACGACAGATGTCTGTTGAGGTTGGGTCATTAAGTACTTTTGGGTAGACAGATTTTAACTAGTAAAGGAATCAATGGAGAAAAGGCAGGAATGTGGAGTTGAGGATTATCAAATCAACCATGATTTCATTGAATGGTGGAACAGTCTAAATGGGGCGAATGGCCCCATGCCTGTTCCTATGTGTTATGGTATAACTGGGATGTTTGTGAGATATGTCATCTTTGTGCATATTATAATCCTCTAATTCCTGCAGTGCTACTGTTAGGAGTGCTGTATGTTTTAACAATCCAGAACAGCAGTGTGCTTTGAGATGACAGACTGGTTAATTTGCCACACAATAGTAGCAAATAGTGGCATTATGGTAACATCACTGGATCAGGAATCCTGAAGCCTTGCGCTCTGGGGACACATTCAAATTCCCCGTCACAGCTTCTGGAACGGAGCATTAATGGATAACATTTGGAATTCAAAGTTACCATCGATTATTAAAAACCCTATCTGGTTCATCAGTGTCCATTAGGGAGGGAAATCCACCATCCTTAAACGTGTATCCACACCGACACTGGTGTGGTTGACTCTTAGCTGTCCTCTGAAACAGCCAAGCAAACAACTCAGTTCAAAGGAAATTAAAGATGCGCAATAATTTCTAAACGACGCCTGCATCCCTTTATCAGCTTTCTTGGCAGGGAGTGGCGTAGAGTCCATCACACCCCTATGACTTGAGGTTTACAGCTCAGTCATGTCGATCTGACTATAATGAAGGAATATGGACTAAGGCAGAAAGGGTTAGTTTAATTTGGTGTCATGTTCAGCACAATGTCATGAGCTAAAGGACCCACTCTTATGCTGTAGAGTTCTACGTTCTAATGAAGAGTGAGCAATTCCCAAAACATTCCTGGTGAATGTCTCCTGGATCCACCTCTGAAGATCTCCAGTTCAGGCCAAAGGACCACACTAATCATCACCATCACCCGGGGAAATCCCTCTTGCTGTTCCAAGCGTTTGCATACCTTCAGAAAAGTGGGGCTCTCTCGATCGCCAATAAGACTTCCTCAGGCCAGGTGCAAACCACTCCCTCATGAAGGCAACAGACTGCCGAATGGCATGGAGAGGCAGCAGTGCTGGTGATAGCAGTTGTGGGGAACTTTTACAATGAATTATTCATTGTTCTGTAACGCTGACAGGAATACACTCCCGCAGTGCACAGCCTGTTGGTCAGGGCACTCTGATGATGAGAATGGAGGCAATTTGTAAAGCCACAAGCAAGTCATCTATTGATTCTGTGTATACATTATCCAGAAAGTAATTGGTGCGTATGTAGATACTTTAAGTTTGACTTGTCCAATCAATTGAGGGTGTGAGGGAAGGGACTGTTTTTTGTTTAGAGTCCAGTGCTAAATATAGAATAAAACTAACGGCTGCACCATTCAATTTTCTTTGGAAAGGAACATCTTGTAATTACCCAGCATCTTTCAGCACCACAGGATGTCCCCATGTGCCTTACAGCTGGTAAAGTATTGTTTTTAAAATGCAGTCACTGATTCAGGAAATCTCACTGCACAGTGGGAACGTCGCACGCTCAGGGCCAGAAGGTCAGAGTTCAAGACCCATGTCAGGACCGGTCAGCCATGGGAGGTGCATTCATAATGTGGCTAAACAGACTGAGTGCCAGCCTGTACATCCTTCCAGTACGCCTGATGATAGGGATGTTAAGAGTGGGAGAGAATCCTAAACATCCATCCTTCAGAGGACAATGGTAAACCACAAAGATACTTTGACCATAAGTGTGGACCAGCCCAATGGAAGGGCAAGTCTTGGAAATAAGGGACAGGACAAAAGACAAACAGTCACTGTAGTATTGTCAGAAATTTTAATTTGAGCACAGCAATTTGATCATTTGTCTTTTAGGGGGTGTTGTTTGAGGGATAAATATTGTCCCAGAACAGAACTGTGTGGAGTTTGCACGTTCTCCCCGTGTCTGCGTGGGTTTCCTCCGGGTGCTCCGGTTTCCTCCCACAGTCCAAAGATGTGCAGGGTCAGGTGAATTGGCCATACTAAATTGCCCGTAGCGTTCGGTAAGGGGTAAATGTAGGGGTATGGGGGTGGGTTTCGCTTCGGCGGGTCGGTGTGGGCTTGTTGGGCCGAAGGGCCTGTTTCCACACTGTAATCTAATCTAAAAAGAACTGATCTCTGTATTCAGAACTGTTTTCTCAACCACCTCTCTATCATAGCCTGCTGTTTTTTCTATTTTAACACATCATTCTCAAGTTTATCCACAAGACTTAGCGCATGTACTTTTAACAAAAGAATACCAACGTTTATTACACATAAAAGAAACAAAAACTATTTTACATGATAGAACAAATACTTGAAAGTTTACCAGCATTAAAGATCCAACTGCCTTTTCCCCAGCAACAACATTACAGATACTCAAAATCTATGAAAGAGTAGCCTATTTCCATTTCAATGCTCCTTTAGTTGAACTGTTTACTGGCAAATCTCTGCATTCACTCAAAGCTAGCCCTTTTAATTAATTGCTCTTAATGCAGCCTTTGAATAAGCTGCTAAAATAGCTTCCTTATCTCCTGACAGAAATTCCCTAAATGCATCTTCTACAGCCTAATGCTCCTGGAGCCCCTCAGAGTTTTGTTCCCCTGCCCTAATAGTTCAGGAGCCTGCTAAACCATGAACTGGCTGTTACAGGCCTTTTTCCCTGAAAGAAGCTTATCTGCCCACTCTTTGACCTACTGAGGGAATCCTGTCTTTCTGAAAGAACTTGCTTCTGCCTCTGTCTTCCTATTTTGTCGGACATACAGTCATAGAGATGTACAGCACGGAAACAGACCCTTTGGTCCAACTTGTCCATGCCGACCTGATATCCCAACCTAATCTAGCCCTATTTGCCAGCACTTGGCCCATATCTCTCTCAACCCTTCCTATTCATATACCCATCCAGACACCTTTTAAATGTTGCAATTGTAATAACCTCCACCACTTCCTCTGGCAGCTCATTCCATATACACACCACCCTCTACGTGAAAAGGTTGCCTCTTAGGTCCCTTTTAAATCGTTCCCCTCTCACCCTAAACCTATGCCCTCTAGTTCTGGACTCCCCCACCCAAGGAAAAGACTTTGTCTATTTATCCTATCTATACCCCTCATCATCTTATAATCCTCTATAAGGTCATCCCTCACCTTCGATGCTCCAGGGAAACCAGTCCCAGCCTGTTCAGCCTCTCCCTATAGCTCAAATCCTCCAACCCTGGCAACATTCTTGTAAATCTTTCCTGAACCCTTTCAAGTTTCACAACATCCTTCCGATAGGAAGGAGACCAGAATTATATGCAATATTCCAAATGTGGCCTAACCAATGTCCTGTACAACCGCAACATGATGTCCCAATCCTATACTCAATCCTCTGACCAATAAAGGAAAGCATACCAAGCACTTTCTTCGCTATCCTACCTACCTGCGACTCCACTTTCAAGGAGCTATGAACCTGCACTCCAAGGTCTCTTCCCATTAAAAGTGTATACGTCCTGCTAAGATTTGCATTTCCTGTTAAAAAGTGCACTGACAGTCCTTTGTGGTGTGTTCAATGATTGACCTCCACTGTCAAATAAGAAAACAAATGTATGATCTATCAAGCCAAGGTAGACCCTGGGACCTGTCTTGTCCAATATTACCACTCGCTGGGATCATTACACATGAAAGTCACATTCCTCGTTTCTGCAAAGTTACCTGTGCATTTTCTGCACACTGTCTCATGCCTTTCCATCCTTCCAAAGGGTAATATGCAGACCTGGATACAATATTCCAGTTGAGGCTTTACCGCTGCTTTATACAAGTTGACCAGAACTTCCTTGCTTTTGTACCCTTTGTCCCTATTGTATGTTTAGTATACGATATGCTTTATTAATCGCTTTCTCAAATTGTTCGGCCATCTTCAATGATTTGGACTCTTATTCCCCCAGGCCGAACAGCCCAATTTTAGAGTTGGACTACTTATTTTATATTTGCTTTCCTCATTCTTTCTAACAGATTGAATCACGTTGCAATTGTCTACATTTAATTTTATCTGTCTCTCGTCTGTTCATTCCACCAGCCTGTCTATGTCCTTTTGAAGTTCCACACTATCTCATTCACAGTTCGCAATGCTCCCGAGTTTGATGTCATTGCAAAGTTTAAAATTCTGCCCTCTCCACCGAGGTTGGGGTGATTAACATGGCTCCGGAAGGACAGGGATCCTAACAGTAACCCCCGGGGGATTGCACTCTGTAACTTCCTCCAATTTGGAAAACAACCTTTCACCACCAATCCCTGTTTCTTGTCATGGAGCCAAATTTTAATCCATGGTGCTACAGTCCCATTATCCCGGGAGCTCTAACTTTGCTCATAATTCTGTCATTTGGCACCATATCAAATGCCTTTTAGATGTTCACGTCCACCATATGAGTTACGCTCATCAGCCTTTTCTGTTCCCTCATCAAAACGTGCCTGCAAGTTAGTTAGACAAGATTTGCTCTTAACAAAGTTATACTGACTTTTCCTGTAAATCCATATTTGTCCAGTTGACGGGCAGCATTGCCCTGAATTGTTCTTTCGAGAAGTCTCCCCATGACGGGGAATAAACTGACCGGCCTGTAGTTGCTGGGCATGGCTTTAAACCATGTTTTGAACAAGGTGGAATATTTGCAATTCTCTGGTCCCCTGGCACTGCACTGGTAACTACGGATGATTGGTTTATTATTCCCAGTACCTCTGCAATTTCTACCCTCATGTTCCCCAATGTCCCATAAAGTGTCCATTGGCTTCTCGTGCCTTATTTACTTGATGTGCATCCAGACTATCTATTGCCATCTCCATTAATTTTCAGCTGCCTCCTTTTTCACTAGAGAGCGAACATTATTTTCCTTAGTACAGACAGATACAAAGAATTCATTTCAGACTCAGCCATGCCCCTGAATCTACAGTCAGCTCTGCTATAACACGGTTCTCGTGCAATCCTGTGTTATAAGAAAACCACGCAATAGCAGCACTAATGGCGTGTTGTAACCAATATACGCTTTCAAATTTCGCACTTTAGAAACATTGTCCCTAATTCGTCAGTCATGTTACAGCGAATTTGCATTAACGAAATGATGCTTTAGCAGAATGACCTGTTCTCGTAAATCCTCTTTTAAATATCCTAATCAGCTCCAATCCTTTAATCACATTTTTGTGATCTATATACCTGCAGAAGATTTTTGAATCCCTTTTATGTCAGCCACCATATCTTCTCCTACACATACGTGTTATTTCAATTTCCCCTCTGAACCTTCTATAATCCACCTGGCTCTCTGTTGGATTATGCACCGATACATACATCGTACTCTCGATCGTTTGCCATCCAGGGAGCTCGGGATTTCTTCACCCTACCTTTCCCCTTGTGGGCATGTACCTTGACTGTGATCCATCTTCTCCTCAAAGACAGCCCATTGTTCACCCAGGGGTTGATCTTCCAATCTGTGGATTCCAACTTCCTTGTTTTCACCATATTTGTCAGAAGTTGGGTTTCCATCACTGAACAGAAAGGGAAGAAGAGGCTGGATAAGCTCAGGGTGTTGGTTTTGGAGCAGAGGAGACTGAGGAGAAACCTTGCTTAGTGAATAAGGTTACGCAGCGTGGTCAGGATAGAAATTAACCGTTCCCCTTACGTTGAAGGGGGCATCATTTTAAGATGAAAGGTAGGAGGGAATTTGTAGAAATATATTTTCGAAAGAGGGTGGTGGGGTTTGGAATGCACTGCCTGTGACAGTAATTGAGGCAGGAAACCTCACAACCTTTAAGAATGACTTGGGGCGGCACGGTGGCTCAGTGGTTAGCACTGCTGCCTCCCAGGGACCTGGGTTCAATTCCAGCCTCGAGCAACTGTCTGTGTGGAGTTTGCACATTCACCCAGTGTCTACGTGGATTTCCCCCAGACGCTCCAGTTTCCCCCCACAGTCCAAAGATGTGCAGGTAAGGAGAATTGGCCATGCTAAGTTCCCCATAGTGTTAGGTGGATTAGTCAGGGGTAAATGTAGGGGAATGGGTCTGGGTGGGTTGCTCTTCGGAGGGTCGGTGTGGACTTGTTGGGCTGAAGGATCTGTTTTTACACTGTAGGGAATCTAATCTAACAAGCACTTGGAATGTCACAACATTCAGTCCAAGTGCTACATGCTGGAAAGTGGGACTAGCAAAGATTCAGAGCAGTTTTTGTTACTCTGGACTCAATAGGCTGTGTGTATATTCCTATGAATTAATTATGTTTACACATTGCTCTTCATCCTTTTTCATGGCTAATCTAAAGCTTATGATAAGAAGGTCAATGTCCCTTGAATATTCCACTACTGACACTTGATCCACTTGACCCATCACATTCTACAAATCCAGATCCAGCGATTTCTCCCTTCTTGGTAGAATACACTCTACAGATTCAACATTACGCAGTCTACTGCAATGAAAATCTCCTTTGCAAAGAAATGAGGGGACAGGAAGACCGAGCTGTTTAATTCCAGGTCTGTTTTCAAAAGCAGTTGTGTATTTTTTTTTAACTTGTGGGGTAACCAGTCTGTATTTGCACTGCAGACAGATTGATGTAGAAAGTTATTTTGAACACACTCTAAAAATTCATGCCCTTTTGCACTATTGCTATTCCTAACTCACTTTAGGAAATTCAGGTCAGAGGTCACAGGACACCAGGTTATAGCCCACAGGTTTATTTGAAATCACAAGACAAGACTTCACCTGATGAAGGGGCAGCGCTCCGAAAGCTTGTGATTTCAAATAAATGTCTTGGACTATAACTAAATGTCACGTGATTTCTGACTTTGCCCACCCCAGTCCAATACTGGAACCGCCACATCAAGGATAATTGAAGAGCCCCATTGAAACTAGTCTATAATTCTTGCAAACTAAAAGAACTGCAGATGCTGGAAATTAAAAACTGAAATGGCTGGAAAGGCTCAACAAGTCTAGCAGCATCTGTGAAAAGAAATCAGAATTAACATTTCAGATTCAGCGACCTTCCTCAGAACGTTTCCTTGGAGCTCTGAACCCAAAATGTTAACTCTGACTTCTCTCCACAGATGCTGCCAGATCTATTGAGTTTCTCTCGCAATTTCTGTTTTTGTTGTCTATAATTCTTGCATCTCTCTGTAATATACTTATGAATTTCTTCCTCTATATTTCCAACTAGCAAGTGGTTGGTCAAATAAACATAGCAATATAATGCAACTTCTATTATTTCTTAGTTCAAACCATATGAATTTTGGAGAAGGTGAGGACTGCAGATGCTGGAGATCAAAGTCGAGAGCGTGGTGCTGGAAAAGCACTACAGGTCAGGCAGCATCCGAGGGGCAGCAGAATCAACCTGATGAATGGCTTATGCCGAAACATCGATTCTCCTGCTGCTCGGATGCTGTCTGACCTGCTGTGCTTTTCCCACACCACACTCTCTAAATATGGACTTTGTCCTTGACTCTTTTGGGACATCAGTTTTCAAATGTTTCAATCTTATCTTCAAATCCCTGCATGGCTTTCTGCCTATCTCTACAACCTTCACCATCTTTAAAAATCTCCAAGTTCTCTCTGAGGTAAACACTACAACTCTGAATTTGAACGGCAATTTTAATCATTGCATTATTAGTGACAATGACTAAGGTGCCTGAGTCCTAAGCTCTGCAAGTGCCTCTCGAAACTGCCCTCACTTTCCTAATAGCTCCTTAGTGGCTTTCTGTCAAATATTGTCTGGTTATGCTGCTTTGGACATTTTGCAGTGTTAAAGGCACCGTTCAAATACGGCCCGGTGGCTTCGTGGTTAGTGCTACTTCCTTCACAATGCCAGGGGCCTGAGTTTGATTCTAGCCTCGGGCAACTGTCTGAGTGGGGCTTGCACATTCTCCCTGTGTCTGTGTGGCTTACCCGCACATCCAAAGGTGAATTGGCCATGCAAAATTGCCCATAGTGTTCAGGGAAAATGTACAGTAATAGCTTAGGGGAATGGGTTACTCTTCAGGGGGTTGGTGTGGACTTGTTGGGTCAATTGGCCTGTTTTCACACTGTAGGGTTTCTATTCTGTGAAACAAATGCAAATTATTGCTTATTGTCATTGGATTGTTTTTAGATTAGATTAGATTCCCTACAGTGTGGAAACAGGCCCTTCAACCCAACAAGTCCACACCAACTAAGACTAATCAACCCAGACCCATTCCCCTGAATGATGCACCTGACGCTATGGGCAATTTAGCACGGCTAATTCCCCTAACCTGCACAGCTTTCGATTGTGGGAGGAAACTGGAGTACCTGGAGGAAACCCACACAGTCAGACAGTCGCCTGAGTCAAGAATTGAACTTGGGTCTCTGGCGCTGTGAGGCAACAGTGCTAACCACGGAGTCACCGTGCCACCTCATACCTGGGCAATGGAATATTTGGTAGGAATCACATAACGTGGCAGGACTTCTGATCTCAGCATTCAGGTTTGCTGGAATATTGGAACAGGTATTAAAGCAACAGTTCATCAGTGTTGCACTCAATATGGCTGCCATCTCACTTCTACAGTGTGAGGGGACAGATAGCAAACTGACAGTCACCCATCCCCCCCACCCCCCTCTCCACCGATGTTCAGTAGCATTTACAAGGAAGGGGCTTCTCACACAAACAGTGTTAGTGACATTGCAAACACACAGGGAATTCTGGACAAACCCAGTGAGTCTGGCAGGATCTGTGGAGAGAGAAACACACTTAATGGTTTGCATCCAATGGCCAATCTTTAGAACAGTTCTGACACAGGGTCACGAGACTTGAAATATTAACTATGTTTTTCTCTCTTTGCAGCCGCTGCCAGACCTGCTGAGTTTCCCCAGCAATTTCTGTTTTTGTTTCAGATTTCCAGCAGCTGCAGTTTGTTGTGTTTATTGAAATGAAGTTGCAACTTGTTTACAACTTGAATGAACAATAACGAGAGGGGGAGAGGTCCTCCTTCGAACCGTCCCAATGAATGCTTGTATCGTAGATCTCTGTGAGCCCTTCAACACTGTGATGAGATGTATCTGAGCTAAAAGCTAGTCCACAGGGGCCTCATTAACCAGCCCAGAGAACAGACACAGTACATCATTGATGCATGCCACAGATAATACTCAGAGACAGAGATTTGGATCTATTTTTCACTGGCTAATACTCTGTGTTGTCAGTGTTTCACATTAAGCCCCTGTGGGTCCTGTGATGTATCACGTCCAGTGGATTAAGCGTATCATCTTTAAGCACCACAGCGTTTCCTGCTGTAATCTTACTCACACAGAAAGGGCTGAGTTAGACAAAGAAAGCTCAATTGCTCCATCTGGTGTTCTTTCACAAGTCAATGTTAATCCTTCTGTGGTGAGAATGACATCTGAATAAAAGCAAATATTTGCAACTTTCCCAACATCGGGAATGTCACAGAGTACACTTTGCAGTCAGTGAGGTCTTTCTTTGACAAGCAGAGAACACAGCAAGCAATAATGTGCTTTTGTGCACCTGCTGTGTAGACATAACCCCGTATGCCTTGCTCTGTCTAAGCACCCTGTGACCAGCATGCCCTTAATAAAAACCGACAAAACTGCGGAAGCTGGAAATCAGAAACAAAAACAGAAGTTGCTGAAAGAGCTCAGCAGGTCTGGCAGCACCTCAGGAGAGAAATCAGAGTTCACGCTTCGGGTCCGGTCACCCTTCCTCAGAATGGGTGACCTTTCTCAGGGAAGAGATAGGTCATTGTAATTGCAGACAGTACGGTCAGGGGAGTAGACAGTGCTCTCTGTGGTCAGGATCAGGAGTCCAAAAGGCTATGTTCCCTGTCTGGTACTCCGGTTCAGGAGGTCTGATCTGGGCTGCACACGACCTTGGAATGGGAGGGGAAAGATCCAATTGCTGTGGATCGTTTGGTACCAATGATAGAGGCAGAGGGAGGAAAGACATTCTTCTGAGGGAACATGACCAGCTAGGGTCTAAATTAAAAAGCAGAACTAAAAGATTAGATTAGATTAGATTCTCTACAGTGTGGAAACAGGCCCTTCAGCCCAACAAGTCCACACCGCACCTCTGAAGAGAAACCCATTCCCCTACCCTATATTTACCCCTGACTAATGCACCGAACACTATGGGCAAATTTAGCATGGCCAATTCACCTGACCTGTGCATCTTTGGATTATGGGAGGAAACTGGAGACACAGGGAGAATGTGCAAACTCCACACAGACAGGCATGAATCGAACCCAGGACCCTGGTGCTGTGAGGCAGCAGTGCTAACCACTGAGCCACTGTGCTGCCCTATTATAATCCATGGATTACTACCCGGGCATAGGGTGAACAAAATTAAAGCATGGCTCAAAGATTCGTGTCAGAGAAATGGGCCTAAGTTCATGGGACTTTGGCATCAATACTGGGGAAGGAGGGAGCTGTTCCGGCGAGATGGGCTCCATCTCAATTGCACTAGGAACAGAGTCCGAGTGAATCGCATAAGTCCGGCTCGGATAAGGCTTGAAACTAAGCAGTGGAAGTTTGTGGGGGGAGGTGTGGGGGGGGGTGTGGGGGGGGGGGGGGGGCTGGAGGGTGAGTTCAGCAGCATGGAAGATTATGAAAATATTTAAAGCAGAGGAATGCTCAGCAGAAGTTATTAGAGTTTGCAGAACATGTAATTTGACAGTTGGAAAGGGTCAGGATCTCAAAAAATGGAATTTATGGAATGTCAACCAGATGGCTGTTTTTGGAGCAGCTTGTGGTGGAGCCCACTAGGGAACAGACCAATCTGGATTTGGTAATGGGTAACGAGGCAGACTTGATTAGGGAGCTGAAGTAAAGGAAACAAAACTCTGGGGCCAGTGACCATAATATGATTGGGGGTGGCACGGTGGCTCAGTGGTTAGCACTGCTGCCTCACAGCACCAGGGTCCCAGGTTCGATTCTAGCCTCAGGTGACTGTCTGTGTGGAGTTTGCACATTCTCCCCGTGTCTCCAGTTTCCTCCCACAGTCCAAAGATGTGCAGGCCAGGTGAATTGGTCATGCTAGATTGCCCATAGTGTTAGGTGCATCATTCAGAGGGAATGGGTCTGGGTGGGTTACTCTTCAGAGGGTCGGTGTGGATTTGTTGGGCCGAAGGGCCTGTTTCCAGACTGTAGGGAATCTAATCTAATCTAATTCACCCTGCAGTTTGAGAGGGAGAAGCTGGAATCAGGGAGAAACAGTACTACAATTGACTAAAGGTTGCTACAAAGACATGAGGGAGGACTTGGCCAGAGTCCGTTGGAAGGGAAGATGGTAGAGCAGCAATGGGAGGTGTTTCTGGGTAATTCAAGAGGCATAGCGAAAATTCATCCCAAAGAAAAAAAGAACCATTCTAAGGGGAGGACGACACAACCATAGCTGATAAGGGAAGTCACTGACAATACAAAAGCAAAAGAAATACATACAGTGTGGTACAGATTAGTGATAAACCAGAGGATTAGAAAGCCGTTAGTCACCAGCAGAGGGTAAGTAAAAAAAGGGGGTGACAAGATGAAATATGAGAGTAAGCTAGCTAGTAAAATAAAAGAAGATTACAAGAGGTTTTATAAATTTCTAAAAGGTGAAAGAGAGACCAGAGTGGACATTGGACTGCAGGAGAAGTAGTGATGGGGAACAAAGAAATGATGGTGGAATTGAATAGCTACTTTGCATCAGTTTTCACAGTGGAAGACACCAGCAGCATCGCAGACCTTCAAGCGAATCAGGAGATAGAGGTGGCATTAATGGCCATCACTGAGGAGAAGGTGCTGGTGAAGCTGAAATGTCTGAAAGTGGATAAATTACCTGAATCAGATGGACTGTACCTCAGAGTTCTGAAGGAGATGGAGGCAAGGATAGGATGGTAGGATGAAGGAACCTTGAGTGACAAGGGATGTAGAACATCTAGTCAAGAGGAAGAAGGAAGCTTACTTAAGAGTGAGGAGGCAAGGATCAGACAGGGCTCTCAATGGTTACAAGGTAACCAGTGTCACAAAGCTTGTCCTTTATCTAAAAGCTGTTCCTTTTCCCAGTGATACTGTGACCTTGGTTTTCCTCAGAGGGGTCATAAGCCACTCAGGCTCCAATTAGACTGGTCTGGTACAGAGATGAAAGTTTATTGAGAGGCCTTTTGTTTATATGTAAACAAATGAGTCTTTAGGCCAAAGGTTTTATGTTTTCAGAAGTAACCTGTATAAGTCAAGGGAGCAGTTCAGTCCAGAACCAGTTAGGGTGTTCAGCAGTGGGCTGTGTGAAGCCAGGCTGCTAAATTCTCTCTCCTTCTGCCCTTCAACATCGACTTGTAAACCTTTCTTTCATTTTACTGTTTTTAAGAGGTTTGCTTATTGGGACTGTTGTGTATATTTGTAACAGCATAATTAAATCTAGTTTGGATAGACTGAGTTCTGTTGGGGGTTTTTATTCTGTTTTTTGTGTTTCATTGTGTAATTTGTGAATAAATTTTTGTCTTTTTTAAAACCTGGCAGTCAACCCAGCTAGCTTACTCCGGGTAATTTTCACTGTACACCTACTGAAACAAGTTACAAAATTATGGCCTGAGCTGCCTGCTTATGAATGTTTGGAGTGGTCTGGCCCCAGTCCATAACCCCAGGAAGGAACTGAAGAATAGACTGAGGAGAGGGCGAAGGGAGCATGAGAAAGTTTTAGCGGGTAGGTTTAGGGAAACACTAAGGCATTTCACACTGATGTGAGGAACAAGAGGATGTCAGAGTGAGAGTAGGGCCGGTCACGGATGGTGGAGGGAACACGCGCCTGGAGTTGGAGGAGGTAGGGAAGGTCTTTAATGAATACTCTGCTTCAGTATTCACTAGGGAGAGGGACCTTGACATTTCTGAGGACAGCGTGAAACAGACCGAAATGCTCAAACAGGTTGATGTTCACAACGATGGTGTGCTGATAATTTTGAAGAGCATAAAGATATATGAGTCACCCGGGCCAGATGGGATATACCCAAGGTTACTACGGGAAGCAAGGGAAGAGATCGCTACGCCTTTGGTGATGATCGTTGTGTCCTCACTGCCCACGACAATAGCGCCAGATGATTGGAGGGTGGCAAATGTTATTCCCTCTTTCAAGAAAGGGAATAGGGATAATTCTGGGAATTACCGACCAGTCAGTCTTACGTCTATGGTAGACAAAGTATTGGAGAGGATTCTGAGAGACAGGATTTATGATGACTTGGGAAAGCATAGTTTGAGTAGAAATAGTCAGCATGGCTTTCTGAGGGGCAGGTCCTGCCTCATAAACCTTATTGAATTCTTTGAGAATGTGACAAAACCACGTTGATGAAGGTGGAGCAGTGGATGTGGTATACATGATTTTTAGCAAGGTGTTTGATAAGGTTACCCACGTTCGGCTCATTCAGAAAGTCAGGAGGCATGGGATACCGGGAAATCTGGCTGTCTGCATACAGAATTGCCTGGCTCATAGAAGACAGAGAGTAGGATTAGATGGAAAGTATTTAGCCTGGAGCTCAGTGACCAGTGTGTTCTGTAGGGGTCTATTCTGGGACCTCTGCTCTTTGTAATTCTTATAAATGCCTTGGATGAGAAATTGGAAGAGTAGATTAGTAAATTTGCCAATGATTCAAAGGTTGGTGGAGTTGTGTATTGTGTGGAGGGCTGTTGTAGGTTGCAATGAGACATTGACAGGATGCAAAACTGGCCAAATGGCCAGATGGCATACAACCTGGAAAAGTGTGAGGTGATGCACTTTGAAAGATTGAATTTGAACAAAGAATACATATTTAAAGCAGGATTCGTGGTAGTGTGGAGGATCAGCGGGATCTTGGGGTCCATGTCCATAGATCCCTCAAAGTTGCTACCCAAGTGATAAGGTTGTTGAGAAGGTGTATGGTGTGTTGGCTTTCATTAGTAGGGGGATTGAGTTTAAAAGCTGTGAGGCTATGCAGCAACTCTATAAAGCCCTGGTTAGACCACAGTTAGAATATTGTGTTCAGTTATGATCGTCTCATTATCAGAAGGATGTAGAAGCTTTAGGGAAGGTGCAGAGGAGATTTACCAGGATGCTGCCTGGACTGGAGGGTTCACTGGAGTCAGGGAGGGTCACAGAGGCCTGGAAAATGGCCATTGCAACTTCCTGCTTAAGATGGGAGGAAGGCAGAAGACAGGAAACGTTAAGTCACTTAGCCTGCCCTCGGTCATTGGTGAGATTTCAGAGTCTATTATTAAGGATGAGACTGCAGAGTACATGGTAAAATAGGGCTGAGTCAGCACGATTTCATCAAGGGGATATTCTTCAAGGAAGGAGCAAGTTAGACAAATGAGAGCTGGTGGATATGATCTTTTTGGAATTCATAATGGCTTTGACAAGGCAATGCACAGTAGACTAAATATGCCCAGGACATTAGGGGCAACGTCCTGGCATGAATAGAGGGTTGGCTGACTGACAGAAGGCAAAGAGTGGGGATAATGGAGTCTTTTTTGGTTTGGCAGCCAGGGACAAGTGGACCTCCACAGAGGTCAGTGTTGGGACTACAACTATACACTTACTATAGTAACGATCTGGATGAAGGAACTGAGGGTGCTGTTACTAAGTTTGCAGATAATACAAAGATAGGGGGAGGGGCAGGTAGTGTTCAGACAGTGAGGAGGCTGCAGGAGGGCTTGGACAGACCAAAGAAGTTGGAAAATAAGTGGCAGAGAGAGTCCAAAGTGGGAAAATGTGAGGTTCTGTATTTGCTGGGAAGGATACAAGCACAGACTATGTTCTAAGTGGGGAAAGGCTTTGAATTAGCTTCATTGTCACATGTAATCAATGGAGTCTGGTGAAAGGTTTAGAGTCACCACATTACAGCAGCACCTTAGGTACAGAGGCACCTGGGCACAGATACTGAAGATCAAATCCTCAGCAAACAACAAAAAACAAGGAGAGTAAAGAGATAACGAGTCCAGCAATATAGGTCATACAAATAAATTAGAAAAATAAAAGACTTCAGAAGCTTGGAATATTAGTCTTTCTGATCCTGTCCATGCTGACATCTAGTACCAAGGGAGATCTTCACCAAATTGCCACTGTCTGTGCCAGACTCACCAACTGAGGAGCTGCCCCACTTTAAACCCGATCGCCGCTGGGCCCACATTCCAGGTCTCCCACCCGTCTGCCAGGCCAGGCTGCTGCTGGAGGAGCCCTGCCCTGGCTGCAGATGTCGCCATCATGAAGAGTCCATCCAGGTTCACAGTGAGGATATTCTCCCGGTGATCGGGGGACGGTGACAGCGAGGATATTCTCCCGGTGATCGGGGGACGGTGACAGCGAGGATATTCTCCCGGTGATCGGGAGGCGGTGACAGTGAGGATATTCACCCCGTGATCGGGGAACGGTGACAGCGAGGACATTCTCCCGGTGATCGGGGGACGGTGACAGTGAGGATATTCTCCCGGTGATCGGGGGACGGTGACAGCGAGGATATTCTCCCGCGATTAGGGGACGGTGACAGTGAGGATATTCTCCCGGTGATCGGAGGTTGGTGACAGTGAGGATATTCCTCACTGTCACCACCCCCTGTTCACTGGGAGAATGTCCACTCTGTTACTGTCCCCCGATCACGGGAAAATATACTCACTGTCACTACCCCCGATCACCGGGAGAATATCCTCACTGACACTGTCCCCCGATCACCGGGAGAATATCCTCACTGACACCGTCCCCCGATCACCGGGAGAATATACTCACTGACACCGTCCCCCGATCACCGGGAGAGTATCCTCACAATCATCGCCCGCGACCACCGGGAGAATATCCTCACTGTCAGCGCCCACCGATCACCGGGACAATATTCTCGCTGTCAACGTCCCCGATCACTGGGAGAGTATCCTCACTGTCACCGCCCCCCGATCACCAGGAGAATATCATCACTGTCACCGCACCCCGATCACCGGGAGAGTATCCTCACTCTCACCGCCACCTGATCACCGGGGGAATATCCTCACGGTCACTGCCCGGATCACTGGGACAATATCCTCAATGTCACCACCCTCCAATCACCAGGAAAATATCCTCACCGTCACCGCCACCCCTGTTCACGGGGGGAATATCCTCACTGTCACCGCCACCCGGTCACCAGGGGAATATCCTCACTGTCATTGCTCCCCAATCACCAGGACAATATCCTCACTGTCACCGTCCCCCGATCACCGGGAGAATATCCTCACTGTCACCGTCCCCCAATCATCGGGAGAATATCCTCATAGTCATCGCCTCCCGATCACCGGGGGAATATCCTCACTGTCATTGCCCCCCAATCACCAGGACAATATCCTCGCTGTCACCGTCCCCCGATCACCGGGGGGAATATCCTCGCTGTCACCGTCCCCCGATCACCGGGGGGAATATCCTCGCTGTCACCGTCCCCCGATCACCGGGGGGAATATCCTCGCTGTCACCGTCCCCCGATCACCGGGAGAATATCCTCGCTGTCACCGTCCCCCGATCACCGGGGGAATATCCTCGCTGTCACGGTCCCCCGATCACCGGGGGAATATCCTCACTGTCACCGTCCCCCGATCACCGGGGGAATATCCTCGCTGTCACCGTCCCCCGATCACCAGGAGAATATCCTCGCTGTCACGGTCCCCCGATCACCGGGGGAATATCCTCGCTGTCACGGTCCCCCGATCACCGGGGGAATATCCTCGCTGTCACCGCCCCCCGATCACCGGGGGAATATCCTCGCTGTCACGGTCCCCCGATCACCGGGGGAATATCCTCACTGTCATCGTCCCCCGATCACCGGGAGAATATCCTCGCTGTCACCGTCCCCCGATCACCGGGGGAATATCCTCACTGTCACCATCCCCCAATCACCGGGGGAATATCCTCACTGTCACCGTCCCCCGGTCACCGGGAGAATATCCTCACTGTCACCGTCCCCCGATCACCGGGGGAATATCCTCGCTGTCACCATCCCCCGATCACCGGGGGAATATCCTCACTGTCATCGCCCCCTGATCACTGGGAGAATATCCTCACTGTCACTGCCCCCCGATCACTGGGAGAATATCCTCACTGTCACCGCCCCCTGATCACCGGGAGAATATCCTCGCTGTCACCGGCCACTGAACACCGGGGGAATATCCTCACGGTCAACGCCCGGATCACCGGGAGAATATCCTCACTGTCATTGCCCCTGATCACCGGGAGAATATTCTAACTATCATCGCCCCCCACCGATCACCGGGAGAATATCCTCACTGTCACCGTCTCCCGATCACCGGGAGAATATCCTCACTCTCAACGCTCCCCCCGATCACCGGGGGAATATCCTCACAGTCATCGCCCCCCGATTATTGGGAGAATATCTTCACTGTCATCGCCACCCCCCCCACCCCCCCGGTCACCAGGAGGATATCCTCACTGTCACCGCCACCCGGTCACCAGGAGAATATCCTCACTGTCATCGCTCCCCGATCACCAGGACAATATCCTCACTGTCATCGCCCCCCAATCACCGGGAGAATATCCTCACTGTCATCGTTCCCCGATCATCGGGAGAATATCCTCGCTGTCACCGTCCCCCGATCACCGGGGGAATATCCTCACAGTCATCGCCTCCCGATCACCGGGGGAATATCCTCACTGTCACCGTCCCCCGATCACCGGGGGAATATCCTCACAGTCATCGCCTCCCGATCACCGGGAGAATATCCTCACCGTCATCGCCCCCGATCACAGGGAGAATATCCTCACTGTCACCGTCCCCCAATCACTGGGAGAATATCCTCACTGCCAGCACCACCCCCGGTCACCGGGACAATATTCTCGCTGTCAACGTCCCGATCATCGGGAGAGTATCCTCACAGTCACCGCCAACTGATTACCAGGAGAATATCCTCACTGTCACCGCCACCTGATCACCGGGGGAATATCCTCACTGTCACCGCCACCTGATCACCGGGGGAATATCCTCACTGTCACCGCAACCTGATCACCGGGGGAATATCCTCACTGTGACCGCCAGCTGATCACCGGGGGAATATCCTCATGGTCACCGCCCGGATCACCGGGACAATATCCTCAAAGTCATCGCCCCCCCATCACAGGGAGAAAATCCTCACTGACACCGTACCCCGATCACCGGGAGAATATTCTCACTGTCAACCCTCCTCCCGATCACCGGGGGAATATCGTCACTATCATCGCCCCCCGATCACCGGGAGAATATCCTCAATGTCACCGCCCACCGATCACCGGGAGAATATCCTCGCTGTCACCGGCACCTGAACACCGGGGGAATATCCTCACGGTCAACGCCCGGATCACCGGGAGAATATCCTCACTGTCATCGCCCCCCGATCACCGGGAGAATATCCTCACTGTCATTGCCCCCTGATCACCGGGAGAATATTCTCACTATCATCGCCCCCGATCACCGGGAGAATGTCCTCACTATCATCGCCCCCCGATCACCGGGAGAATGTCCTCACTGTCACCGCCCACCGATCACCGGGAGAATATTCTCACTATCATCGCCCCCCACCGATCACCGGGAGAATATCCTCACTGTCACCGTCTCCCGATCACCGGGAGAATATCCTCACTCTCAACGCTCCCCCCGATCACCGGGGGAATATCCTCACAGTCATCGCCCCCCGATTATTGGGAGAATATCCTCACGGTCATCGCCCCCCCCCCGCCCACCGCCCCCCGTCACCAGGAGGATATCCTCACTATCACCGCCACCCGATCACCGGGGGAATATCCTCAGTGTCATTGCCCCCTGGGTCACCAGGAGAATATCCTCACTGTCATCGCCCCCGATCACCAGTACAATATCCTCACTGTCATCGCCCCCCGATCACCGGGAGAATATCCTCACAGTCATTGCCCCCCGATCACCGGGAGAATATCCTCACTGTCATCGCCCCCCCGATAACCGGGAGAATATCCTCACTATCATCGCCCCCCGATAACCGGGAGAATATCCTCACTGTCATCACCCCCCGATCACTGGGAGAATATTCTCACTGTCACCACCCCCCGATCACGGGGCAATGTCCTCACTGTCATCGCTCCCGATCACCGGGAGAATATCCTCACTGTCACCGTCCCCCGATCACTGGGAGAATATCCTCACTGTCACCGTCCCCTGGTCACCGGGACAATACTCTCACTGTCAACGCCCGATCATCGGGAGAATATCCTCACAGTCACCGCCAACCGATCACCGGGAGAATATCCTCACTGTCATCGCGCCCCGATCACCGGGGGAATATCTTCATTGTCATCGCCCCCCGATCACCAGGACAATATCCTCACTGCCACCATCCCTGATCACCAGGAGAATATCCTCATTGTCATCGCCCCCCGATCACCGGGAGAATATCCTCACTGTCATCGCGCCCCGATCACCGGGGGAATATCTTCATTGTCATCGCCCCCCGATCACCAGGACAATATCCTCACTGCCACCATCCCGGATCACCGGGAGAATATCCTCACTGTCATTGCCCCCCCCGGTCACCAGGAGAATATCCTCACTGTCATCGCCCCCCGATCACTGGGAGAATATTCTCACTGTCATCGCCCCCCCCGCTCACTGGGAGAATATTCTCACTGTCACCATCCCCCAGTCACCGGGGGAATATCCTCACTGTCACTGCCCACCAAACATCGGGAGAATATCCTCACCGTCATCAACCCCCGATCACAGGGAGAATATCCTCACTGTCATCAACCCCCGATCACAGGGAGAATATCCTCACCGTCATCATCCCCGATCACCGGGAGAATATCCTCACTGTCACCGTCCCCCGATCACTGGGAGAATATCCTCACTGTCACCGCCCACCGATCACCGGGAGAATATCCTCACTGTCACCGCCCACCGATCACCGGGAGAATATCCTCACTGTCACCGCCCACCGATCACCGGGAGAATATCCTCACTGTCACCGCCCACCGATCACTGGGAGAATATCCTCACTGTCACCGTCCCCCGATCACTGGGAGAATATCCTCACTGTCACCACCCACCGATCACTGGGAGAATATCCTCACTGTCACCGCCCACCGATCACCAGGGGAATATCCTCGCTTTCACCGGCACCTGAACACCGGCAGAATATCCTCACTGTCACCGTCCCCCGATCACCGGGAGAATATCCTCACTGTCACCGTCTCCCGATCACCAGGAGAATATCCTCACTCTCAACGCTCCCCCCGATCACCAGGGGAATATCCTCACACTCATCGCCCCCCGATTATTGGGAGAATATCCTCACTGTCATCGCCCCCCCCCCAACCCCCCCGGTCACCAGGAGGATATCCTCACTGTCACCGCCACCCGATCACCGGGGGAATATCCTCACTGTCATCGCCCCCCCGGTCACCAGGAGAATATCCTCACTGTCATCGCCCCCCGACAACCAGGACAATATCCTCACTGTCATCGCCCCCCAATCACCGGGAGAATATCCTCACTGTCATCGCCCCCCGATCACCGGGAGAATATCCTCACGTCATCGCCTCCCGATCACCGGGGGAATATCATCACTGTCACCGCCCCCCGATCACCGGGGGAATATCCTCACAGTCATCGCCTCCCGATCACCGGGAGAATATCCTCACCGTCATCGCCCCCGATCACAGGGAGAATATCCTCACTGTCACCGCCCACCGATCACCGGGGGAATATCCTCACAGTCATCGCCTCCCGATCACCGGGGGAATATCCTCGCTGTCACCGTCCCCCGATCACCGGGGGAATATCCTCACAGTCATCGCCTCCCGATCACCGGGAGAATATCCTCACCGTCATCGCCCCCGATCACAGGGAGAATATCCTCACTGTCATCGCCCCTCGATCACAGGGAGAATATCCTCACTGTCACCGTCCCCCGATCACTGGGAGAATATCCTCACTGCCAGCACCACCCCCGGTCACCGGGACAATATTCTCACTGTCAACGTCCCGATCATCGGGAGAGTATCCTCACAGTCACCACCAACCGATTACCAGGAGAATATCCTCACTGTCACCGCCACCTGATCACCGGGGGAATATCCTCACTGTGACCGCCACCTGATCACCGGGGGAATATCCTCATGGTCAACGCCCGGATCACCGGGACAATATCCTCAAAGTCATCGCCACCCCCCATCACAGGGAGAATATCCTCATTGTCACCATCTCCGGATCAACGGGAGAATATCCTCACTGACACCGTCTCCCGATCACCGGGAGAATATTCTCACTGTCAACCCTCCTCCCGATCACCGGGAGAATGTCCTCACTGTCACCGCCCCCCGATCACTGGGAGAATATTCTCACTGTCATCGCCCCCCCGCTCACTGGGAGAATATTCTCACTGTCATCGCCCCCCCGCTCACTGGGAGAATATTCTCACTGTCACCATCCCCCAGTCACGGGGGAATATCCTCACTGTCACTGCCCACCAAACATCGGGAGAATATCCTCACCGTCATCATCCCCGATCACCGGGAGAATATCCTCGCTGTCACCGCCCACCGATCACCGGGAGAATATCCTCGCTGTCACCGCCCACCGATCACCGGGAGAATATCCTCACTGTCACCACCCCCCGATCACGGGGCAATGTCCTCACTGTCATCGCTCCCGATCACCGGGAGAATATCCTCACTGTCACCGTCCCCCGATCACTGGAAGAATATCCTCACTGTCACCGTCCCCTGGTCACCGGGACAATATTCTCACTGTCAACGCCCGATCATCGGGAGAATATCCTCACAGTCACCGCCAACCGATCACCGGGAGAATATCCTCACTGTCATCGCGCCCCGATCACCGGGGGAATATCTTCATTGTCATCGCCCCCCGATCACCAGGACAATATCCTCACTGCCACCATCCCTGATCACCAGGAGAATATCCTCATTGTCATCGCCCCCCGATCACCGGGAGAATATCCTCACTGTCATCGCGCCCCGATCACCGGGGGAATATCTTCATTGTCATCACCCCCCGATCACCAGGACAATATCCTCACTGCCACCATCCCGGATCACCGGGAGAATATCCTCACTGTCATTGCCCCCCCCGGTCACCAGGAGAATATCCTCACTGTCATCGCCCCCCGATCACTGGGAGAATATTCTCACTGTCATCGCCCCCCGATCACTGGGAGAATATTCTCACTGTCATCGCCCCCCCCGCTCACTGGGAGAATATTCTCACTGTCACCATCCCCCAGTCACCGGGGGAATATCCTCACTGTCACTGCCCACCAAACATCGGGAGAATATCCTCACCGTCATCAACCCCCGATCACAGGGAGAATATCCTCACTGTCATCAACCCCCGATCACAGGGAGAATATCCTCACCGTCATCATCCCCGATCACCGGGAGAATATCCTCACTGTCACCGTCCCCCGATCACTGGGAGAATATCCTCACTGTCACCGCCCACCGATCACCGGGAGAATATCCTCACTGTCACCGCCCACCGATCACTGGGAGAATATCCTCACTGTCACCGTCCCCCGATCACTGGGAGAATATCCTCACTGTCACCGCCCACCGATCACTGGGAGAATATCCTCACTGTCATCGCCCCCCGATCACTGGGAGAATATCCTCACTGTCACCGCCCACCGATCACCGGGAGAATATCCTCACTGTCACCGTCCCCCGATCACTGGGAGAATATCCTCACTGTCACCGCCCACCGATCACTGGGAGAATATCCTCACTGTCATCGCCCACCGATCACCGGGAGAATATCCTCACTGTCACCGCCCACCGATCACTGGGAGAATATCCTCACTGTCACCGTCCCCCGATCACTGGGAGAATATCCTCACTGTCACCGCCCACCGATCACCGGGAGAATATCCTCACTGTCACCGCCCACCGATCACCAGGGGAATATCCTCGCTTTCACCGGCACCTGAACACCGGCAGAATATCCTCACTGTCACCGTCCCCCGATCACCGGGAGAATATCCTCACTGTCACCGTCTCCCGATCACCAGGAGAATATCCTCACTCTCAACGCTCCCCCCGATCACCAGGGGAATATCCTCACAGTCATCGCCCCCCGATTATTGGGAGAATATCCTCACTGTCATCGCCCCCCCCCCAACCCCCCCGGTCACCAGGAGGATATCCTCACTGTCACCGCCACCCGATCACCGGGGGAATATCCTCACTGTCATCGCCCCCCCGGTCACCAGGAGAATATCCTCACTGTCATCGCCCCCCGACAACCAGGACAATATCCTCACTGTCATCACCCCCCAATCACCGGGAGAATATCCTCACTGTCATCGCCCCCTGATCACCGGGAGAATATCCTCACGTCATCGCCTCCCGATCACCGGGGGAATATCCTCGCTGTCACCGTCCCCCGATCACCGGGGGAATATCCTCACAGTCATCGCCTCCCGATCACCGGGAGAATATCCTCACCGTCATCGCCCCCGATCACAGGGAGAATATCCTCACTGTCACCGCCCACCGATCACCGGGAGAATATCCTCACAGTCATCGCCTCCCGATCACCGGGGGAATATCCTCGCTGTCACCGTCCCCCGATCACCGGGGGAATATCCTCACAGTCATCGCCTCCCGATCACCGGGAGAATATCCTCACCGTCATCGCCCCCGATCACAGGGAGAATATCCTCACTGTCACCGTCCCCCGATCACTGGGAGAATATCCTCACTGCCAGCACCACCCCCGGTCACCGGGACAATATTCTCACTGTCAACGTCCTGATCATCGGGAGAGTATCCTCACAGTCACCACCAACCGATTACCAGGAGAATATCCTCACTGTCACCGCCACCTGATCACCGGGGGAATATCCTCACTGTGACCGCCACCTGATCACCGGGGGAATATCCTCATGGTCAACGCCCGGATCACCGGGACAATATCCTCAAAGTCATCGCCACCCCCCATCACAGGGAGAATATCCTCATTGTCACCATCTCCGGATCAACGGGAGAATATCCTCACTGACACCGTCTCCCGATCACCGGGAGAATATTCTCACTGTCAACCCTCCTCCCGATCACCGGGAGAATGTCCTCACTGTCACCGCCCCCCGATCACTGGGAGAATATTCTCACTGTCATCGCCCCCCCGCTCACTGGGAGAATATTCTCACTGTCATCGCCCACCCCGATCACTGGGAGAATATTCTCACCGTCATCGCCCCCCCGCTCACTGGGAGAATATTCTCACTGTCACCATCCCCCAGTCACGGGGGAATATCCTCACTGTCACTGCCCACCGAACATCGGGAGAATATCCTCACCGTCATCATCCCCGATCACCGGGAGAAAATCCTCGCTGTCACCGCCCACCGATCACCGGGAGAATATCCTCGCTGTCACCGCCCCCCGATCACCGGGAGAATATCCTCACTGTCACCGCCCCCCGATCACCGGGAGAATATCCTCACTGTCATTGCCCCCTGATCACCGGGAGAATATCCTCACTGTCATTGCCCCCTGATCACCGGGAGAATATTCTCACTATTATTGCCCCCCACCGATCACCGGGAGAATATCCTCACTGTCACCGTCTCCCGATCACCGGGAGAATATCCTCACTCTCAACGCTCCCCCCGATCACCGGGGGAATATCCTCACAGTCATCGCCCCCCGATTATTGGGAGAATATCCTCACTGTCATCGCCCCCCCCCCTACCCCCCCGGTCACCAGGAGGATATCCTCACTGTCACCGCCACCCGATCACCGGGGGAATATCCTCACTGTCATCGCCCCCCGGGTCACCAGGAGAATATCCTCACTGTCATCGCCCTCCGATCAGCGGGAGAATATCCTCACTGTCATCGCCCCCCGATCACCGGGAGAATATCCTCACGGTCATCGCCCCTCGATCACCGGGGGAATATCCTCACTGTCATCGCACCCCGATCACCGGGAGAATATCCTCACTGTCATCGCCCCCCGATCACCGGGAGAATATCCACACGGTCATCGCCCCTCGATCACCGGGGGAATATCCTCACTGTCATCGCCCCCCGATCACCGGGAGAATATCCTCACTGTCATCGCCCCCCGATCACCGGGAGAATATCCTCACTGTCATCGCCCCCCGATCACCGGGAGAATATCCTCACGGTCATCGCCCCTCGATCACCGGAGGAATATCCTCACTGTCATCGCCCCCCGATCACCGGGAGAATATCCTCACTGTCATTGCCCCCCGATCACCGGGAGAATATCCTCACTGTCATTGCCCCCTGATCACCGGGGGAATATTCTCACTATCATCCCCCCCCGATCACCAGGAGAATATCCTCACTGTCATCGCCCCCCGATCACCGGGAGAATATCCTCACTGTCATCGCCCCCGATCACCAGGACAATATCCTCACTGTCATCGCCCCCCGATCACCGGGAGAATATCCTCACTGTCATCGCCCCCCCGATCACCGGGAGAATATCCTCACGGTCATCGCCCCTCGATCACCGGGGGAATATCCTCACTGTCATCGCCCCCCGATCACCGGGAGAATATCCTCACTGTCATTGCCCCCTGATCACCGGGAGAATATCCTCACTGTCATTGCCCCCTGATCACCGGGGGAATATTCTCACTATCATCCCCCCCCCGATCACCAGGAGAATATCCTCACTTCATCGCCCCCCAATCACCGGGAGATTATCCTCACGTCATCGCCCCTCGATCACCGGGGGAATATCCTCACTGTCATCGCCCCCCCGATCACTGGGAGAATATTCTCCTTGTCACCACCCCCCGATCACAGGGCAATGTCCTCACTGTCATCGCCCCCGATCACCGGGAGAATATCCTCACTGTCACCGTCCCCCGATCACTGGGAGAATATCCTCACTGTCACTGTCCCCTGGTCACCGGGACAATATTCTCGCTGTCAACGCCCGATCATCGGGAGAATATCCTCACAGTCACCACCGACCGATCACCGGGAGAATATCCTCACTGTCATCGCGCCCCGATCACCGGGGGAATATCCTCATTGTCATCGCCCCCCGATCACCAGGAAAATATCCTCACTGCCACCATCCCTGATCACCGGGAGAATATCCTCACTGTCATTGCCCCCCCCCCCCCCCGGTCACCAGGAGAATATCCTCACAGTCATCGCCCCCCGATCACCGGGAGAATATCCTCACTGTCATCGCCCCCCCGATCACAGGGAGAATATCCTCACTGTCATCGCCCCCCCGGTCACTGGGAGAATATTCTCACTGTCATCGCCCCCCCGCTCACTGGGAGAATATTCTCACTGTCACCATCCCCCAGTCACCGGGGGAATATCCTCACTGTCACTGCCCACCGAACATCGGGAGAATATCCTCACCGTCATCAACCCCCGATCACAGGGAGAATATCCTCACTGTCATCGCCCCCCGATCACTGGGAGAATATCCTCACTGTCATCGCCCCCCGATCACTGGGAGAATATTCTCACTGTCATCGCCCCGATCACCAGGAGAATATCCTCACTGTCATCGCCCCCGATCACCGGGAGAATATCCTGACTGTCACTGCCCCCCCGATCACCGGGAGAGTATCCTCACTGTCACCAGCATTAGTTTAGAGGAAAAGCTCAGCAGGTCTGGCAGCATCTGTGCAGAGAAATCGGAGTTATCTTTCGGGTCCGGTGACCCAAGCTAATGTTTCAGCTCCGGGTTCTGAGAAGGGTGGCCAGACCCAAAACGTTAACTCTGATTTCTCTGCACAGATGCTGCCAGACCTGCTGAACTCCTCCAGCAACTTCTGTTTTTGTTTCTGAGGGACAGCATCCGCAGTTCTGTCCATTTTTATTTAATATTTAACTCATTGCCGTGTCTCTTCAAGGCATGGCCACTTTGAAGAAGTTTTGATCCTCTCCCTGATGGGACTTCCATTCCAATCGGTTCTGAGGAAGGCTCATGGACCTGAAACATTAATTTTGACTTCTCTTCTCAGATGCTGCCAGACCTGCTGAGCTTTTCCACTGAACTAAAGGTCCCTTGTCTGTTTTCTCTGTCTGTTATTAACTTCCAAATATTTCATCCATTAACACACGGGTGTCCTGCTCAGCCCTTGACTGAATCATACGTTTTCTGAAAAAGAGCACTCTGATGATGTTCTGCTCATTTTTTAAGAAGTGAGTGCTGTAATCGAAATTCATCTGCCTCTATTTAAAAAACCCAGATTCCAAAAATGGTAACAGTATCGTAAACATTTTCATGACAAACCTGGGTGTGCCAAAATGCTTTGTCGGTATGGAAGGATAGTTGCAGCTGGGAAGTAGAAAATGCTGTTTGTTTGTACTCTTTGGTACTTTCATACAAGTTGTGACCATACTCGAAGGTTACTTTGAAACAATGTTTACTAAAAATGTGGTTGTGATAGTATGATAACAGAGTAAAATGCTCTGAGCTGCTCCCGACTCAACCTTGTCAGTCTTATCGCTGGAGATGCTTTTACAACACCCCACACGTCAGATATTCACGGAGACTCCTCAGATACTGAAGCAGTCCATTTCCAAATGCCACGAGACTGGGCAAAATCCAAACTTGGGCTGGAAAGTGGCAAATAACGTCAACGCCACTATAATGCCAGGCAATGACCATCTCCAGTAAGAGACAATCAAACCGCCACTCCTTAACCACTGGTCAGAATCTTGAAACTTCCTCCCTAACAGCACACTGGCAGGTAACAACACTCAAAAGACTACAACAATTCAAGGATTCAGAGATGCTGGTGTTGGACTGGGGTGTACAAAGTTAAAATTAACAGAACCCAGGTTTATTTGGAAGCACTAGCTTTCAGAGTTCTGCTCCTTCACCAGGTGGTTGCCACCAAAGGAGCGTCGCTCTGAAAGCTAGTGCTTCCAAATAAACCTGTTGGACTATAACCTGGCGTTGTGTGATTTTAACTTTGTACAATTCAAGGAGAAAGCTCCTCATCGCCTTCTCAAGGGCAAGTAGGGACCAGAAGGAAATGTTAGTCCAGCCTACGAGACCCACAGCCCTTGAGCGAATAAAAATAATGAATTAAACCATATCACTACATCACCCCAGAGTACTTTCTAAGTTTCCAAAAGTATAACTAATAGTACTTCCTTAATACTATGGACTAAAAATATTCAACAGAAAGTGTCCTCATTGAACTGAATGCATATCCAGGAGAAAGTGAGGTCTGCAGATGCTAGAGATTAGAGTCGAAGAGTGGGGTGCTGGAAAACGTATAGCTGGTCAGGCAGCATCCGAGGAGCAAGAGAATCGACGTTTCAAACATAAGCTTCCTGATGAAGAGCATATGCTTGAAACATCAATTCTCCTGCCCCTCGGATGCTGCCTGACCGGCTGTTCTTTTCCAGCACCACACTCTTTGCCTCTGAATGTATCTCCAGCCCCACCATCTCCCACAGTGCTCATTCTTTACTGAGTTACACTCTGCATAGATCTTTTCTCTGAGCTGGTCACCCAGAATGCTATAGGAGGGAGGTGATCTGTAGTCTGATCTGGAGCTGTGCTCTCAGCACTTAAAAGGAAGGGGTAGGATAAACAACATCATACCCCAAATCTCCAAAAACCCAGAAGGACAGGTGACCTGTGAGCTACCATATCAAGGTGAATAGAGGTTGGTGCTCATCAGGAAGGTACCACTTCCGTTTGACTAGACACCAAAATTGATTTTAACAATATCTTCCGATGAAGAGATAATCTGACAATGAAAGATCACCAGAAGAAGAGGTTGCATCTTGGAAGGTGAGCTGGAGGGTACCATTGTTCCACTTCATGAGCAGTGAATAAAAAAGTCCTGGTACTCCAAGTAATAAAAAGGAAATTGGAGCATCTACCATTATTATCCAAGGTTTCAGGCTGTAACCTGTATGGAAACGTGCACGCTGCCCCTGCGCTGACCTGAAAACACACCATCACCAAGGCCAGACTCAAACAACAAAGCAACTTTACTGCAATTATACCAAGTTAAAATTCACACAACACCCAGGTTATAGTCCGACAGGTTTATTTGGAAGCACTGGCTTTCGGAGCACTTTGTCAGAGGGGACAGTGCTCCGAAAGCCAGTGCTTCCAAATAAACCTGTCGGACTGTAACCTGTGCTGTGTGATTTTTAACTTTGTCCACCCCAGTCCAACACCGGCATCTCCACATCACAATTATACCAGGCAGTGGTGAGGCCAAACCTGAGATGTCATGAGCATCCTTCGTCCCTTATCCAAGGCACGACATGCCTGCCCTGGATGGAGAGCAACAATCATTCATTCGACTGGCTCTGCAAATGAAGGAAGGTTCTGTCAGCAGGGATTACTAAACCAAAAGGTTCCAATGAAAAGATAGCTGGCCTGAAATATTAACTCTGTTCCTCTCACTCCACAGATGCTGCCATACCTGCTCAGTATATCATGCATTTTTTAAATGTTTCGGGCTTCAGCACCTGCAGAGTTTAGCATTTTTATTAGCGAGTTTAGAACAATGAGTGGAATTAGAATTAGAATTAGCTTTATTGTCACAAGCACATAGAAAGTTTAAGTGTCATCACGTATGGCACCATAATCAGTCAAGGTTACCGAGGTACAGATACTTAAGTACAGATTCTTTGATGTAAAATAGAAAAATTAAGAAACAAAATGTCCAGTAGAGGAATAAAATGGAAAAATAAAGAAATAAAAAGTACACAATAGACAATCCTTCCAGTTCAGTCTGCACAACTCCAGTCCACACCGGACCACAACTCAAGACAGCTTAGGACATTCGTGTCCAGCCCATACGGGACCTCACCTCCAGCCCATACAGGGGCCTCACCTCCCAGTCCATACAGGAGCCTCTACTCCAGCCCATACAAGAGCTTGTCCTCGATTCCATACAGGGGCCTCACCTCCCAGTCCATACAGGGGCCTCACCTCCCAGTCCATACAGGGGCCTCACCTCCCAGTCCATACAGGAGACTCACCTCCAGTCAATACAGGAGCCTCTCCTCCAGCCCATACAGGGGCATCACCTCCAGTCCATACAGGAGCCTCACCTCCAGTCCATATAGGAGCCTCTCCTCCATCCCGTACAGGGGCCTCACCTCCAGTCCATACAGGAGCATCACCCCCAGTCCATACAGGAGCCTCACCTCCAGTCCATACAGGGGCCTCACCTCCCAGTCCATACAGGAGCCTCACCTCCAGTCCATATAGGAGCCTCACCTCCAGCCCATACAGGAGCATCACCCCCAGTCCATACAGGAGCCTCACCTCCAGTCCATACAGGGGCCTCACCTCCCAGTCCATACAGGAGACTCACCTCCAGTCAATACAGAGCACTCATCTCTCGTCCATACTACGTGGGCCTTCCAGCCCATACAGAAGCCTCACCTCCAGTCCATACTGGAGCCTCATCTTCAGTCCAAACCATTTGTCTGCTGCTGACGGCTATGCGTCTCACCAGTCACCTTGCCACAGAGTCCCGCTGTGGTACCACTCCGGACCTTGAAGAGGCCGTGATGACACTGTCTGCCAGAGTTCTGCCCGGGCACACTAGGCACCTCATGGCCGATCGCCAAAGCTCAAAGCCATTGCAGTCTCCACCACTGTCTCCATGATCGAGCTCCCTCAAGAAGGTCAGTAGAGAAAATAAAAACCAGAAACACTTAAAAAAAAGTGATAATAAAGAAAGAAAATTCGAATTCTAATTCAATCATGTCCCAAACCAAGCTGCTTCCTGTTTCTCGTCAACGTATTCAGGGATGACAGAGTTAAAAATCACACAGAACCAGGTTATAATCCAACAGGTTTATTTGGAATCATCAGCCAGTGCTAGGAAGCTAGTGCTTTCGAATAAACCTGTTGGACTATAACCTGGTATTGTGTAATTTTTAAGTTTGTTCACCCCAGTCCAACACTGGCACCTCTAAATCATATTCAGGGATGTTATAACATAACCCTGGAGTAGGTAGGACTTGAACTCATGCCTCAGAGATAGGGACACAACCAGTCTGCCACAAGACCTCTCTGCTTCCCATTTATTTGTGCTCAGCCAATCAATACTCAGCACTTGTTTCCCTGAACCTCAGTTAAGGACAAGGCAATCTTAACAGTTTTTCCAGTAGAGATTTTGGAATGTAGCCAAGAATGAAAAAAAGCCACAAATCATATTTTAAAAAACTGAAGACCTGTGCATCAATTCAAATGGGCGAAGAGAAATTAAGTGCTCAAGTAGGAGGAGAATGGTTTCACATTTCTCAATGCTTGCCTCTATTTGCTGTGTAAATACACAGCCCAAAAACCTATTATTATACCACGATAAATATCTCTCAGTACAGAGGCTGTGTCACTGGTAACTTGGTAACAATTGCCTTAAAGCAACGACAAAAGGCCCTTTACTACATGAGTAGGACTTTCAAAATCAGCTTCACTCAGTCTAACTCCAGGAACCATTTAACCCTGCCCATTCTCTGATTCCTTCAAGTTTCTTACCATATTAACTTGGACACAGACCACAACTCCTTCACCATTCTGAGATGATTACCTGGGAATGTCTTACCCAATATCAACTCTCACACACGAACAATATACAGTCTTAGGATAGGCATTTACCAAGATGTGATTGAGCTACACGCCAAGTTACTTAGGCATATCAAGCCTTCCGCTTAGATCCTATCCCAAGACTGATCCCAAAAGTTAAATGAAGAGGGTTTCAGTCGGAGATGAGCTGAGACAATGGTGGAGTTGGGTAGTGGAGTGAGGATGGAAATAGGCATTCTTACTGATGGCATGAATATGCAGTTTAATTTAGGATTTAACCCTCATCACAGGGTTAAACATGACACCATGGCACTAAAGTTGTGAAATTCTCATGTGATTGTCTGTGTCAAAGGCTGCAGAGAGGTTGTGAAGGATGAGGGAAGAGTCCTTACCATTGGTGTGATGATTGGGACAGGTATGATAGGGCAATGTCAATGGGCTAACAATCCAGAGGCTACAGGCAAATCCTTCTGGACAGATGTCTTCAAATCCTACCAAACAGCTAGTGAAATTTAAAATCAAATTATACATCTAGATGCTTAACAAATAGTTTAACAGTGATCACAAAGCCATTGTCCATTGTTGGTAAAGCACACCTTGATCATTTTGGGAAAGAAATCTGCCGTCCTATCCTGGTCTAGTCTATGACACACAGCACTGTGGTCGGCTCTTAACTGCCCTCTGAAATGATCTAACCATTTGGTCTCAGGGCAATTAGGGATGGGCTGACCTTGCCAGAAATCCCACAATCCACGAAAACACATTTTGATCAAATTATTTCAGTGCAGTGGTAGTGGTGGACACCAGGTTGGAAGCAGTCACACAGAAGAATTGTAGGAAAGGTGGGAATGGATTTGGGAGGTGACATCATGGGGTAAGGAAGATGGGAGAAGGGCAGGAGCAGGCAGGGACAGTGGAACCAAGTTGATTTCATACAGTCATAGGGCAATAAAGGCATACAGTACAGAAACACCTCCTTCCGTCTAACTGGTCCATGTCGACCAACTTTTCCAAATTAAACTAGTCCCAAACTAGCCTGTATCTAGCCAAATGTCTTTTAAAAGTTGTAACTGTACCTGAATTGAGCATTTCCTCGAGCAGGTCATTCTACATACAAACCACTCTTTGTGTGAAAATGTTGCCCCTCAGGTCCCTCTTAAATCTTTCTCTTCTTGCCTTAAAGTCATGCTCTGGTAGTTTTGATGGAAAACTCCACTCTAGGGAAAATAGCTTTGCTATTCACCTTATCTATGCCCCTCACGATTTCATAACCTTCTATAGGGGCACTCCTCAGTCTCCGATGCTCCAGGGAAAATAACTCCAGCCTCTCCAGTCTCTGCTAATAACTCAAACTTCCAGTTGTGGGCAACATTTTTATAAATGTCTTCTGAACCTTCTCAAGTTTAATAAGAGCCTTTCAATAGCAGAGAAACCAGAACTGTACACAGTATTCCAGATTTAGAACTCAGAACATACAACATAGAACAGTACAGCACAGTGCAGGCCCTTCGGCCCACGATATTGTGCTAGCCTTCTATCCTACTTTAAGATCAGACTAACATACATACCCTTCATTGTACTATCTTCCATGTGCCATCTTTGATCTCACCATGGCATGTTTTAGGATGGTATAGAGTGGGATGGTGGAGAGGGGTTTTCTCTGTAACTCCAGCTTGACATTTAATATCATTACTAGTCTGATGACGCCACAACCAGCATCCTGACTGAAACCATTGCCCAGAAACTGAACAGGTCCTGTTGTTTAAATACAGTGGCTGCCCAGAAAAGTGAGAGACTATGAGGCTGACAATACCCCAGATGGCAGCCTTGTATGTTGGTACAAACCTTATGGGTATTAATTGCAGCATCCTTCTGAGAATCCTCATCTGACATCAGTTGCAGGTACACATGATTCATAGGTGAAAGTGCATACTGCAGATGCTGAAGATTAAAGTTAAGATTAGTGTGGTGCTGGAAAACCACAGCAGGTCAGGCAGCATCTGAGGAGCAGGAAAATTGACGTTTTGGGCAAAAGTCTTTCATCAGGAATGAAGGGCTTTTCCTGCACCACTCTAATCTTGACAC